>NC_048893.1:159987801-160082049 GCF_011077185.1 Oxyura jamaicensis
TTGGTTTGGTTTGGTTTGGTTTGGTTTGGTTTGGTTTGGTTTGGTTTGGTTTGGTTTGTTTTTTGGGGGGGGTGGGCAGAGTGGGGAGGAGATAATGCAGCTGTAGTTTACATGATATTGCCATCTAGTGGCATAAAGATCAATTCTGAAACAATCTTTGAAAAAAAGGTACCATTGCATGATTTATACAGTAATGTAGAAACCAGTTAATGAAAATGTAGTCTTAACAACAGCATACAAATAAAAGTGAATCTCAGTTTGCAGGACAGTGTAAGCCCCAAATATTTCGTTAACTGTGAGTGCAAGAAACCAGCAGAACATAGAAGTATTGAAAAAAGTCACATATGGGAAAAAGCACATCTGGAACATATCAGTACTGTGAAAGCAATATGTAAGACATGAAACTAATAGCTTATAGTGGGTGCAAAACAACAAAAATAATAAACAGCCTATATGTTACAATATATTCTATATTATAACATGAATCACCACCTTCTCTAAATGTGCCACAGAACACACAATGCACTTCATGCTGAGTAAGCTTCATCAGAAACATCTGTCCCTTAGCACAATAGCCTGATAAATGACTTAAGCATGGAAAGCTTAAAAGCAACATAAATGTTCCTCAGATCTAACTTAGGTGTCTCATAGTTAGTCTAACTTTATTGTCTTCCATTCCCTTTTCAGTCATCAAGGGAAAATAAGTACTTCCACAAGCAATTTATTCTATCCTAAACTGGCAGCCAAGGTAAGTCTGAAGATGCCTATTTGTCTCCAGTCACTATGAAGGGAGACTAAGGAGATCAGCATATATCAATGCCAGCCTAGGCTGATTTCACCATAGGCAGTCAAGGACCAACTCAGGAAAAGCTTAAGAACAAAACTAACATAGATTCCCAAAGTTATTTGCATAAATATACAGACTGAGTTCACAAGGACTAAACTTAATACTTCTGTAATTAAAACCTCTCCTTTGCTTTTCCTCATTTCCATTGATCACTTCTTGTATCATAAGAATAGAAACAGACCTAAAATGATATTTCCAAGAATCAAATGTTCTTTGTAATGCAAGGATGATACCAAAACATGAAGGAACCCACAATATAATAAATAATCACCTGTTATGTAGTCACAAAATATATGGGGTGTGCTATGGGACTCTTTCTATAGATGACATCTGGTAGATGTGAAAGCAAGAAAGCAATCTCTGACTTTCATAAGTCTAAAGCACACAGAATTTAGGTCATCAGCAAGGAGGACCAAAAAAAAAAAAAAAAAAAAAAAAAAAGGCATCTTGAATGTGGATATCTCAGCTAAAATGAGCTGAAAAACTGATAGAAGGTCCTTACTTGTCTCTGCTGATTACAGGGAGAATACATGGTGAATAGGCCAGCTGTGGGCATCTGGACATTTTTCATTTGGTGCCACCTGGACATCCTGGAGAATTCTCCTTTGCTTCCAGCTTCCACTACAGAAATATGAGGTTCTTCCAAAAATCCTGTCATGACCCACAGGGCCCTGACTTTACAACAGAAATGTCTCTCATAACTCTACTGTAACCAAAAAGGTAGTGAGCAAAAATGTTTAGGCAAATGAGCATGCTAACAGTTTAAACACCTAGCCTATATACTGTACTGCACTGAGTTTATGTGGCAAGGTTTTGGTAGCAGGGGGCTCCAGAGGTGGCCTCTGTGAGCAGAGCCCAGCAACTGCAACATGTCAGATCAGAACCAGCTCCAGCTAGCTCCAAAAGGGACCCACTGCTGCCCAGAGCCAAGTCAATGGGTGATGTTGGATGAGAAAATGTTGTGAGAAACAGCCCTGTATATACCACAAGGTCAGGGAAAAAGGAGGGGGAGGAGGTACT
Organism: Oxyura jamaicensis; assembly: GCF_011077185.1. NCBI lineage: Eukaryota > Metazoa > Chordata > Aves > Anseriformes > Anatidae > Oxyura > Oxyura jamaicensis. Next base: position 159,989,669 of record NC_048893.1, read on the forward strand.
CCAGGCACACAGCAGCAGTTCCCCTGCAGCCCATGGAGAGGCCCCTGGTGGAGCAGGCTGTCCCCCTGCAGCCCATGGGTCCCACATGGAGCAGATCTCCATGCTGCAGCCTGTGGAGGAACCCCCAGTGGAGCAGGTGGATGTGGCCTGGAGGAGGCTGCAGCCCATGGAGAGCCCCCGCAGGAGCAGGTCCTGGGCTGGAGCTGCAGCCTGTGGAGAGGAGCCCATGCAGGAGCAGGGGGTCTGGGGGGAGCTGCTATCCATGGGAGAGCTATGCTGGAGAAGTTTCCTTCTGATGTATGGATCCCATGGCACAGACCCATGTGGGAGCAGTTCTTGAAGAGCTGCTGCCTGTGGGCAGCCAACACAGGATCAGTTCGGGAAGGATGGCATCCCATGGGAGGGAACCCACATGGAGCAGGGGCAGAGAGCGACCGTGAAGGAGCGGCAGAGACAAAGCCTCATGAGCTGGCCGCAGCCCCCGTTCCCCATTCCCCTGTGCTGCTTGGGAATAGGGCTTGGGGGGAAAACGTAGAAGAGGGTGGATGGGGGGAAAGTATTTTTAGATTGTTTTTTAGTTTCTCACTGCTCTAACTTGTTAGCAATAGGCAATAAATTACATATTTCTCCCTATGCCGGTTCTATTTTGCCCATGACAATAATTGTTGAGTGATCTCCCTGTCTTTATCTCAGCCCTTTTCATTGTATTTTCTCCCCTCTTTACCTTTGAGGAGGGAGAGTGAGGGAGTGGTTGTGGTGGAATTCAGCTGCCCATCAGAATAAAATCACCACAGAATACTCAATAAAGTCAAAGAAATGCCAGTCCAACCTAGAGTCAGAAGATTGCCAAGATCAGTATGTTCAATAATAGTACATAAAATGTGCTTTCTGGTAGCCCCTACAACAGTATGACAAATCACACCTTTTTGAGGTTTTAAGAAGTTTCCTTTTGGTTTCTCACTGTTCTAGTCTGTTATCATCAGAAAATAAATTACATTAATCTACCTTAAACTGAGTCTGTTTTTCCTCTACCTTAAACTGAGTCTGTAACTGATGAGTGATCTCCCTGTCCTTACTCAGCCCATGAGATTTTTTCATCATATTTTCTCCACATGTCTTTTCTGAGGAGAGGAAGTAGGAGAACATGGTGATGCTGAGCTGCCCATCCACGTAAACCACTACATGTACTTTTAAAATTTGCAGCTGGAGTTCAATTTGGGGTTTTAACATCCAAAGCCAGACATGCAAGTAGATGTCTAAGCTCCCAATGTAATAATGGGTGATCAGGGTCTTAAATCAGTTGCAAACTACATTTAGTGTCACCTTAGAAGCTTGCTGTATCTAAGACAACCACATGAAGCTACCAGATCTGACCCAGGAGCAGTTGGAGACCTGCTTCCTTCTGAACACGAAGCTGAAAGACAAGTTAGACACCCCAAAACAATTCAGATAGTACTAGACTGCAATGAGAGCTACTGAGCAGAAGAAAATAACTAAATCTAATCTCTATTTTAATTTTAAACAGAACCATAGGATCACAAGAAAATTGAAGTGGAAAGGGACCTCTAGAGGTCTCTAGTGCAACCTCCTGCTTAAAGCAAGGGAACATATGAGGTTGTTTAGGGGTTGGGACAAGTCTTGAAAATGTCCACAGATGGAGACAGCACAACCTTTCTGTTCAAGGCCTTTTCTTTTGAGTTGTTCCCCATCCCATTAATCCAAAACTTGTATTGCTACCAAGGGCTCTTTCTACTACTAGGCTTGATGTGGTTGCCTAAACATTGAAATCTTGTGACCCTTGAGATCTCCAATTAAATCTGAGGAATATGACAGTCTACAGTAAACTCTTCTGGGGTGCACTCTTCTGGAGTGGCAGATGGAAAGGATACCAAAAGGATACCAGCTCTGGATGTGTGTTTAGGCCAGGAGCATCTACAGTCTGGAGCTGAAACCTTTCCCTGCCTAACTTTCAAACAGTTCATTGCGTCCCTAGCTAAGCATGTATCAGTGAGTCAAACATGCACGTTATGAAGAATGGGGTGTTCTATTTATGCAAAGGAATGTACAATGAATTAATGTTAGGAGAGCTATAAAACAAATTTAAATTATCATCTATATGAAAACATTCAATTTTGCAAGCTGTAGCCAACAGGAAAACTCATTGTTAAGATAATACACAGAGGGAACCTAGGGAAAACAAAACAAAACAAAAAAGCCTAATTAGTGGTTATATGGGAAGAATGAAGAGTCTGAGATTAGCACAGTAAGGAAAAGGAGAAGTTTGATGTTACTTAAAAAAGCGGAATGGGAAGAAGCTGGAATATTCAGTCACTATTTCAAAATCTGTTGCTTAGGTTAAGGTTGAGTCTATATGTATTATATAACCTAAAATATCAGCTACTAAGGCTGATTATCCAGGACTTTGCATTTCAAGTCCTGTTTTTAACTTAAGGCTGTCAGTCTTATTTTCTAACCATAATCTGATCCTTAAAGATTTCTATCAGCCCTAGAACGAAATCTGTGGGTAGAAAAGGTGCCTGGGATACCATAAACGTATTGGGATCTGGTGGAATAAGAACTATAAAATCCCCTATATTTCCACTTCAAAAGAACAGAAGAGAAGATCAATGTTTGTAATAGTTCATACCAAAAGTCCCACTAGACCAGTATCCTGCCTCCAGCAATGGAAAAGCGAATGGAAACATAACAAAGAGTTAAGGAGGAAACAGCAGTAAATCTTCCAGAATACTCAGATATCTCCCAGAGTTTTGCAGCTTTGCACCTTCTTAAAACACAGGTATCTGACAGCCCCTTCTGGGTTTCTCTTCCACAAAGAACAGGATGAAGAGGCATCAGCCTGATATTACAGCACAACTTGTGATACAGAACTCCAACCATAAAGCCAAATCCACCTGCTTGTAAAATAACCTGATGAAACAATGACTGCTCTGTAATCATAGAACTTGATATAACTCAACAAGCAGAACTTTTCACTACTCTCTTGCTTTTATACCTCTATATGACTTGCTAGTATATAGCAGCATGATGGATTCACACATAAGGCCTTAATTTTCTGCCTTCTAAGATTCCTTGGGGAAATGTTTTATACACACACACAAAGTTGCTTAGCTTTTACTGCATAGGTTTTTACAACCTCCTGAGAATGAGTTTTTCTGAAATCATTTATCTTGACCTACAATGTGCAAACCATGGATGCTATCACTTGAATCATGTCTCACTTCTATATCAGTAGTCAAGGAAAAGTATTTTATTGAGAAGGAAAACTTTCAAAAATATTCCAAATAACTGTTAAGGAAAATTCTGAGTTAATGGTTACATATGATGGCAAAAACATAACCTAGTGTGAAGAAAGTGGAAGGTGTTCAGGATTTGGATATGTGCTTTGAGGTTATATTTTATAAAAGGACACCAGGGTAAAGATTAGAAGGGCTTTGGTAGTGCTGAGGGACCATGCCTGCAGAAGTGATCTCTCAATCTGTGTTCCAAATACATCATCATCTCTTCAGTCTTCCTTATCTCCACTGAGACCCTTCCTGCCTTTCCTCTCCTCACATGACAGCCTTCAGGTCATGGACAATCAGCTGCTGAAACTGTCAACAGTGAAAAAACAAATGCTCACCCTCTAACCCACCTCTCCCTCTCCTCTCCTATCACATCCCTACTCACCTGGACTGTGTTTGAGACAAAGTTTGGAGGCAGAGGATTAGTGGTTGGATACTTGGTAATGGGGGAGTTTGATCTGTGTGGGAGGAAGACATGAACTGCCCCATGCCAGACTGTTCATGCCAACTCTGCTGTGGAAAAAAAAAAAAAAAAAAAAAAAAAATGCATTCACTTTGTACCAGAAGTGAAGGAATAAGAAAAGTTTCTGGAGCCTCTGCAAAAAAACATGTTAGGTAATAAATGCTGAGAGAGAAAAGGAAAGAGAAAATGATGATAGAGAAGAGAAGAGAGATGTTGCCTGAGGAGTGTGGGCAAGTAAAGTAGAAGAAACTCCAAAGAACTGCAGAATGAGCAGGCACATGGTCATGGACAGAAAGGAGACTCAGAGGGAAGTACAACTCCAAAGGGACAGCAACTGGTGGAGGAAACCACACCAGAGCAGTGAATAAGAAACAAGGATAACCAAAAGAAAAGAAATCACAATAACCCGACCCCAAACTCCTGCACCACACACTGCCTCAGGAAAGGGACAAAGAATAGTAAACTGCATGGATTGGAGACATGAAAGGGAGGAGTAAAGATGCCTAAGAGAAACTGAGGTGTTTCCACTAAGTGTCTGGGGGTTTGTTTATTTGATATTGTTACTGTTTATAAAAAAGAGTCAGAAAGTAAAAGGGTTTTGTTTGTTTGTTTGTTTTTAATTGGCATAAAATTGCATTCATTGAAATTCCCTGACACGAAACTTTTTCTTGCTAGTGACACTCATCTTCCTTCACAACCTCACACCCCCTGCTCTTCTTCTACCTCCTGGGTCCCTAACACATTAGCTGAGGTTAGGAAAGGGCCCTAGGCCTTGAGGCTTAGAGCAAGGGGATTCTGGCTTTGGGTTAAACTTATTGCATCCATCATCTCATTGTGATTCCTGTTTAGGCTCAAGCATTCAGGCTAGGTCTGGGTTTAGGAATTAGCTTCCAGGATTAGGGAAAAGCTTCAGGTATGGGTTCAGATCTTCTTAAGGTTCCTGATACGCAGTCAAGTTATGGGTTAGCTTTTGGGGTTAGCGTGTTGTTGTAGTACTTGTTAGAAAAATCAGAATAACTTTTTGATTTTCTATATAATACATTCCTATTGAAAGTTTATATCAAGCTATGCTTTGGTTTGATCTTACTAATTTCATTTAGTGTATTTATGCCAGATTCTTTTTTTTTTTTTTTTTTTTTTTTTCTAATACTCCATCTATACTTTTCCTCGGGTTTGGTGAAAAGTTATTGAAAAGATCTACTATATCAACAGAAACCAGGATTCAGTACATAGTGTCTGCAAAGCTAAACTTTATACTGCAGCAAAAGCAGGGATCATGCACACAAATTGCACTTCTTGCTTGTTACCAGTAAAGGGAGCTAAGTGCTTCAAACTGCTACACCCAAAAACTGAAGGGAAACCTGAATTTACACTTGAGTGATATCACCACAATAAATATGTGCAACGAAATTCTTTATTGCCTGGGTTTGTTTTGTTTATACATAAAATATCACTTTTTTTTTGCCTTTCTCAGTGTTTCATTTCTTTGTTTGCTTATTTTGTTTTTCAATAACAGTTGCACAGTGCTATTAGAGCTTCAGCTTCTTTCTGAAATTTATCTAACTCTCAATCATATGGTAGCAATAACTGCATAAAAAATGCTTAAGAACCTCTTGGTGATATCAGATTCTGAGCAGATCTCTGTTGTTGTCCTTTTGTACCTTATGGCTGATGCATAAACCAATATACAATAATAACATCTTATTCTGGCTACCTTTTATCTCCCTGAAGTAGTGATGAAATCATTCTGCTTTCAAAATGTAACTATAAAGCCCGCACCATAACACACTACTTGCATGAAGATTAGGGTTGATAGATCACGAGTGTTCTTTTTGGTCTTTCAACAAGTCTGTGTACACTTAAACATAGTAAGAGTACAAAGATCCCTTTTAACTTCTCAAGAAAAATCCAAAAGATGGGAAAATGAAAGTGGGTGGCTATAAAAAGGAAAGGTGTTACTTTCCTCTGTTCACTCATCACTTAAACTTGAACCATCTGTCTTATCATTGCCAATATTAAGGAAAAATAAACTTTGCTGTGCAATGCTATCTACTGTCAGGTATGAATAACATTCCAGATGATTTAGCATTTATTTACCCAGCATGTATTGTGTAACTGTAACAGTAAGTGTAACTGAGTAATGATGAAAATACACTGAAAATATCCAATGTGAAAATACACATTCTGTAAAACACCTATGATAAAACACTACATTTATATGACATAATCACAAATGTGAAAAACAATTTGGAATGATAAGCCAGCATTGTTCGTGTTATTGAAGGGAAACGAAGCTGCAGGAAAAGAAACATATAGTCTGAAACACATATTAATAGTTTGTAGTTTAGGTACCTCATCACCCCAAGCTGGGTGATATGAACTGGAAAGCAAAATGATTCCTGCCCCAGAACTGTTTCATGAAGACATGTTAAAAAGTCTTGAGACATATAAAACATGAATAGTTAAGGCATATTGGTGTGATGAGAGGGTACTTTTTTCCACCTGAAGCTGTAAAACATAATTTGAACTAATTTAACATTTCATTGTTAAAAATAATAATAAAAAGAGAAGTCCTACTTTTCCACTAACACCTCCTGACTACCTTTCTGACCTTATTTTGAGCTCACTCCATGCCTCATTATTTATCAGTGACCTAGATGAAGAGACAGAGAGCACCCTGAGCAAGTTTGTGGATGATACAAAGCTTGGCCGGATAGCTGACACACCAGAGGCCTGTGCAACTATTCAGGGGGACCTGGACAGGCTGTAGAGTTGGATGGAGAGGACCCTCATGAGGTTCAACAAGGGCAAGTGCAGCATCCTGCAGCTGGGGAGGAACAACACCAGGCACCAGTACAGGTTGGGGGCTTAGCTGCTGGAGAGCAGCTCTGTGGAGAGGGACCTGAGGGTCATGGTTAACAATTGTTAACATTGTTAACAAGTTAACAATGAGCCAGCGGTGTGCCCTTGTGGCCAAGAAGGTCGATGGGATCCTAACCTGCATCAAGAGGAGTGTGGACAGCATGTCAAGAGAGGTGATCCTTCCCCTCTACTCAGCTCTGGTGAGACCACACCTGGAGTATTGTGTGCAGTTCTGGGCTCCCTAGTACAAAAGGGATGCAGAACTGCTAGAGAGTGTACAGCACAGAGCCACAAAGATGATTAAGGAATTGAAGCATCTGTCCTATGAAGAAAGACTAAGTGAGCTGGGCCTGTTTAGCCTAGAAAAGAGGAGATTGAGAGGGGATCTTATCAACCTCTATAAATACCTGAGGGGACAAGGTAAAACGCTGGTTCTAGGTTGAAACTAGTTAGCCAACTATCCTACTTTATCAATTTATTCTCCTTCCGTTCATTCCTAGACTCTCCTCTTTGCTTTCAGCAGCAACAAGTTGGGCCTTGGAATTTTTTAAGGTTTAAAGTTGCTTTTAAATGTGTCTTTGTTAATCTTTCTTAATTGTTGCATTATTTCCTCTTGTCTTATACATTTATACTCCTACACAACATGCCTATACATCTTAATATGACTATTACCATTTAAATCCAGAAATAGCATGTGTGAATTTAGAAAACTCATTACTAATCTTCTTGCGTTTTATTTCAGCTATAGCGAAGAGAGAAGGCATGGTCTGCTTTCCATTTGGCAATGACTCAGCCTGTAGCTACCCTTCTGAAAACCTTCTTGAGAAACTCATGCCAAAATGCTTCAGATATATTTTTTTTTCTTCTTCTTTCTTTCCCATGTTGCTAGATACATGCACCTCTTCTATTTCTCACAATATTTCATCAAGAGAAAAGGCACAGTGTGACGCTGGGGCACCACAGTCTGAAAAAACAGGAACCTAAACATCATGAAACAAGAACAGCAGAAGTTGGCAGTACAATTTTCCAAAAACAAACATCCTTTCAATCACAAAATGATCTAGGGGTTAGTGGCCTCTGATATGAAAATCTTTAAGAGGAAGAAACAGCCCTTTTGAAGAGACAGAAGTCTTTGAGGAAGGTCCCCCACCCTAAGTAAGCAGATACGGGTTTTATCAGCTTTCCAGAAAATGTCTACACTTATAAATTAGCCAAGTAAGAATTATATTCACAAATGTGACAGTTTCTGAGCCCTAGTACGGCAGTAATAACGAGGTGCAAAATGGCACACAAACACCTTAGATTATCTATTCTATACTACACATGTAACATTGAAATCAAATGAATCATTTCATCTTTGGTGGAGTTGCACTTCTAATGTATCTGATGAGACTTTGGTCTCCTTTAAATCAATTGAATGACAAAGTCTTCAGTAGAACCAATACTGCATTGCTAAGCAGCAAAATGTAGTTTTGAGTCATTGCTTTAGTGAGAAACAAAAAAAAAAAAAAAGAAATCTGGTTACAGTAACTCCCTGCATGCTACCATATTGGTCTGGGTTCACTTACCAACAGGGCATGCTCTAGTCTCCACAGAAATCAAGGAACAAAAGGAACAAGAGCAATGTGGTCAGGTGAGTCATTCTAATCTCTGGTGGTGTTATGGGATAGACCTCCTCCAACTACAAGATGAACTTAGACGGTGGGCTTTCATGTAGGTACTGCAGCAGTCATATTTATAGTGTGACAAGATTAATACCACCTGCAGATCTCCACTGGATTATTTTAACTTTGCCAATAAGTTGTCATTGCAAAGAGTCTTATTAAAACAAAGCCTAAACAGAAAATGGAAAAGCAGATGTCAGATCTTTAACATTATTGCTACTCAGACTAGAGGAGAACCAAAACTATTTAAATGGAAATAATTATGGCAAGAAAACTTTAAACAGAAGTCAAAATGATACACAAATCAGTTTCATCATAAATAAAGTCTGAGCTGGTGAACTGGTGTCTCAAGACACTTGAAAACTATTATTTAAAAAATTCACATGATACTGTTCCAAGGAGGAAAATTAAGTCTACTACCAACGATAAAAAATACTGTTCCTATTAAGGAAAAAAAATGTTTTTCAAATAGCAACCTGAGATTCTTTTCAAACATTTTAAGTGTATTAATTCAATTATGATATTTTTCTGTTGTCAGAAAACACTGTACCTAGTTCAGTACAATGTACTTAGTTCAGAAAATTGTTAGACAAATGATTTGACCAATTAAAAAAAAATAAAAAAATAAAAAATATATAAAAGAAAGCACAGATATGATTTACAGTGACAATTGAGAGAACACAAAAAAAAAAAAAAAAAAAAAAAAAACTTCAAATAGATCTTAAAATTGAGGAAAGAATCATATCATTCCAATTTGTATTTGATGCCAGCTTGAGGTTTTGGCCTTGGTTTGAAATTCAGGAAACACCAACAAAAGATTATAGAAAATGGGCCAATACTATCGCATAAGGTATAAAATATGGGACACTTTGTACAAACCTATTCAGTTACAATAGTTGACTCAGCCTTAGGAGAACTAGTAGCAGAGATAAGGATAGTAATGGATGGTAGAATATTGTTCAGAAGAATCACTAAAACAGCCACAGGAAGAGTCTCCTTAAAATACAGAGCACATGGGCCAGGGTGCTTCGTGCTCTTATCAGCTCAAACTCTGACCTAGCCCACAGGTTGTACATTTGTGTTAACTCTCAAGAAATCCATCACCATGCAAATAACCTGCAAACTATGGCAACTTCAATACTAAACATCCTGGCTCTAGTGCAGGACTCTCATGTAGGACTCTGGGCATGCTGCCCAAATGTCTGCACTCAAGTTCCTGATTAGCAAAATGAGGGCTGTGATTTCTCTGTGTCAAGGAGCTGCACTGAGGGGAAACGTGCTGCTCTCAGAAGAATGTGTGTACTGTTTGGTGTTCAGGGCATGGTTAAGGAAGTGCATTCAGTCATCTCCAATTTAAACTTAAACCAGAGTAAAAAGAAGGGGCCTGGACTGTGGAGAGTTAGTGAGAGATGGGAGTTAGGTACTCTCTGCAGAGCTGATGGGGATAGCTAACTACATCTATATGTCCAGCTGGGAGCTTGGCTAGCTTGTAAGTAAATCTGAACAAGTGGCTAATCTATTGATCTGAGCTGCATGAAACACTACTTGGTTCTCCATCTATTTCTGCCAGCCAGAATTTATTTCAGAGAATAAGCACCTGAATCAACAGGATATATACTGTGAAAGTATCTGCTGGTCACAGGAGCACCCACATTTATCCAGTAGCACTCATCCAGAGAATACCTTGGGAAGGCTATGGTTTGTATTAGCTGAGAGTAAAAACTGATCTATCCCATTGTCAGTGGCCAATGTATGTAACGCCACAGGACAGTCTCACAATGACCAACAATTTCTGATTCATGATTTTTAAGCCAGAGGTATTGTCCTTGATTTATTTTTCTTTTAGCCATTCAGACATGGCTAAAAGAAACCCTTTGCAACCCTTCCAAATGTTTAACATCTACAATATCCTCAGGAAAGAATTGTGAAGAAAATCAAATGAAGAACCAACTCTTCTTTGCTTGTTTTGAATCAGTCACTTGCTGGTTTTATTCAACATTTATTCTACAGGCATAGTATAATGGACATAAATAGTGCTGGGACCGGGCAAGAAAGAGCCCATGTTGAAAGTGAAAGTGGTAAGAGAGGGGGCCAGTTTTAACCTCTGCTAATCTCAAAAATTTTCAAAATTTTCAAAGGCAATGACATGATAGCTGAGATTACAGCAGCTTTGCCATGACCCAGACAAGTGTTATGGCTGGCATAGAAAAATGAGCACAGAATTATAAACTAGTAGGTTTTCATTAAAAATTTTCCTTTTTTCTTTTTTTTTTTTTTCACCTTTTAAGATTTTCTGGTTGCAAAGAAGAGAAAGGGAGGTACGCAGAGGCAATTGTTGCTTCTTATTTGCAATATTTCAAAATATTTAAAGAAACAGCAACATCTGGAAGATTTCATAGTACAAGTAGGTGTAGTTCCTAGTAGCTCCAGCTGTAAATTAGAACCTGCTTCATGTTCAACTCTGTGTATACACTTAAAATCAAAGATAAACCGTCTCCAAATGGTTTACAGATGAATCAAGATACTGGAAATACGTAAAATAGCAAATATATTTTTTTGCATAGAAGTATTATTTTTAATGTTATCATCAACTTTCTTACACATTCTCTGATACACAGCTAGTTACTGCTAAACTGTTGGGTTTTTGTTTGTTTGTTTGTTTTTTCTTACCTTCTTTGGGATAACAGCAGCATGGGATGAGCTTCACAGTTTTACTCAGCTCTTTCTCGCACATGTGATTATCCAAATTTCAAAAGTAGCAATTTTAGGATATTAGTGATTTAAAAATTAATGTGTTTTTTAAAATGTAAATAAATAAAAAGCATCTGTTGATTCCTTAGAAAGATGCAATTCTCAATATTACAAATAGGTTGATAAAAAGGAGGACCTAACACTGATTACTTTAAAACTACTAACACAATCTCTGTGCTTGTTCTTCACAAGCTTCTTAGGAATTCACAGCAACTTATGGTACATGGAATGTATGCTATTTCCACACAAAGCAAACAATAATAAGTTTCTGGTTTGTGCTATTCAGTAATTAGATAATAGACACAGGCAGCTGTAGCTAAATTTAACCTAATAAAAGATACATGGATAAAACATTGCTTTTGGTTTCTTTCAGCGTAGCTGTGAATAAAAGAGAAAACAGCTTTATTTTTAAACAAAAACAGATTAAACAGAAAGTAGATAAAGCTATGCTGTGGCCATTCTTGCTCTGAAGTTGTTAGTGATTGCAGTAGCTACAGAAGTTTAACTCAATATGATAAATAAGACAGGATGAAGGAAACATATAAACTTACTAGGACTTACAAGAGTTTTTTTACTTTGGGAGGGAATGCAAGATTAATCCAAATTCTGGAATGTCATATATCTTTTAATCTTTGAAAAAATACAATAATTAAAAGATTTGCTAAGGATCCGGAGCAGTTACCTTTACATAGATTTAGCATTGTCTTTGCAGTTTGCAGTGACCTGTATTAATTATTAAAATACTATATTAATGCTGTATGAATACTGTATTAAAGGTACAAGTTGCATGCACCAATTTCCTATTAATATAGTACCCTTACACAAACTATTTTTAAGCATGGACATGCTATTGCTAGGCTGATTCCCAAACATAGTCATCCTGACCCATTGGAGATCACACATGGCCTTCATCTGCCACTGAATAAAAGCACTTTTCCATAAGCTTCACATCATATCTGCAAGCTTTGTGGTGTTATCTCTAACACCTTAGGAGATCTCAAGTGGCAGTTGATGACTGCATCTTGGCAAGGGAACCAAGCTGTAATTGCATAGATCTTAGACTAAACTGTAGCTTAGCTTAGCTATAAACCCATGGAAACAATTCATTGGCAACTGACAAGAAAATATCACAAGAAAATGTTTGAGGCTTTTATTTCTCTTCATAAGGAAGCCTCCAAAACCCAGATTGAACTTAGATTATGATTTCCCTGAACCAAGTTATGGCAGACACTCAAATATCCCTAACTACCCTAATACTGTGATCCCATGCTTCTGATGCGAATATAAGGTTTCTTAATGCTATCTTTAATATTCTGATAAAGAGTGCTCCTTTTCCAACCTCACACAACAAGCAAAAAAGAAAACAAAAATACAGGAAAAATCTATTTATCATCCTTTTCTTCTAATTCGTGGTGGCACATGCAGAAACTCTTAGGATAAATGAAATCAGGACCATTTTATAGGTCCCACAGTAAAAATTAACAAGGTTATGCAGTCACTAAGAGATGACTGAAACAATTTGCCTGCCAGATGATGTAGCCAGAGTACCTTTGGTTGAGGTGGTCAATAAAGAGCAACTTTTAGATGTAGAGCTTAGTGATATAAAAAGGGGTGGTGGAGTGGCTCTCTATATTAGAGTGTTTTGATGTCGTCGAACTTGAGGCTGGGAATGACAAGGTGGAGTCGCTATGGGTTAGGGTCAGCAGAAAGGCCAACAAGGGAAGCATCCTGGTGGGGGGCTGTTATAGACCGCCAAACCAGGATGAGGGGACAGATGAGGAGTTCTACAGACAGCTGGCAGAAGTTGCAAAATCATCAGCGCTTGTTCTTGTGGGGGACTTTAACTTCCCAGACATATCCTGGAAACACAACACAGCCCAGAGAAAGCAGTCCAGGAGGTTTCTGGAGAGCATGGAAGATAACTTCCTGTCGCAGCTGGTTGGCGAGCCTACCAGGGGAGGTGCCCCGCTAGACCTTCTGTTCACTAACAGAGAAGGACTGGTGGAAGATGTGGTGGTCAGGGGCTGTCTTGGGCAGAGTGACCACAAAATGGTAGAGTTCTGGATACTTGGCGAAGTCAGGAAGGGGACCAGTAAGACCTCTGTCTTGGACTTCTGGAGGGCTGACTTTGAGCTGTTCAGGACACTGGTTGGCAGAGTCCCTTGGGAGGCAGTTCTGAAGGGCAGAGGACCCCAGGAAGGCTGGGCGCTCTTCAAGAAAGAATTCTTAATGGCTCAGGAGTGGTCTGTCCCCACGTGCCCAAAGACAAGCCGGCGCAGAAGAAGACCAGCCTGGCTGAGAGTTGTGGCTCGAGCTTAGGAGAAAAAAGAGGGTTTATAATCTTTGGAAAAGAGGGCGGGCCACTCAGGGGGACTACAAGGATGTTGTGAGGCAGTGCAGGGACAAAATTAGAAAGGCCAAAGCTCATCTGGAGCTCAATCTGGCTACTGCTGTTAAAGACAACGAAAAATGTTTTTATAAATATATCAGTACAAAAAGGAGGACTAAGGAGAATCTTCGCCCTTTACTGGATGCGGGGGAAAACTTAGTAACCAGAGTTGAGGAAAAAGCTGAGGTGCTTAACGCCTTCTTTGCCTCAGTCTATAGCAGCAAAACCAGTTGTTCTCTGGACGCCCAGTACCCTGAGCTGGTGGAAGGGGATGAGGAGCAGAATGTGGCCCTCACAATCCACGAGGAAATGTTTGGCAACCTGCTACAGCATTTGGATGTACGCAAGTCGATGGGGCCGGATGGGATCCACCCGAGGGTATTGAGAGAACTGGCAGAAGAGCTGGCCAAACCACTTTCCATCATTTATCGGCAGTCCTGGCTATCAGGGGAGGTCCCACTCAACTGGCGGCTAGCAAACATGACGCCCATCTACAAGAAGGGCCAGAGGGTAGACCTGGGAAACTACAGACCTGTCAGTTTGACCTCAGTGCCATGGAAGCTCATGGAGCAGATTATCTTCAGCATCATCATGCAGCACTTGCAGGGCAAGCAGGCAATCAGGCTCAGTCAGCATGGGTTTATGAATGGCAGGTCCTGCTTGACAAACCTGATCTCCTTCTATGACAAGGTGACACGCTTAGTGGATGAGGGAAAGGCTGTGGACATGGTCTAACTTGAATTCAGTATGGCTTTTAACACTGTTCCCCACAGCATTCTCCTCAGGAAACTGGCTGCTCATGGCTTGGACTGGCGTATACTTTGTTGGGTTAAGAGCTGGCTGGATGGCCGGGCCCAGAGAGTTGTGGTGAATGGAGTCAAATCCAGTCAGAGGCCGGTCACTAGTGAAGTCCCCCAGGGCTTGGTACTGGGACCAGTCCTCTTTAACATCTTTATCAATGATCGGGATGAGGGGATCGAGTGCACCCTCAGCAAGTTTGCAGATGACACCAAGTTAGGTGCGTGTGTCGATCTGCTCAAGGGTAGGAAGGCTCTGCAGGAAGACCTGGAGAGGCTGGACCGATGGGCCGAGGTCAACTGCATGAAGTTCAACAAGGCCAAGGGCCGGGTCCTGCACCTGGGGCGCAACAACCCCAAACAGAGCTACAGGCTGGGAGATGTGTGCTTAGAAAGCTGCCTGTCAGAGAAGGACCTGGGAGTATTGGTTGACAGTCGGCTGAATATGAGCCAGCAATATGCTCAGGTGGCCAAGAAGGCCAACAGCATCCTGGCTTGTATAAGAAACAGCGTGGCCAGCAGGTCCAGGGAAGTGATTGTCCCGCTGTACTCAGCTCTGGTGAGGCCACACCTCGAGTACTGTGTTCAGTTTTGGACCCTTCGCTACAAGGACATGGAGGTGCTCGAGCGAGTCCAGAGAAGGGCTATGAAGCTGGTGAAGGGTCTGGAGAACAAGTCTTATGAGGAGCGGCTGAGGGAGCTGGGACTGTTTAGCCTGGAGAAGAGGAGGCTCAGGGGTGACCTTATTGCACTCTACTGGTACCTGAAAGGAGGCTGTAGCGAGGTGGGGGTTGGTCTATTCTCCCACATGCTTGGTGACAGGACGAGGGGGAATGGGCTAAAGTTGCGCCGGGGAGGTTTAGGTTGGATATTTGGAAAAAATTCTTTACTGAACGGGTTGTTAGTCACTGGAACAGGCTGCCCAGGGAAGTGGTGGAGTCACCATCCCTGGAGGTCTTTAAAAGACATTTAGATGTAGAGCTTAGGGATATGGTTTAGTGGAGGACTTGTTAGCATTAGGTCAGAGGTTGGACTCGGTGATCTTGGAGGTCTCTTCCAACCTAAACTATTCTGTGATTCTGTGATATGGTTTAGTGGAGGACTTGTTAGTGTTAGGTCAGAGGTTAGACTAGGTGATCTTGGAGGTCTCTTCTAACCTAGATGATTCTGTGATTCTGTGACTTAAAAACTGGTTTTATTGATAAATTAGAAGTTGATGGGGAATGTTAATCCTGTAATAGTCTCATCCAACAATGTAGATCTCATTACATGCTTATCATCTTGTAATATTCCAGCCACTATGAAAATAGATAATTAGATGATAACTTGTTAAATCACAGTCTAAACAGGATCATAGTCCACTTTGTGAAAAAAACATATACATAAATAGTAAAATAGTATAAGGACATCTCACAACAGCAATTAGCAATTCTCCCTCTCTCTCCTCTCTCTCTCAAAAAAAAAAAAAAAAAAAGAAAAAGACAAGTTCTTAGAGAAGAAAGTCAAAAGGTGTAGAAAGTGTAGAAATGAAATAAGTACTTGCTGTGCATTGACCAATTAATTTTGTTCGGTAAACTGTGTAAAAACTTTTCTTCTGTCTAATTTAGCATAGTTTGGCTGTCAAACTAGATTGATTTGAATTAGAATTTGGTACTTATCCTAAATTTAGTTGTGATGGGTCATGCCAAAAATATTTCAGAAGTCAAAATTTTACCCATGTAAAATCAGAATTGAAAGGTTGTCATGCTTTATTACTAGACCTGAAGGTGCATACTTACCAAATAAAACCTCATTTACAATTTGTTATCCTTTTCATACTTAACAATTTTTAGCCTGAAAAGATATGACAATTTGTTGATGTTAGTGTTTTGTCTTTGAGAATAGTCCAAAGAGCATTCTTCAGACTTGTCTTGTTATAATTTAAAATATATAACTTACATTTTCGTTTAAACCTGGTATGGTCATAAATCCCATGGTATATTTGGAATACTATTTCTCAGTGCTTAAATACTATTGTTTACATTTCTATAATGTGCCATTAACAACATAATTAGTGTCCTTGTCAATATTTTATCAAAGTAATTAGGCTCAGAACAGCTCAGCATCCCAGAGATCACATTAGAACATCTCCCTCACAAGGGTAAAAGCATTCTTTGTGAAAAATTATTTTCTCAAGAATGAAACACATTCCACCCTGTTGAAGACAATTTATTTCCAATTTCTCACTTTTATTACAGCAATTAGCAAAGCTCCAAACTACTCATGCTTCTAGAAACCAATTATTTTCTAGGCCACCAGCATTGCCTTTAAATAGACAGGGCACAACACTTCAGATATTATATTACCCTAACTCCTTCACTGAAATCCATTAAATTTCCAAGCACAAAAAATCTCTTCAGTTTATATAGTCCTTAGAAATGCTCTACTGTTGTCGTCTCCTTCCCTGAATCCATGGTCCTGCCCAGCATAAAAATTTTCCACGTCTGGTCATCCTTGATGCATGGAATAAAGGAACAGTAGACAGCATTTGACGTGGCTCTCATTCAATCACCTGGCTCAATCCTCATTCAACCAGTACATTAGGAATCTGATATAGCATTATCCCAAGATAAGCAAAAATTAGAGAAAATAAGGAATCAGGAAGACCCAATCAAGAAGAAGATAAAGAAGATCATGAGAAGCAATCAGAAGAATAAGAAAAAAAAATAAAAATTGATATTTTGGAATACATTGAACTAAGCAGACACTTGGGCACTAAGCCCCGTTTTGGTTTAGACTTATTTGTGAGAAACAGACAAGATGTATTCCAAATTCAGATATTCATGAAAATTAGCTTTGACCAACAGGAAAGACAGAGGTAGATTGAGCAGCGGAAACTGGTCATAATCTCAGAAGAACATATTTCTAATTCACAAGAGCTGTTCTCTCCTCAGGAAAACAGTAATAGTTTCCAATACAGGGAACAAAAATTTAGTGTCTCATACAGAGGTTGCCTGGAGCCAGGTGCTGAACAGATTACACTTCTAAAAATAGAGTAAAATATTGAGATGTGTAACACAAGATGGACTTACTGATGTTTATTGACAAGTTCTAGGCATCAATAAATTTCTATGACTATATGACTCATGACTTCTCTGAACCATGATTATCTAGCTAAATCTGATTTACAAGCTGTGAACATGATATTAACATTCTCCTGTGTTACAATCACTCCTAATTATCTTCCATCATATAAATCATACTGCAAAGTAATTGTTAGTGGATTTGATGTATTAAACACACGGCACATACCAACAAGAGTCATGAATTAAAATAATAATTACATGTAACATTCAGATTGAATTAATTGATTTATAATATTTTTTCATTATATTTAAATATATTTTAATAGTGCAGAAGCAGATTTATAAGATGAATCAATCTTAGATCCAGCTGAGAAGATGAACCAGATGATCACTTAAGCTTACAGGGTAGGGTATGACCTCTTCTGAGACATTGCATGTGTGTCTTTTTCAGAGATAAGGACAGGATTTTTCTTTGCATGATAGATTTTATCCCAGCTCTTATCTTGTCAATGATTGTAATATAGCTAGTAGGAAATTCTGCTAGGGCACAAATATTACTTATCTTCTTAATTAATGTACTGTCTTCAAATATATTCATAACAGCAACTAGAATTATGTATCAGTTGGCTGGATTCACAGACCTGAGGACTGCAGACAGATAAAAGCCTAAGTAACAGTGATGAAGAATAAAAGAAAGGGAAAGGGAGGAAGGGAAAAGAATTCCAGTTGAAGAATTCTCATGGACATTTACTATAAATGATAGATTTTTCACTTTTACAGGTAAGTAACTGTGTTCAGAATGTCTAGTCGCCTTACTTAGAAGTTTGCATTTATGCTCAGAGCAAGGTGAAAAAAAGGGAGCAAGAAAAAATATAAATCCTAAAAGTATAAGCTATAACACCACTGGAACAGAAGTTCACCAGGTACTTTTTCAAAGGCTAGTTTTGTTTTTAATTAATGTAGTTCTAATTTAGTTTTACTATTAAAATTTGGGCAATTTTGAACCAAGTGTAACTGTAGAAAGAAATCAGAACCCAAATGTAAGTGTACTGAAATGTCTTCTTGAACAGTATGAATTAGAGCTTCCTAATTAGGATTAAGTTTATGGTTTCCCAAACTCTAGGAAACAAAAATGTAGGTTAATGACTTAATGTAGGTTAAATAGAAAAATGTGGACAGTGAGTGCTGCATACCATCACAGAATGCATTAAACAAGCATAATATAATTTTTGTTTGTATGTAGTGAACTCTGATTTAGATCTGAGGTCTTAAAATCACCACAAATTATAAAAATGGAAAAGAGAATGAAGGATATCTTACAAATGAACTTATCTGGGTCAAAGGAAAAAAAGATATGGGGAGTGTCTGCTACTTACTCGTTTTTGAAGTTAAGTCTGGATATCAGGGAGTGAAGAAAATTGCAAGGCTGGAGGGTTTTTAAGAGGCAACAACCCCCTTTGACTACATTTGAACTTCCATAATTTAGAAAAATAGGAAATTTGGCTGTGAGTATTATGATCTAAGTATTTTGATTTTATAGGAAAATAAAAAACACATTCTTAAGTGTCCACCAGATAGCTTACTAAAAGCTGCTTGACACTATCTACTGGCCTAGTTGGTGCCTTAAGCACAGTTTAATGAGGTAGCAGACAGCTGCACTGTGTAGTGCCTTCAGCCCTGAGTAACCAGCCACAAGGTGTTTCATGTCATCCACCTAATGACAAATCTGTGTCACAAAAACAGCCTGCCATTGTGAAGTTCACATTGGAAATGAAAGGCTGCTTTTTCCACATCAGCCAAAGCTGCTACAGAAAATGATGAAGAAGAAAAAAGGAAATGAGGCAAAAATGCACATTAAAAATGGGACATTTTATTCGATTTTATTATTTTCAGGGGGAAAAAAGCCAACAGTATATTTTCATATGTAAATTCATTGGAGAAAAATAGCTGGCTTTGTATATCACTTCAGAATCACTGTCTATAATCAAACAAAAAAAAAATCACAGGTTATGTTTTAGAGATGTAACCCAACTTGTTCAGACGATGGATATGCACAGCTTTAGTGACTTTGGGTCATATTTTGGAAAGCTTGATTATAAAAGGTGATTGTGCAGAGCAAGGGCCAAGACCACTCATTAACCAAATTTATCTCATTAACAAATGAGATATCAAATTTATCTCATTAACCACTGTCAATACGCCCACCCATACAGTGGTAATTAAGCATGTCATTCAGGAAACAATAGACTAGAAAACAATTCTTCATTGCTTTCCAGTGTTCCAGACACAGTCTCTCTGTGGATGGGTTGCAGGAAATGTGTTGTATCAGTCATGTATGACCACAACATCCATGAGTCATCACTTAAGTAAAATGCAGTATTCTTAACCCACTTAGTAATACTGGATGGCAAATCAGAAAAAAATTATCACTATTCTTTTTTTGACTGTTCACCCTTGCTGCTCTATTTCATGCCCCTTCCAGCTTTGTCCCAGACTGTTTCTGGCATCAAGTCATCCTTTCACCCACGATGAGCTAGTCACACTTTGTGACAGATTTCTGTCATCACATATTGCCTTTTTTGTTGCTGTTCTTGTAGAAAAGTTCAGTATCCGGTAATCAGGATTCACAGCTGCCATTTCTAGCATCCTAAAGGTACTTTCCCAACTATTCCCAACTACAGATTGTTGGATAATAAAATTCCATGTCACACTGTGCATTTGAATACAATATTTGTGACTTCTAATTTGTCAGAATGTTAGTCTAAGCTCCTTCCAATGCCCAATGCCCAAAATGGACATCTGACTGGGAGGGGAAAACATCCTTTCTGCCTCAGCTAATCTGTCACAAAACTTCATCTTGGTCTGAGTAAGGAAGGTGAACAATCTAAAACCCAGGCAAATACAGTCACTTTTTAATTCATGGCTGCAAAGTTGAAAGCTGCTGCTCAGAGGCCACAGGCACGGAGCTAAAATAAAACCTCTCCCTAATCATCATTCCTTCTTTTACCTACTCTTATTATTTCAGTTTATCTCATGACTACATTAACCTTCATTCTACTTCTTCCCGTGCACCCCTACCACTGAGAAGACAGATTTAAATAAACTTTCCTAGCTTTCATTTTTCAGACTAACATATAATAGACTAATATAAATAGACTAACACAACTAAAAGCCCTGCATTTGTCTGATGCTCTACTCCTTATGACTCTGTCATCTCATTATGGATCCCCTTTCTTGTCCTCAGTATTCTGTGCAAATTTTAATATTTCTCTTGATTGAGAACAGTTAGATAAATTCCAGTGAGACTATGTAAATAAAGTTATGACAATCTGTTCCATCACTGCTATTTTTTTTCCCCCTGAGGTACAGATGTGCTAGAAAGAAACAACCAACCCTTATCACATTTTATGTTAAAGCCCCTGAAAATAATAATCACCATTTTAATTGGATCTCCTTAGGTTCTGCACTATGTCATATAATGCAGGAATTAAACTTCATTTTCTTTAAAGATATTGTCTCTTCTAGAATTTCAGCATTAGTTTATGCAAACAGATTAGATAGCAAAGAGAATCTCTCACTGAAATGAAGCATGACCCAGTGGTTGTTGAACTGTATATTTCAGTATTTCTAAAAGCATGCTGTTTTTTCCAACAAGGGTCTGTGGCTCAAAAAATATCTAACATTCCATGGCTGTTTAGAACTATTTAAATTAAAAGATACTGCCCAGCACTCATTTTCCAGAAGCTAAATACTGTTGAAGGAGGAATCAAATTCCAATAAAACTGTCCTACCTGATAAAAATTTACCCCTAACAGAAATACTCTAACAGTGGAATGGAAATAAATGGTGAGGGAACAAGAAAACTATCGAGACTTGATTCCAGAATTGATATGTTATTCTATTAACATGTACATGCTCATAAAATTAAACTTTAATTGAACACCATATGTTATATGGTTGTAAGTATAAATTCAAAAATTAAATGCTGACATGGCATGTATTTTAGATTGCTTATTTTTTTTTGTTGTGGTTGCAATTTTGATTTAGAAGAGCCTATAAGTTTTTCTTCTGATTCTATTTGGTTTCTCGTTTACCAGCCCCAAATTCTTCTTGAGCAGTAAGTAAAAATCCAGAGTGAAACTTAGTCAAGATTATCAATTTTTGCTTCCTTACAGGATAGAACCAAATTCTTAATGGGTTTAACTTAAAATATGTGCTTTGTTTGAAATTTGACCTGACTTTTTCAGCTTATGAAAGGCCAGTTATTAACACTTCTACAGCTTCTTCTAAAAAGTATTCACTGTAATAAAGTCACTAATGACACTAATACTTGCTAAGGTATTGCTCTTTCTGAGCAGATACTTGCAAAGTAGATGTTCAGTTGTGAGGATAATATTAATTGTGGTGGGATACACCTGCATAACTTTGCTGAGAAAAAGGACATGGGTACTTTTTAACTCACACTTATTTTAAGAAGTGTGAAACCTTCTCTTTTGAAATAAAGTTGCATTAGATTCTGCCTTTTAAATATAAATAGGAATTTAGTGGACTAATAGTTATTTAAATTACTTTGAATCACTCTGAGGAATCTTATTATGCTAGTAAAATGTTCTTTCTTTGCATCATCATCATAACAAAGACAGATCTTCATAAATATACATCTCTCTTCCACACTCACAAATTCATCTTCCATTTCTTCCTGTTCCCCCAGCCTTAATTCCTTAATCTGCCAGTGATTGCTTAACCTGTTTCTTTTGCAGGTGACTGAATATTCTGTTCCTTTAAGATACATCTGTAAAACTTGTTGCCTTCAGTGTGGGTGGATTGCTTTCCCTTGCCTTTCACAGTGGGGGACTCCTTAGCTCCAAACTTCCCATGCCATTAACAACTATTTACTCCTCTCTTTTCAGGCTGCCACTCCACAGAAATGACTAATTAAACTAACGACCCTCGGCTTCTGCTCATGAATGAAGCCAAACAATTCAAAGAGTTCCACTGAGATTGTTTTGCATAACGATATCCATGCATTTCTCTAATTTAAGAAGCTAAGAATATAGCATTAAGAGGTTTTATTATCCAGATCTGTGAAATGTGTTCATTTGATTCGTGTCAGTATGAATCAATGCCAGGGCCGCATGATGAAATGCAACTTTCTATCTAAGAAAAACAGAGTGGTTAGTGTACATAGTTCTTGTATTGTGCAAAATAACTAATTATAATAAGCCTGCCTTTTCTAGGAATAGTGATAAATATGTATTAGTCTAGTAGTATAAAAATCAACCACCTGATGTAACAGGTGTGTGTCCTGGTGGAGCAGAGACTCCCGGCGCACCAAGCACTGTTTGCTTGCCTCTATTTACTTAATAAATGATAAAATCCCAAACAGGATTTTAATCAAAGTTTATGATTTATCACAATACCTATCAGGTAAACAGTGATATTCAAATCAGACTGCAAGACAATAATACTTTATTTTGCATAGCATCTTCTGTGTAACAGATGCTTTACTAGCAGACCAGAAGGAAAGGAATATTAAAAGCTTGTTTTCACCGCAAACCTAGAAAAAGTGGGATGGACTTTTTGGCCCACTTAAGGGTTATTTCTAAACCATTTCTTGTCAGGATGGATTTTTTTTCATAACATGTTGCTTTCCCGTATATTTTCAAGAGGAAAATGCCTTTAAACTTGCCAAAACTTTGATGAAGTAAAAATGTTTTAACACTACCATTTCATTTTTTTTGATGAATTATAACTCCGGAAGTACATCAGTGACTTCATACTGTGATTGGAGAAGAGCAATGATTTTCTTCTCTTTCACTTTTTTTTTTTATTATTATTATTCATTCTTTCTTTTTTTTCAAAGTGTCGTTCTTTTTCAAAGTGTCTGATGATGTTTACCATCAGCTCTGCAGTTACCTCTTGGATCTTGTCTAACACAGCTCCCAGGCAAATCCAGAATCCCCTTGTTCCAAAATAATACTGTTTTCAACCTATGCTGACTGACTCAAAATATTTTATTTCATTGAAGAGGAGACACCAGACCAGAGGAATGCTGACATTCCCCATTACTTTCTCAGTTTCTCTCCTTGCTTTCTCAGGACTGCAGTTCACAGTGGCAGGACTACACCCATATTTGCCTGTACCATCACTAAAAGCCAAGGCAGGGACACTGCAAGGTCTAGAAACATATTTGAGTGATTACATTACAAGCGTAGTCAAAGCATCTGAAACATTGCTTTCCACTCAGGTTTCCCACTGCTAGACTAAATGCATCCATACAAGTTCTGCTGCTGAGTATTTTCTTACATACATACTGAAGCAAAAAAATAATAATGAAAATAGCAAAAAGGACAGAAGTAATATGAGACAGAGGAAGGAAGCTGACGTATCTGTAAAAGTTAAGAAGGAATTGATCAAACTGCATTAAACACTGTAACACTTCCACCATGTCATCCTCTAACAGATGCATTCCTTACAAAAGTAGCATAAAACATCTGTTTATTACCTTATTCACAACTAAGCCACTAAAAAAGAATGCTCACAAACCACGAGGTCTGCAAATCAGTGTGGTAGTCTTTTAAAAGATGTTATTTACAAAATGAAATTTTGAGGTTGAAATTAGAGGCAATCTCTGTAGATGGTTTTATTTAAACACAAGGCTGCCATTAATTCATAAATAAATATTAATTTGTCTTTGGGCCTATTGATAGCATTATCATTTAATGTTTTGTTAAAACAGCAAGATACAAACCTAAACCAGATTCTACCAGTTACAACAGAAAATGACATGAACATCTCTTTTAGTTGTTTGATCATTTGCCATTCTTTGTCTTTTGAATATGCATGTAAAGAAAGTTTCCTGATGTTTTACAATAGTAAAGCCACAACACAAGACAATTTATGGGAATTTGCAAGTCAGAAAAACTTCTAATTTCAATACCAATTACTAGTAAACTTTGAACTAAAGTGGTTTAAGGATGGAAGAGTCAGCGCTTCAAAGTGGAAAGTACAATCTGCTTTAAGATGAAAAGAAGTTGCTGCTTTAATGCAACTCAAGCATGTGTGCCTGAAAGTTTGTTTTAATTCTGTTTAGACTTGAAGGACTTACTCCACTAACAAAATATTTTTTTACAGGTTCATTCCAAACTGTCAAATTTTAATGCCTCTGTATTCCTAAATTCCATGAAGGACAAGTCTGTAAACAGACTGACCTAAAATTTCCAATGCCAGGGAGGAAAATAATAATAATAATAATAAAAAAAAAAAACTTGGAGAAGAATAAAATCTGTTACAGGGGAAAATTGGGATTATATGAAATGAGAATCTTTATATTCACATATGGTAAATGAAATCTTAAGAACTGTAAAAACTGAACACAAAGGTTTTACTATAAATTAACTAACAAGGGATTTTAAACAGTGTGTAGTAAAAAATTATCCCTAAGAAATGTTTCCCCAGAATACCAAGAACTTCAAAACATTTTTTTTCCTGTTAGAGACCTCATACAAATTATATTTGCACGTGGACAGAAGGTTTCTTTTAAACAACATGGAAAATATATAATTGAGAACATCCTACAATGAGCGTTTGGATCACCTTGCAGCACAACAAAGACTTTCTCAGCCTACAGCCAAATTAAAAAACTCCTGCTCAAGCCATTTGTTCCTGTTATCGCACAGTAACCTACACTGAAAAACTGAGGATGATGAAAAAATACCTGACTTTATGCAGGTGTGCAAGATTGTTTTTCAGGAGTTCCTCAGTCCAGCTGAACATTTATGTCCCAGGGCAGGGGACTGCATATGCTAATAGCAGTAGTACTGCCATTGAATACATAACTGTTGACTCAGAGTGAAGAGCCCAGTACAAACTTTTCCGAAAGATATGTACACACACCACCCTCTTTTGGTTGCAGCGTACGTCATATCAAGAGTTTAAAAGAGGGTCAACTCCTTCTGCTTGTCTTACTGAATGCTATCAGCTCTTCCATCTGCTATTTGAACTGTTTATGTGAGCTCTCGCTAGGCCATTTAAGGCAAAATACGCTCAATTAGCTGACAACCCTTAATAGTAAGGCTTATTTTGACTGAAAGAACTAGAAATTTCTTACAAAATCAAATCAGATGGCAGACCAGAAGGGACAGTAGTATCCCAGAGAAATGTCTGCACCATGCTGGCACAAGGCTGCAAATCTCCTTTCTACCTCTCCCTCTCTGTTTTTGGATATACACACCTGTCCCCCACACCTGTCTCTTCTAATCCCTAAAGAATGATAGAATCATGGAATGGCTTGGGTTTGAAGCTAACTTAAAGCTCACATAGTTCCATTCCCCCTGCCATAGGCAGGGATGCCACCCACCAGATCAGGTTGCCCAGGGCTTTGTCCAGCCTGGCCTTGAACACCTCCAGGGATGGGGCATCCACAGCTTCTTTGGGCATGATGTTCCAGTTCCCAGGCAATAGAACTGGACTGTTTACACCATTTACTGTAAATTGTTATTTGACCCAGACGTGGTTCTGGCCCAGGTTAACTACCTCTTTTCCAACAACTCCCAGACACAGCTGCAAAATCGTCAAACCATTCCCCATAGGCAGCTTGCATGTGGCCATCAGGCACTGGAAGGCTTGAGAGAGGGATGAATGGGAAGGGTGTTACTCCTTTGACAGATGGTCTCAGTGCCAGAGTATGGTCCCAAGCAAATATAATTTGCTAGAAAATATCTAGCACAAAGGTCAGAAGTGCCTGAGAGACAGTGCAAGAGAAGGGAACAAGAGCAGATGAGAATAAGAAACAAATAAAAAAGCTGTTGAAGAGGAAACAAGACTGTTCCTCTCACCAGCAGTAAACTGTTAGAAAGTCTCAGCCTGTCTCATCTAACTCCATCCTTGTAGATTTACAATTTACTTCATAGTTAATAATACTAGTTGCTGCTGACTGCAACAAATACTCCAGGCAGCTGCAAAGCTAGTGTGGAGGCAGCTATGTACATGAAGGGAAATAGCTGTTTTTCTCTTCTCCATTACAAGACTACAACATTGTGTTGACACAAAGCAACCCTTAGGGACACAATAGCCATGTAAAAATCTGTTCATTGTTATGCAAATTATCATGAAAACTGTTGAAAGTTTAGAAAAGAAAGAACATAAAATTGCATCTTGTATCCACCAATTTCTTCTGAAACAAGGAATAGACAAATTAATCGTTGTATGCAGAGGACTAAGCCATATGTTAGCCATTTAAATATTTTCATTTGTGATTTCACAAGTAGTCAGACACATAATGCAAGTTAAAAATAAAAAACAAACAAACAAAAACATAATAAGAAGAAAGAAACTGAGAAAGCAAAGAAATTTGACACTCTAGCTGCTGCTAACCAGGCACTCAGTCTACCTGACTATTAATGGAGTCAAACAGTTTAAGTTTTTAATTGTAAGAATTCACAGGTGAATCAGACCGTGTGATTCCTCTGAGTCCCAAGACCTTTCTTGCTTCTATTACCTCACTTTTAGAATTAGAGGCAAAATAAAAGGAAAACAGCTGTCTGTTAACTGAGTCCAGGCCAAAAGAAACAACATTGATTTCTGAAAAGGGCCTTCTTCTAGTTTTTGCTTTTAACCTCAGTTATCTCACTGTCATAGTACACAGATTCTTCTCTCCCTCCCCTCAGAAAGGTGTCATCAGTGGTGAAAAAGCTTAAACTGGAGGAGTCTTAAACAAGAAAGTTGTTATATATATTAATTTATGCTTATCTTTTGCATGGTTGTTGATACAAGAAAACAGCTGTCTTGCCATTCTGTTATAATTCATTTATCCTCATCATTCTTCTCTGAGTGAATCTTTTTTCCCATTGGTTATTGGTTAAGTAGTTAATATTCAGAGACCAACTCCTTGCTCTGATCCTAAGTGGCATCAATTGACAGACATCCTAGTGCTTTGGACCAGTCCCTGGTGGAACAGATCTGTCTTGGAATGTTGGCAGGATTTGTCTTGTTTTGTGCAAAACAGGGTGCAGCCTAACAGATGCATGGTAGGGGGTAAAGTGCTTGAACTCAATTCCTGGCTCTCTTGTCTGCAGACACTGTCAGAGAAAACACTACACAGCATCTGGAAAGAAAAGATGGGGTCAAGGAAGCCTGGCAAGACAAGATCTTTCCATAGCAGTTTCTCAGTTAATTACTCAGGGAGACATTTTATGAAGTTGTATTTGCTTGACCAGTCTCGCAATATTGTGATTCTCTTTGACATTTAGAATTAACTCAGGATTTCCTCACAGGGAAATTACCTCACAAGGACCTTGCCTTGAGCACCTGATTCTCAAGTGGAAGTTTAAAAGAAATCTAACTAAGTAAATAGCAAATATTTAAGCTAGAACTTTTGCATCAGTTATTCAAAAAATAAAAAAAAATAACAAAAACAGATATTTCTAAAGGACAATTATTTCCTTCTAAGTGCTCCACGCTGATATTTTTGTAGATAAAATCTTACCTAAAGTTACACTTTACCTGAATTTTTTATAGGGTAACATGTCTTCAATAATTCCTTAGTTATTACCATTTCCCTCCTCTTCCTTTCTCACTGGAGTTCTGTGGCCTTCCACTGAAAGGCCATTAAAAAATAAACCAAAATAATAATAATAATAAAAAAAAATCATGCATTAATAGATTACAATTCTATCAAGTTATTTTTGATCATATCAAGAACCATAACATCAAAACTTGGATCATTTATGTCATCCCAAAAAGT
The DNA here is from genome assembly GCF_011077185.1 of Oxyura jamaicensis. Lineage (NCBI taxonomy): Eukaryota > Metazoa > Chordata > Aves > Anseriformes > Anatidae > Oxyura > Oxyura jamaicensis. Next base: position 160,017,706 of record NC_048893.1, read on the forward strand.
CACTAGGAGAAAGTAGAAGCCAAAGGTTGAACTTCACCAGTGACACATAGGTGCTCTAATCCTGCCATAGTCAGCTGCTCCAAATAAAAGCAGCTGCAGCTGCTTTGCATCACTGGCTTGGTGAGAATCAGCTGGAAGACCTTTTTGGATCTGTTTGTCTCTAATTATCCATCAGGGGGCTATTTCCTCAACATAATTTTATATTGTGTGAAAGTCAGTTGGCACAGTTCCTACCTGTCCTGGTTACCTTTGAAGTACTGTATGTATCATACATTCTCCTCTGAAATCGTTATCATCTTTCTTTTCCCTGTATTTTCACAGCTCTTCTTCTTAGTCTCCTACACCTATCACTATCTTTCTCTTTCCTGGGAGAGGTCTCTCTCAATGCTTTCTTCTTCCTCCCTTTTGATTGTATATTACTTCACATACAGTAGTAACCAGACATCCATTTTCTTCTATCCAGTGGAGAAACTTGTTTTCTACCACTTCTACCTATGTTCTTTTCAAAGGTCTGAAAGTACAGTCATATAAGTCTGGACTCAGCTACACTGAATGTATGGAAGTTGTGCCTCAGGATTCAGTAGAACCTGTATTAGATCTGAAGAACCAAGTGTCTTTTCCACACATTTCAATAAAGTTCAGTAAGAAGAATGTGTCATACTGCTGTCTGAGAGGGGACTCTTCCAAAGAAAAGGTGATAGAGATGGAAAACTATGGTAAGAAAATTAACAGAGTTAACAAAGGGTAAAGAAAAGCAGTGAGGAAAAGAAAAGCAGACTTGTGTCTTTCAGACCTGACACAAGGAATACCAGATCTAAACCTGGATACCTCTCATACACCCACGTGATGCAAAAACTATCCCTTGTGATCTCTTTGTGGTAATCTCAGCAACAGAACTAACTGGTCTTTTTGGTGCTCTGTATGACTCAAAATTTCTCTGGTTTTCTCTTCTACAGCTTTAATATTGAAATTAGATGATTTAAGGTCCCTTCCAACACAAACCATTCTATGATAATATTTTTCCAGTGAAGGACCTCAGGAAAACAGAGTCAATAAAAAATGAAAAACATCCTAAGACACTTGTAAAAGCAGAATCGAGGAGAATGTAATCTTTTGTAGCCCCTTTGCATTTTGCCACTTGCTTGTGTCTTATGTGAAATGAGAATCCTAAACACCAGTTCCAGATGCAGATGAGTCACATCAACAGCAGAGAGACAGATCCTGACTTATGTGAGATACAGAGCTTCAGTGTACAACTGTGTTCATAGATTTCATATTCTATTGCATTTGCTTATGTTGTTAAAAACAGACTTCCATTGATTAATTGGACACACCATGTTTATGGTACCTTGATATCAATAGAGAATAAGTGTTTGAATAGGACTTCTGGCCAATGATTTGTAGGTTCCCAAATATGGGATTTACTTATGCTTAAAGTCACCAGATCTTTTTATATAATCACAATCAAAGACTATTGATATGACTTGTAAATAAATCATGTAGTTATTACAATAATAACATAAGGAATCTGATTAGCATACCAGCACAAGGAATTCAGATTTCACTAGAAAATAAATAAATAAATAAAATCAATACTATTGCTGAACTGATCCCAGTAAATGAAGGATTCTCATTTTTTACAGTAGAATTCTTTTCCCCTCTTCTCATCCTCTAACATGTAATCTTGGTCTTCACCAAAACCAGAAAATGATCAAAATATTAATTATGGTTTCCTGATGTCAGCTTTTAGGATCCTAGGTTTTTCCTTTAATGGATAATACCACATCCTTGATTTGATATTAAAAGCCTTTCCTCAGTGTTATTAGAGGATAAAATTTGGTCTCTAAATTTTATGCCAATGGCTGGCAATAAACAGAGAAGTGTCTTCCACAGTTCTTGAAAGCATATTCAGAACTAAAATAAAATTAGACTGCCTTAAGACTTTATATTTTTTCATGTTAAACTTTATTTTATGTTTAACATCCTTAAGTAACGTTTTTTATTACAAATCACTGTCATATGAAATCATGATCGTCATACAGTCATTGTCTAAATGAAAGTCATTTTGAAAGCAGTCTTCCTGGAAAGAGAGATCAATTTATCCAGAGAGAAGGTGATATATAGATGAACCTGTACTCTGAAGCAACTATGTAACCTCTGACAAATACTGTTGCTGCAGACCTAATTTGTTGTCTGGATTGATTGTCTTCAGGTTTTTATGAATATCTATTACTGGTTTACAGCTATACTGCCCAACTCACTTGAATGTTAACATTATTTCTCTGGGTCTGACTGTACTGCAGTTGACATGGAGATCATTTAGGATATCATGTTCCTGTTTGATTTTTATTTAGATGTATGATTCATATAATGAATGTGGGGCTATTAATTTCCTTGTGTACAGGAACCCATCAGTATCATGGTTATCTTGCAGAAGTCAGTACATGGGTACCACAACAATTTCCAGGGTCATGGCTTCACCAGCTCAATTTTCATATTGCCATATGACAAAGAAGATGTGATTGAACTACAAAGATACTAATATGGTGTGATTATAAGGAAAGGACGCCTGTTTTATTGTTATTTTATGGAGAAGTTTCTACCCTTGCTAGTTATATTGCCAATAAGCAATCAGAAATTATGGACTTCTTCCCTATTTTGTGTACAAACTGATGACTTCGTCTTTCACAAGACTTAGTTACCAACCTCAGAACAAAAGCTGGGGCTCTTCTCATAAAATTTATTGATGACACGCACATCAATAGTGACAGGCACCACCAATGTAAGAAAAAGACAACATCACCAACAAAAGAGTACCTTAAATGAAGAAATGAATGTTCTGGTGAACTACTGCAATAAAACTGGAGTGAATCATCAAATGAAACTTCAAGCGTCCAGGGATGAACAAGAACTTCTGTCAATAAACTGAGATATTATTTTAGGAGTCTTGACTTAGCCAGCAATAGAAAGAACAAATAAAAATCCAAGTGGAATATCTTTTCCAGAACATTCAGTATCTTTTTTCCAGGATGTTCAAGATGATGCCAAAGCTTCATTTGCAGGATTCTGTATAATTCTGGTAATCCCCCTGTAAAGAAAAGTGAATTCAAACTGAAAGATTAAAAGATCTGCAAAGATGATAATAGGAAAGGAAAGTAATCTTATAAGGGGAAGTCAGGCTTTTTTTGCCTTTGCAAAGGCAATATAATTGTTTTCCATATTATACAACTGAGTTAAATTTAGTAGGAGTATAAAAGTTATGTATGCTTAAAACCAATGCTGGTATAAGAACAAATGCATATAAGTGGACTTCAATAAGTTTATATAGGAAATAAGAATTTTTCAGAACGTTAAAGGAATTAGATTGTAGTACAGCATCTAAGGAATAGTTATATAGGCACAATAAAATAATCTTGGTATGAGGTACAATCAACTCATGAAAAGGATTACAGAGCATAACAGCACATAATAATTGAATAATGTAATTTTCCAATACTGTTGTTCCAGTGAACTGGTGAACTCTAAGCCAGAGACAAACTCTGAGCTCATCTATTGTCCTAGTACATAGAGGTTCTCTTTGGATCACACAAACAAGGTATATAAACTAGAACATAGTCAATTAATGTGAGCTTAATTAATTAATTGATGTGAATCTAGACACCCATTTACTGACATCAACAAAGAATTATTCAGATTTATTTGCAGAATTAATAAGGAATTAACAAAGAGAGTGTACATATTAATGAACACAATATATTCTGTGTTATTTTATATATTGTTATGATGCTATAACTCTTAAAGTGATCTTAAGTGGGTTTGGGAAAAGTTGGTTCTTGGATTCTTTTTCTGAAAAGACATATTTGGATCTGAGTCCTCTCAACCGACTTTTGATACCTAATAAACCCGACAAACACAGTCCTTCTGGACTCCCTTAAAACTAATTTGAGAGAAACCTCATGAGAGCAATTAACCATATCCTAAAATAAACACTTAAAACAGAAGAGATGAATCACGCTAAAGGTACTTGTATCTGCTGCGGGGGGGAGGGGGGGGGTTAGTTTATGATGGTTAGTTGGTTAGTTCGTGGTTGAACATCCCATGTTATTGAAAAAAATTCTACACTTCCAGTTTTACTTTTCAGCAGAGAGTGTAAAATGATGTGGCTGGTGCAAACGGCTCAACAAAGTTCAAGCCATTTACATGAATCTGGATAACACCTGCATAAAACTGAAGATACTATTAATCCTGATAATTTATATTATTTTATGTATTTATAGAGAATTTCCAAACTCAGAGTAGCCTCTGAAGTTAAGTATTATAAAACGTATTATTAGGATTTTTCGACTTGGAGGCTTCTAAGAGCAACAGCGGGTTACCAAACTAGAAGGAAACCTGTTATGTTCTGGTACATTTATTTCTAACAGTTGTTATTCCTCCTTTCACGTTTACATTTCAAATGACTGATCAGATATTAAGTGCAGGAAGTTACTTTCCCTGCCTAACTGTATCCTCTCTCCACAACATGAACAACAGCAGATTTTAACAGGGACTTGGCTACTTACACAGGCTTCGTGTCACTGCTAATTACTCTGCTGCTCCAACTGGCAACACAGGCACAAACAATGCAAGAGAAAGGAAAGACAGGAAAAGTGTCTGACAGCTCTCAAAGTAAATAGCATCCAGTTCCTTTCTTCTTTCATACTTCCAGGAGTGTCTTTCCTATAATCTTTAAACAAATGGCTAGTGCCTTTGTCTCCAGTTACTAGCAGAAATCTTTGATTGGCCTTATTTGCTTCATATGTTGACAATGCTGCCAGACAGACCAAACCACCAGTGCTGTGACAGGGGCCCAGGCTCTCTGTCCCATCTGAAACCACTCAAAGGATCCCTGCAGCCAGAAGCAGAGACCATGAACAAGCTTATTAAACATTGTCAATACTGTAACAATAAAACTAGTGTTCTTAAAAATGTCTTTTCATGACTGTATTTTTCTTGTGCACCATGTTAACTCATTTGGGTAGGTTTTCACTGCAGTGTGTAAAACACACTTCAGTGAAAGTCAGGGGTGTTATCTTGTTTTTGTTTGTTTGTGTGTTTGTTTGTTTGTTTTTCTGGAGGAGATTCACAGTTCACATGACCATTACAACCACTATGAGAGCAGAGGGTTGTATTTAGGAGTTCAGTTAGCATTGAAATAAGAATATTCTTTTTAGACTGTACCTAACTTGCAAGGAAAAGGACGATAAAATAAACTGAATGAACCTAGAGAAGATGAAAGGCTAGATAATACCTATTCATGAAATGTAGTTAAAAGGTCTGAAGAGTAACAGCTTCCATTTTCAAGGACAACTAAATAAGCACATGAAAACATTCTCAGTCCCTCTCTTTTCCTTTTGTCTTCATTTTTCTCACACACTTAAACACATTTATATATATATTTAGAACTATTTTTCACAACTACTCGAGTTATATATATTCATCATCAGTCTCAAATAGATAAGGAAAACAACAACAACAAAATATTTACTTGAATTTCAGACCTTTACAAGACCAAAGTCTATCCTTATAAAGACAGAAGCTATCCAACTGTGCTTTCCCAGTTGGATTTCCTCTGTTAGATATTGGTATTACATTGCTTAAAAATAGGTTGGTGATAGGTTGGTGAAAACTATTATTTTCCTGGACTCTAGTAATATGTACAATTTCCTCCCTGTCACTAGAAGCTCAGAGGAAATATTCTTGGATTTTCTAACACCACATAGTGAAGATGACAAAGGACACAAAACCCATATGTGAAACACTGTAAACCTTACAGAGGTAGAATCATTCACCTTTGTGCCTCCAGCACTGGAGATGAGCCAATGTATCACTGCAGCCAGCAGGTATTTAGGTGAGCAGCTGCTAAGTTTTAAAGAGCTTCTCCATGAAGGTTTCCCTTTCCCTTTCCCTTTTGCCTTTCCCTTTCACTTTCCCTTCCCTTTCCCTTTCCCATTCCTATTTCCTAACTTTTTTTTCTTTCACTTTCTCTTTGTCTTCCTTGCCATTGCCTTTTCTTTTTTTGATTATCATTTCCATTTATATATATATATATATTTCATTTTGTCTCTTTTATTTTTAATTTTGCTTTTCCTTGGTTTTAATATTGATCTGCTAAAGGCAGACTGGAACTGGTGACATTTTGTCATTATCCAGGGTTTCCACATACATTTCTCATCCAGAATGCTGCCTAGACTGTTCTTTAGATTATTAATATATAGTAGTGGAGACTTTATATTTTTCAAATTTTTATCTTCCTAAATATCCAAAGCACACTGTTTTTAATACTGACACTCTAGTATTTTCTGTGAGGAGACATATAAATGTACTTAGATATTTCTGAATAATTATATAATTATGTTACAACTACTACAAGATCATATTTACCAGGGTGGGGTGGTGAGGGTGGTGGGGAGAATTACCACTCTAGCTATATTTCTGCTTGCAGCAGTAGGCAGAAGTGAAGCACATAGCAAATGAACTGTCAGGGGCCTGGGACAGATGCATGATTTTTAACTTTTGTTAATCTTAATACAATGTACACATGGAATTTAGGGCAGAACTATATGGGAATAGAATTTCCATTCCATGAAGAATATATAGTCCAAATGGATGATTTTGCAATAATCAGATAATTCAGTTTTTGATAAACTGAAATACATTTATTTATTCTTGCAACAAAAACAAGCTTGAGCCCCTCGGAATATGTAAGGTTACCATGAAACACATATAGAAAATAAGTCCATCTTTTGAAATAAATAAACAACAACAAAAAAGTACCCACAGCACAGAAGATTTATTTTATATACAAACGACATAGATTCAGTGTATCTTTGAACATTTACTTCTGAAATTAATTAACTGAAAATAAAGAATTCACTGCACTAAGGTTATGGGAATAATGATTGGCATTATGCTTAGAAAACTTTGTAATTTCTTAAACTGACCTTCACACTGAAGTAAACTTCACACTGAATCTTTGCAAATCCAACCTTCATAAATATGTGGATAGCTAGAATGCTACGATTTAATTCAGACAGGATATTTAGATACTAGTAGCAATAATATTTTAATATTTGTGTTATCAAATATTTCTAATGCTTCTGAGATGTTCAATAAGACATACAACAGTTGCTTCAAATTGCTTTATAAAGCTAAGATGGTCTTTAACACTATAAATAAAGTCTACATTACACTCACATTTCAAATTACTTATATTTGAGTGTATTTCTTTATCTCTTAGTGAGGTGAGTTCCTCCAGGTCCATGATCTGTTTCTTGTTATTAGTTGGTGTGTTCTACTGTGTATAAGAGAGAAAGTGTATCTGATATTCTCTCTTTTTGTTTAAATTTACTGAGGTTGAAAGATAATTGAAAGTGATTTTCCTCTACTCCAAGTGTTATTTTATCCAATATTTTGTGAAAAGATTAATTGATGGTTTCCTTATGTAATATTCATGTTTCAAAAATTACAGATTTTGAATCCAGTAACACAGCCATGCCATACATGAGATTTCTGCTGGTTCAACACATTACATTTAGAGTGACTGCAGATACGGGCTCTAAGAACAGATGTGGTAAATATATATATATATATTTCTGCTGCACAGAATCATCAGTTCTATTTTTTTTATTATTATTTTTTTTTCCTCCATACAGAAGCAAAGACTTTATGTCAGGGAATATGTCTGGTGGAAACCAGCTTTTGCACACCTTGTCACCCCAATATGCAAACCATACTCCCCCACTTATTTAATCTCCCAGTGATTTAATAGGCATTTGGCAGCTGGATAAAGTAGCTTGTCCGGTTGAAAGCTATGCCAGATCCAGATCAGGGAACTATCAAACTGGTATGAAGTCACACAGTTGCTGGCAGAGAAGAGTGAAAATATGTGGCCAGTGTTAAGGGAAACGCCGCACTTTCATCACAGTTGCAGTGGAGACTTGTATTGTACTATTTTGATTGTAAAATTACACCTTATAACCAGATTTTTGGAGGCAGCATAGGCACCAAAGCTGCAATACAAGAAAGGATTTAAGGCCTCATTTAAACATGTAATTATTGTAATACAGCTGCTCTAGTACATTTTTTTTTCTTATGAAATGCTACTAATTTCTATCTGCAAGATGTCAGCAGTACCAACTGACCAAGCTAGACCGTAGTTTGAGCTCATATCACAATGAAGTAAGTGTATCTTCAAAATCAGTCTGGAGGTAGCCCTGAGAAATGGGATCATAGTGTTCCCCAGCTTCTAGTCACATATCAGACTGTGTCCCAAAAGGGCAGCAGTGCCTACATTCCAGGCATCTTACTGCTCAGCACAGTCCACAGCTCTCATGTTTGCCTAGGTTGCCTGTACAACACAAGGTGATTTCAACAACTAAGAAAGTAATCCAGAGAAGACAGCAATCTAAACTATCATGTTGGTCAGCAATGAATGCTGGGATAAAGGCAAGACTTACATTCTACAACTTTATTAAGTTACACCATGACTTGCACTTGCAAATTTCTATTGTGAAGCCATTCCAAGACATATGCCTGATACAGTCTTCTCATACATACCCATTCATGTATTCAGAAAGCATTTTTTCTCCTTCTTCATTTATCCCTAAAGCCTACTATTTACTAGACATGTGAAGAAACAAAAATTAAGTTTTATTTTCTACTTCCTTCCAGTTTTGATTTCTTGCAAGAAAGTTCTGACCACACTGCTATTAGAGAGTCAAGACTGATATATTCTCAGTCTTGCCTGTTGAACATGTTCCACTTTGTAAAAACTACCTCACTGGAGGAGGCACTCAAACAGATTGTCCCACTGACAGTTGAGTTTCCCAGTCACTAGGTTCAAGAGTCAGTCTCTGTGTTTCTTTAGTCAGTCTCATGTAACTGCTCTGGTGACCTAGTTATTGAGTAAAGAAGAGAATGAATACCCCAGATTTTTGCATAGACTGGTTTCTGCACTAAGCATGATATAGAGCATAAGCAGCTAGCAGATGAGAACTACCCATCAAGGCAGTTGTAGGACATGTACTCCAGGTATACCTTGACTGAGCTGTTGGCCCACTTGCCCTAGCACTCCCAAAACACATAGTCCAAGAAGGTAAGAATGGCGAACCTAGAATAAACATCTGGAGGGTGAGGTAACTGCTGAGGTGTGGAAATTGAGGATCTTCAACCTGAAATAGCAGTAGGTGCTGAATTCTCTTGTGGATCTAGGTTTTTGCCTCATAGTACAATTAGGTACTCCGGGGGTTTGTTGGTTTTGGAGGCATAAGTGTGTTTGGTTCAAGTTGGTTGGTAGGTTTGGTTTGCCTTCCAGTTGGAAGTTTTTGTTTTAGAGGTACAATTCATCACACTGGTGCCCTTCACTTCAGCATTTCACCAAAGGTTGTCTTTCTATGTCCATCTCACATCTGTTCAGAAATGTCTTTTAGAGGAAATCCAGAGCAATGGATATCTGTTGAATTTTTAACCTTAGTTGCTTTTTGGAAAATTTCTTCCTCACTTCCTTGGAAAAGACAATCTCTTCACAGAAGAACTCCCTGTCCACAAAAATAAAAATAATAATAAAAAAAAACCTGAATAAATTATGGGGCCTGATGACCTAATGGTTTATTTGGGAGACAGAGCAGACTTAAGTCTGCTTATTTTAAAAAACAATTGGGTCAGGATGTATAGATAACCTATTGTATGAAACTGGACCTTCTTAACACTTAAGAGTTTTTTTTTTGTTTTTTTTTTTTTTTTTTTTTTTTTTAAATGCCGTGAAAATTCTATATTCTTTACTTATAAATAAATTAATAATTCCTACAATATTAAACCTTGTGGACTCTTTTTGCAGAAGAATGTAAATGGATGTTGTAAAGATATCAGTCTACCATCCAGTGTGCTCCTTTACAATTTAGTAGTCATAAATTGTGGGGAAACAAATATTTCCTACCCCTTGAACAAAACTGAAGCATGAATTTGTGTAACTTTTCTGTGCACATAATTTAACACACCAAAGTAGCTATTCCAAAGATTACCTCTCAAATCAAATCATAATATTCCCTGTTTTACAAATGAACTAAAATATAAAGAGATTAAATGTGGGAATAACGTTCTTCTAGTTTAAGAACATAAATAAAAGGAATGTGTAAATCAGGAATGGTACAATCTGCTCAAGTCAATGAGCAGAAACAGGTAATTCCAGAATATGATTCAATTAACCTATTTTGAGGAACATTATGAAAAACACACCCAATGTTAAGAGCTAAGGATATAGATAAAATGAGTTCAGAACCAAAGTTCAGAAAATATAAGTTTGTATTTCATGCTATGCCATATTGTACTAAGTATAGAGATGGGATGCAAAGGAGATAGTCTAGAAGTATATCTATTTTAACCACTAGAGTTAACCACTCTGCTTTTCTGCTTATACCACTTATATTTGTAGATAAAATGAAAAGGTTAAACATTTTTCTTCCCTTTTTTCATATTTTGAGGAGTTGGCAATCCTTTTATTCTAATAAAAGCTAAAGTTGCCTACCAGTTCCCACAGTACGTTTTTGCCTTTTTAGAATTGAGTTTCCTTGTTAAAGTTGCCTCTACTTTCAAGAGGAACACACAATCATTTCAAAGCAAGCTGCCAACATATAAATAAAAGCTAGCACTAATGAATCTTCCAACACAGTGAAAAGTTTTAATATTCTACATTTTCACAAGACAAAATGTAACTAAAGGCTCTTGAAATGGCACAAAAAAATATTGAAAGAACATTTTTCACAAAAGAAGTTTACCTTCAAAAATAAAAAAATATATATTTATAAAGAAATAATAATAATAAAAAAAAGTACTGTTATTTTAATTTATTCAGCCATTTTTGGCAGCTGAATTATGAGAACAGCACTTCAGACAGATGTTCAGCAGAGGTTTCCAGCTGCTAGCAGAAATGATGTCAGAGCATTGCATAATTCCCTATGTTTGTAAATGGTTGGAATAAACAGTCACATCTTTAGGTCAATTATTAGTATCCAAATTCCTTCCAAAGCTTCTGTGTTATGAATTGAACAGCACTGTGTACCTTATAGCTCATTTCAGTGACCTTATAAGCATGTGGATTCTGGACATCTGTTTTATTTAGAACCGCTTGTCTTAACAGTACGCGTAATGTGAGACTGTACAGGTAGCAAATTAACCCATTACTTTTATCTATACTTGATATATCAAAATTATCTCCTGAAGATGTGATTCTGAAATTCTTGCATCAGACAAAACCTAGGCTGCAGTATCAGACTTACATATATCTTTTTGAACAAAGCTTCATTGTTCAGAAATTTCTTCATAAGATATTTTCTTAGGAGCACAACAGGTGAGTAATTTAATTGCGCCATGTTCTCCCATAGCCTCTGCCCCCCCTTGAAATTTAAATCCAGAAAATCAAATTATAGTCTGTGAAGAGCATCCACTACACTTTATACCTCCTCCTTAACACTTCAAAGTTTGCTGTATATCTGCACAGTTCTAGAGAATACCATTAGATAGGAATACATGTGAGAATTGGACAATACACCTGCCTTTGAATCTGTTACACTGTATTATAAAGGAAATGTGTAGACTCAAATCAACATCCAATAATACATGCGTTAGACGAGATAATACCCATTTTTTGTACAATAAAACTGGTAAAAACTTTCTAAGCAGGTGGCTTATTCACATAGCTACCGGTCTGAGAGTAAGGAATGAGAAGACAATACCCATCGCCCCAGCCAGAATTTTCATACTGTGAAAGGAACTCATCTATTTCAGATGATTTGAAAGTCAATGGGAAGTTGCTGACTCTACCGACTAGCACTTAACTCTCTTAAGAAGTGCAAAACGTTTTTGTTTACTGACCCTCCCTAGTCTTCCCACATGGAAACTCATAGAACAAAAGGGCATTGTAAAGGCAAAGATCAGGAGGCTGCACTCATTCATGTACTTTTCCCTTCTGTAACTCAGTCACCAGCCTTCATGTAGACGTTAAACTACGTATGAAAAATGTCAATTTCATTGTGAGTTTTAAACGCATCTGCACTGAACTCTAAAACAGAACAGACTACTGTGGGAGCAGCAATGAGATATCATTTGCTCAGTCTGGTAAAAAATAGGAAAAACACAAGAAGCGGGCCAAGGTGGGAAAAGTCTAGCCAATCAGCTATTCAGAAACCATAATTTCACAATAGAAAGGTTTATATTTATACTTGTATGTAAATTATAGTAACCATTAAGGTAGACTTTTTTTTTTTTTCAATGTAGAAGACAACGGTTTCTGAGAACTGAAAGATACAGGACGAAGGATATGTTTCTATTCACTCACTCCGCTAAATAAATTATATTTTATTATCAATTAATGTTTACTAATAAAAGCCTAGATCAAAATTGTAACTTTCATCTGTTCTACAATACCTTGATTGAATGACATGTTAACAAATTCTTCAAATATTACATAATATCCTAAAGGGCACAGCAGACTTTCTGATGTAGAGTTCATAATAACCTCAAGAAATTCTCTGACTGCCAGGACTGAGAGCAATTCTAAAAGGGATTGGTTCCTGTTAGATGTTTATCCGTACCATATCCATGAAATGAATACATTGCAACAAAAGGAAAATGATAACCTATCACCGTTCTTCCAGGACACTATACTGGGGCAGAGACCTCTCCCATGATTTGTTGTCCTCAGATCAGCTTAGTGAATCAGTCATTCTTTGAAGACAATGAAGGAGCTTTCTCTGAGGAAGAAGCCATAAACCTCAAACAAGTTGCTTAAGGGTGGATCATGGGAAACAGGTTGTGAAGTTATATTTATCTCTACCTACATTTCAACTATAGTTTCTGTTGACAAGTTTAAAATGTTTTACAATACATATCGATAAGTATAGGTCAAATGTTAGATGATAAAGGAAACCCAGAAAAGAGAGAGGAAAGACTTGCTAAAACTAGTCTGCTAATATCCTTTCTTGATAAGGATTTCAAGTTATTTTGGGAATAGAGTTCTTGATTTTCTACTCCACAAACCAGGATCATGTGTCTTCAAGGGCAAAACTAATTTTAAATTGAGATTTTGCCATATGTATCACATTTTCTATGAATTAATGAATGTTTCCAAATGTATGGATCAGAATTAAACCTCATTTTGAATTTGAATTATAGCATATATAACAGACCAACTTCCAAATATTTTTCAATCATATCAGAAAAATAGAAAAGTTTCATTAACAAACAGAATACTGAAAAAAAAAAAAAAGACATTCTCACTTTTCTTCATTTGAGGTAAACTTTGTCTTAATGCACACAATGCCCAATTTCCATTATAGATTTTTTTATAAAAGAAATAGTAACATTTTAGCTTGTACCTGCACCCAATTAATTTTTTTCCACTGACTTCACTGTTACACAACCAGATAATTATCACAAACAAGGAAGTGAATACTGAAGTCAAAAGTTTTTGGAAAAGTAGGCAACTGTAGTTCTGTTGTCTCTGGAATTACCCATGGAGTGGGCAGCAATAAATGGGGCAGTTCAGGCAAAGAAGCCTGAAAAATAAAGTAGGGTAGCCTTTGGTTGCCTAGGTAAAAAGAAGCCCCAAAGTCATGCCTTCTTCAAGGCAGGGCAAGTTTAAGTTTTTACACCAGTAAAAAGATGGATAAAATTGGTCCTTGTGGAAATCTCCTTTTCCTGCTTCTTACTTTACCTGTTAAAGCCTATTAAATCCTGTTTTTAATAATTGGTTTCAGTGTGCTAAAAATACGTACAATTAAGGGATATAAATGGATTCAGAATTGCTGGCATAAATATTTAGTCTGATATTTCCTGATTTACCTAAATAACATAAGCCAGCATATCCTTATAATAGGACTCTGGGTGCAAGTATTTATGTTAGAGATGAGCTAATACCCTTCTTCATCCCTGTAGAAAGCACTCACTGAATGCCAAATGTTACAAACTTCCTTTGAATATTCCTGAACTATGTTAGTTATAACTATGTTATAGTTAAGCTGTTCACTGTACATGATGCATTGCTGTGAGGACATGCTCCCCTACCTAATAAATTATTGGTATGTTTCAACCACTCTGATACTCTGGCAACAATTTTACTGCAGGAAGAAAGTAAAAAAAGTTTCAGATAGTAGTCCAGGACTTAGCAATTCATCAGCTGGGGTTTCTGCTCTTCACCAGCAACCAGTTATCAGACCATCATTTAGGCACATATTCTTGCTGATGTTTGTGCATCTTATTTCCTGTGACTGGAAATGAAAAGACATATCCAATGAAAATATTAGTCAATAGATCTCATGGCTGGATGAATCTGCCAAGTACTTGCTTTAACTTGGCGCTAGGATTCACAATAAATCGTATTTTACATTAACCAGTTGAAAACAACAAAGGAGATTTGTGTCATCTCTTCCAGATATAGAGTCATGTCTGAATTGGTATAGAAATCACTGTCAACCTAACCTTTGCAGCCTTGAACACTTTCTTGTATTTAGATTCTGCATTCCTCTATTTAAGCTTGAGGGACTTTGTTCATCAAAAGAAAAATATACTTTTATTTGAAAATTTGGTGCCTGAGTTATTTACCACGAAAACATATATGGAGGTGCATTTCCCCGCTTCAGTCTTAGAGAGGAAATCATTCATACCTGACTCTTTTGTTTCAAAATGATATGAAATAGGCAACAGAAAAATTTGAATGGAGATTCTTCTTTGTCCTATACAATCAGACTGACTGAGAAACCAATACCAGATTCTGGTGTCTGTGAGGAGCGCAAGTAAGACTACCTTGAATATCAGACATTATTAGAAGTAGGATCACCTTCATCTAACTTAAAACATCCATGCTATTGATGTCTACAGCAGTTTGCCACTTCTATAAAGACAATGATAGAAATGCACTGGTGTGATTTACCTGGCCTATTTTAGACAGCACTGTAGATACCTGCATTTGATCTCATGCATCCAGCCCGTGTAGTCTTTCTTCTCCAGCATAGTCAGAGATGCAGGCTAGACACCAAAATAAGGTCTCTAATGACATGATCATTAGCTGCTTTTAAAAGAAATCGAATTGATATTCTGTGTATGCTGCTAGTTCTACTCTCAGGGCTTTAAATTGTACCATCTCACTGATGTTTTGTTGAGATGTACCATCTCATTGATGTAAATGGATTTTAAAAGGAATCAATAAGGAGGATGGTGAAACATACCTCAGTATGAAATAGACATGCTAATGACAATGTAACAAACATCTTGTAGGACAAAAATTTTGCAAAGACTTCTATTCATAGTTCATTTCTGATAAATAGACCTTTACTAAAGCTAATGCAGTTCATAGAATCAGAATGGCCTGGATTGGAAGTGACCTTAAACATTAGCTAGTTCCAACTGCCTGCTGTGGGCAGGGATGCCACTCACCGGATCAAGTTGCCCAGGGCCTCATCCAACCTGGTCTTGAACACCTTCAGGAATGGGGGATCCACAGCTTCCCTGAACAACCTGTTCCAGCACCTCACCACTCTCATAGTAAAGAATTTCCTCCTGACATCTAATCTAGATCTCTCCTTTTTTAGTTTAAAATTGTTCCACCTTTTCCTGTTCAAGGACCTTGAATATAGGATCTTCAAGGATCTTGAATATATATTTCAGAAGAATTTGTGTATTTGGACTTCCAATGTAAACTATTAGCACTCATGAATAGTTTAATCAAATAAGTATGTGATTTCTATCCCACAATGATACACATGCTCCCATTAAAACCAAGCACCACTGGATAGGTATACAGTCAAAAGCAAGGAACAAAAAGAATAAAGAGAGCCTCCTCAAGAGCACACGTATGAAATCAAATCCTCTCTATATTCATAGAGTATTAATATATATATCTGTTTTAGATTATATTTTTATGATTCAACAAAGGGAAATGCAAAGTCCTGCAGCTGGAGAGGAATATTTCCATGCACCAATACAAGATCGGGGATAATTGACTAGAACACATCTCTGCAGAAAAGGACTAGGGGGTCCCAGGGGGCACCAAGGTGAACTCAAGCCAGTAATGTACCTTTGCAACAAAGAAAGCAGAAGGCATCTTGGACTGCCTTATATCACAAACTGGTTGAGAGAAGTGAACCTTCCCCTCTTTTCCACAGTAAGACAGGACATCTGGAGAGCTGTGCTCTCTATGGGATTTCTCAGTATTAAAAAGAAAAAAAGAAAAAAAAAAAAAAAAAAGAGAGAGAAAGAGAGGCAGAGGGATAGATTTCAGTTTTAAGAAGACTAAGGGCACAGAAAACAAAGTGCCTGACTCAAATGTAAAGTGATGAGAGGCAATGGACAAAAGTTTGAGCAAAGAAAATTCTCAATAAATTTATGGAAAATCTTTTTACTGTGAGTAGTGCCACTTAAGCAGGTTCCTCAGAGAGTCTGTGGACTCTCCATACACACAGATATTCAAAATGACCAGCTGTTCCTCAGTCACCTAACCAAGTTAGCCTCCTTTGAGTGGGTGATTGGACTAAATTGCCTTCCAGAGGTCCCTTCCAATCTGAATTGTGAATCATAAAATCATTATGATTTTACTGAGTTTTTGAACTCTTCAAATTTTTTTCTAGATTGTTTCTTCTTTCTTTCAATTGCTTTAAAATTATTTTTGGAGCCATTTTCAGACTCATGCTTAACTTTGTTTTTGTTCTCTTAGGATATTTTAAACCTTTCTCAAAGTTTGTTTACCTCTCCTAAGAGAGGTTGAAGGAAAGGATTTTGGAGGAAACAGCTGTTCAGGAATAGATAATAGAGTGGATTTATCCATCTTTTTATACAAAGTGCTTTCATCCTCTGTACCTAGAGGAAAATTATGTTCTGTACCATTGACTCCAATATTTGTATTGAGACTACTGAAAGGAAATGGTCCAGCTAAAATATAGAATGTTTCCTTTGTTATCTCCTACAACACATCATATTTTGTTTTCATTTTAGCTCTTGTAAAAGATAGTACATCTGTCCAACTGAGAATAATTTTACAATCACTTGCTAAACCTTAGAGTTTAACAGGTAGACAAGAAAGATTTTTTCAGTTTGTAGAAGAACAGATTTGGATACATATAGGAGATTTCCTTTGGATCACAGTAAAAGGGTCTAAAATCAAGTGGACTACCCATGTGACCAGTGGTTACTGTCAAGAATACTGGTGTACATTTAAAGCCTTAAATGTAGAAAAAAAAAAAAAAAAAAAAAAAAAAAGAGGTGTAGGAATACAGTCTTGACTTCAGTCATCAGTTGAAACAGCGTAATGAGAAGCAGTTTTGATTTAGGCTACCTCTAGAAGAAAAGACACATTCTAAGAACCATTTAAGGTCTTAGATGTTCAAGCAAGTTTCAACTCAGTTTTGGCCCACTGAAACTGACCTGCCTTAACAAAGGTATGTGTCTACTCTCTACCTATTCTGAAAAGAAAGAGACTCTTCCCTTTAGAAGATGATTTATCCCAACTGTTTAAGCATAGGAGTGTTGTCCTGAGGAGCAAACTAATTCTTTTCATTGGCTATATATCAGGCACATGCCTGAGACTGAAAAATATGATTTGGGAAATCTGTTAATGAAGATAGAAGAAAAAAAAAAAGGAAAAAAAAAAGAAAAAAGAGTCAGGAAAGGGATCAGAATTCAGTCGGAAAGCTGAAGGGCAGCACAAACGAATTCCAGCCACCTCATCCAATAAAGCAGTTTCATTAGGGCCCCAACTTAAGTATCTCTACATAAATACATGCAGTGTGGGAAATAAACAGGGGGAACTCAAAGTTTTAGTTAAGTCTCATGGCTATGACACCATTGGCCTCAGTGAGACATAGTGGGTTGACTGGTATGCCAGGAGTGGTGGGATAGATAGTCACAGGCTCGTCTGGAGAGATAGGCAGGGAAGCAGACAAGTTAGAATAGCCCTATATGTTAGGGATTTCCTTGACTGCATTGAGCTGAGCAATGGTGATGAAAGGTTTGAGTGTCTCTGGGTAAGAGTCAGAGGAAAGGACAATAAGGCTGATATTATGGTGGGAGTCTGCTAGGGACCACCCCAACCAGGATGAATAGGTAAATGAAATATTCTATAAACAACTAGAAGTCTCATGATCCCTAATTGTTGTTCATACGGGGGACTTCAAATTTCCTATATATACAATATCTGGAAATACAATATAGAAGAGAGGAAACAGTCTAGGTGCCTCCTGGTGTGTGTCGAGGATAATTTTTTGACATATGCGGTGAGTAAGCCTACTAGGGAAGGTACACTACTTGACGTGTTGTTTGCAAGTAGAGAAGGACTCGTGGGTGATATGATAGTTGGAAGCTCTGTTGGGTATAATAATCATGAAATGATAGATTTTGTTATCTTTGGTGCAGTACGGAAGATGGTTAGCAGGATTGCTACACTGGATTTCCAGAGGGCAGAGTTTATTCCATTTAGAGACCTGGTTGACAGAGTCTATTTGGAACTGGTTCCAAAAGGCAAGGAAGTCCAGGAAAGCTAGACTTTCTTCACAAATGAAATCAGAAAGGCATAGGATCAGGCTCTCCTAATGTGCCAAAAGTTGAGCCAGTTGGGGAGAAGGTCAGCCTGGCTGAACAGAGAGTTTCCTCAGGAACTCAGGAAGAGAAAGAGTTTATGAACTCTGGAAGAAGGGACAGGCAACACAGGAGGACTATAGAGCTGTTACCAAGCTGTGCAGAGAGAAAATTAGAAGTGTTAAAGCCCGTCTGGAACTCACTTTGGCTATCACAATAAAAGAAAATAAAAATACTTTTATTAACATTAACATCAAATAAAGGATTAAGGAAAATTTATATCCTTTATTGGATGTGGAGGGAAATGTAATGACGAAAGATAGGGATAAGGCTGAGGTACGTCACACATTTTTTGCCTCAATATTCATTAAATAGGACAATTGTACCCAGGGTCGCCAGCCTCCTAAACTGGGAGGCAGTGACAAGGAGTAGTACCTATAATTCAATGGGGAATTGTAGGTGACCTCCTACATCATTTGAACAACTGTAAGTCTATGTGGCTGGACAGGATTCATCCACGGGTACTGAAGGAGCTGGTGTAAGTGCTTGCCAAGACACTTTCAATAATTTAGGAGCAGTCCTGGCTAACTGGGGAGGTCTCAGTTGACTAGAGATTACCAAAGGTGACTCCAACCTACAAGAAGGGCAGGAAGAAGGATCCAGGGAATTAATTACAGGCCTATTAGTCTGTCCTTGGTGAGAGGGAAAGTCATGGATCAGATCATCACACTGCATAAATGTGACAATCTAGTGATCAGAAGCACCCAGCATGGGTTTAAGAAGGCAGGTCCTGCCTGACTAACCTGATCGCATAAAAGACATTTCACTTAGTAGAGGATGGCCAGTCACCAGTGGTGTTCTTTAGGGCTCAGTCTTGGGGCCAGTTTTGTTTAACATTTTTATCAGCGATCTGGATGAAGAGATTGAGCGCACTCTTAGCAAGTGAGGTGGGGCTTTTGATCTAGGCTTGAGGGTAGGAAGACTCTGCAGAGGGATCTGGGTAGAATAGATCAATGGACTGAGTCCAGTCATATGACATTCAACAAGGTTAAGTGCTGCATCCTGTACTTGGGTAAAAGTATCCCCATGCAGTGGTATAGGCTTAGGGAAGAGTGGCTGGAAAGTTGCCCAGCAGAGAAGGACCTAGGTGTGCTGGTCACCAGCTAGCTGACACATGAATCAGCAGTGTGCCCAGGTGGCCAAGAAGGCAAATGGCATCCTAGCTTGCATCAGAAATAATGTGGCCAACAGGACTAGGGAAGTGATCATCCCTCTGTATTTAGCACTGGTGGGACAGTATCTCAAATATTGTATTCCATTTGGGGCCCCTTACAGCAAGAAGGATATTGAGTTGCCTGAGTATACCTGGAGAAGCGGGAGCTGAGAGCAGACCTCATTGCCCTCATCGTCATTACTTTCCACAACTATCTGAAAGGAGGTTGCAGCAAAGAAGGTGTTGGTCTCTTTTCTCAGGTGACAAGTGATAGGATGCAAGGAAATGGTCTCAAGTTGGACCAGGAGAAATTTAGGTTGGACAAAAGGAAGAATTTCTTCACAGGGTGGTCAAGCATTGGAATGGACTGCCCAGGGAAGTGGTGGAGTACCCGTTCCTATTCCTGGAGGAAATGACAGACATGTAATGTGGCACTAAGGGGCATAATTTAGTGATGAGATTTGGTAGGTCAGGTTGATGATTGGACTTGGTAATCTTGAAGGTCTTTTCCAACCTAGATAATTCTCTGATTTTGTGATTCTAAATGTACAGTACTTCAGCTTTTTTTTTTTTTTTTTTTTTTTTTGCTTTTTTTTCCCTGATTATGTCTTTTAAAATACAAACATTTTCTAAAGTGCAATTGTCAATATGCAAAATTAATTTGGTACTTTTATCAGACAAAAACATGACATTATCTTCACAATTTTACTAGCTATATAGTCTATTCTTGGATTTGTCTTATGTACAAATTTACATTTACATATTAAATTAAAATCTGTCCCAAGACTTTCTGCTGCAATACACAACATCTTCCATATGGATTGTATTATTATTACCTCTACAACTTTTAATCAGAAATAGAATTGAGGGGTATATTTAGCTGAACAGTGGCTTACAAATATCATATAAGACACAGGGCAATTGTGATTGAGGAATTGAATTTTGGTGAAGGATTAAGTATATTTCCATCTCTAAGAGCATATGTTCAAATGCTACATTAAACTGGGCTCATAATCTTCCATTAAAAGAAATATCAAAAATGTAATATAGGGGCTGATCATTGAAAACACCAAACAAGTGTTTTTTAGAATGTTCTTCACTACCTTGTGCTTACTTTATAGGCAGGGAAATGATTGACCTCACATTGCTTCAGGGATTAGAGACTCACTGTGTAGACTGTAACCTGGTCACACAGAAATACCAACAATCTGAGAAAAATTATTAGAGTACTGCTTGGGGGAAAATTCCCTAGCCAGTGATGAATAGCTTCAACAAAGAAGTTTCTTCTCCTCTTCTGTCTCCATTTGCACAGAGCCTGACCTTGAATAACAGTTTTATGAATCTCATAACTATTTTTCAGACAAAGCTTCTTTACTTTGTGCAACATTGAATTCTAATGAAAGAGTGAGCTTATTACCATACCTGAAAACATCAAAATGTGTTGTAACATACATTTAAATGACTAAAGCATTTTACTAGAATAAGGCACAACCATTCTAATTCTATTTTGTTTTGTTTTTGTTCAAAACTAGACATTGGACAAAAGCATACATGTATGATAGAATTCTGTGATAGACAGTTGGCATAAAGAGCTGGGTAACAAGAAGATAGATAATTTTACCAAATCACACGGGAATGGAAAATCTGGATAAGGGTACTGGGTAAAAACCCTTCTCTGGAAAAGTTGTTCTGGAACCTTCACAATTTGGTACTGAAATAATAATAAAAAATCTAGGTCTCACTTGAAATGCCATAATGGCAATGCAAAAAAAATATGTATAAATTAAGCATTGCAACAACAACAAAAAAACTGCCCAACCTGCAGGATCTATTTTTAGGACCCCATCCAAAACAGTTACACATAATAAACTCCAGAGAGCTCAGATTATCTGTTTTAAAAGGATAAAGAGCAACCATTCTTCCCATTCAAGGATTCTATTTCAAATTAATGCTTAAACCAGGAAGACTTTTTTTTTTTTTTTTTTTCTGGAAATTTCAACCTTGAAGCTCCAATTACTTCTTTCTTTAACTTCCTTTGTATATCAAATGTAAAACAAGTTTTTTTAGAACACTTTTTTACAGAAATGAAAATGTTCCCATTTTTTTCCTTTTGTAGTAAAACCCAGTAACTTCAGCATATGTATAAGAGAATACTAATGTTTAACCAAAAATGAAAATCTACTTCTATCTCTTCTTTTTTCTTTTAGTTGTATTTATTTGGCACAACAACCTCTAGTATCAACTGCTTTCATCAGACTAAAAGGAAGGAAGGAAAGACTGTTTACATAGCTCTGCTTTTGCTGACATTAATATTTTAAGTCAAGAGTGAGCGAAGAAGGAGAATGTGAACTAACATGCACAAAACAAAAGACTGTAATTTCATTCTGCCAAAAATAAATAAATATTATTATTATTATTATTATTTTTAAAAAAAGGTTTGTGTATCTATCTTGGACTGTAACATCATTTGCCTTTTATAAAATCAATGACAGAATTCATAAAAACTTAATTATGAGAAACAATGAATCCTTGAATGCACAAATGATCATTAGGGTTATTTCATAAACTTATTTTAAAATATATTTAGTTTATTTAGTTTAGATCTCCAGCTTGTTGCCAATTTGAATGCAAACAAATAAGTGTTTATTAAGATCTTTGACTCAGCTAACTGAAGATGAAATTCTGAGCCTTTGAGTTTAGATAGTAACACAGATTTTGTATAGCTGTTCTGGTTTCCCTAATTCAGTATTTTTGTTGTGTAGATAATTTCATCTGACAACATGAAAGTTGGAAAAGTATTGAAGATATCAAAGTAAGGTTGTCTACTGCACTAAGGAAAACCAGAATATCTTAAGAACTAAAGAAAGAGAAGGTAAAAAAAAAAAAAAAAAAAAAAAAAAAAAAAAAAAAACAAACAAACAAAAAAAAAGGAGCATTTTCCTCAGAATGCAGATTGCTGAAATGGAGTAAGAGAAATTATTGGAGATTACCCTGAAATCTGTCAGAGAGGAGTGGGTCTGTTGTGCAATATATCTATATATATAACTGTCCTCAGGCTTAGGCAAGAGAAGGGAGTTTGTGTAAGAAAAGCACTCTGAAAACTCTGTCAGGGCATTATTGTTGTCCAGGCTTGGAAGAGATGATCAATGTCCTTTCCTGTGAGAAAAACTGCTTCAAAGTACCTCTGTGAGTAGTGGTTTTCAGAATGAACAAATAAATAGAAGTCTCACAGACTCAGAGTTGGAACTAAAAGTTCCTCAGATGTAAGATAAAAACATCAACAGGCAACCTCTGAGAAGGGGTGAGTTGAGCTTGTCCTCTACAGCAAATTAATCAAATAAATGAATAAATAAATAAATAGATAAATAAATAATAATAATAATAAAAAGATAAAGAAAAAAGTGGAGAAGGTTGTTTGCCTTATTTTTTTTTTAGCAGCTGTGTAATTTTCACTGCTCAGTAACTCAGAAAGGGATTGAGAAGTAAACATTCAAATTATTAGTAAGGAGTTATTTGCTTTTTGGACTGAATATCTTAAAATGTATGTGGAACTGTGTCTTGAGAAGAATGGTGGAAGTTTAATGGCTAAGTAATAAAGAGTGATAGGACAAAGTTGTGGGAAAGCTACAGTGAAAGATAATTTCAACATTTGCCATTGATGACTTAATATAATTTTCAATCTCTGATGAATTCTATGACTCCTTTATTTACAGAGAATGCCAGACTCAAGTCTTTTCACTAGGAATGACTAGACAATTCATAATTATCGACTGCATATTATACTGTACACATTCTTTGCACTCCAATGCTTTATTGTTCATTCTCTTTTAGTTAAATAAAAATGTATGACAGTTTAATTAAATCTGTACATGTAAATGATCTTTCCTATCCTATTTCACTTATATGCATTTGAAAGAAAACAGGGCCTTTCTGTGGAGGGTTTAGCAACAATGATGTTTCTTTGATTTCCTTAACTGTGCATATAAACTTTTAAGTATAATTAAATGACATCTTATACCAACCTAAGGTGTTTTTTTGTTTGTTTGTTTGTTTTTAAAAAAGAAGATGAAAGAATCCCTTGCTTTGTTACACATAAGTAAAAACTCCAGGAGTAGTTGTAATATAATTTTATTTTGTACTTTCTCCAAAAGAGTTACATCTGGAGAGGCATGCCAACAGCTGCAAAGTCTGTCCTGTTCGCAGAAGAGCTTTCAGCAGAATAAATTTGGAAGCAGCATTAAGCTCTATATGGGGTAATGGTTGATCTTTGACCATGATGACAGCCAGAGCTCTTCTCATCTTGCTCAGTAACAAGTCAAATTGGGCATTAATTGCTGTTCAGAGAACAGTGCACAATTAAACATATGAGACACAAAAAATGGTACTGGGCAGAATGGAACAAGAGATGTCAAAGAGTCATGAGACAAAACCTTTTTTTGATACTCTAGTCTAAAGACAATGTGAGCTTTATATGTAAAATACAATGCTTGAGAAGGTTCCCTAATTACCAGATACTGCCCCAAAAAATCAGTGCTTAATAACTAGTTTCTTATCAGCAGAAACTTGAAATGTATATGGGACAAATCTGTACTAAAGATGTCTGCATCAAACTACCCTGTCTGGATCAACTTTTCTACAGTTCTTTTAATTATTATTATTACTATTACTATTACTATTAGCAAATGGTCACTGAGAAACTCACAGATAAATTCAAATTAGCTATTGTAATGAAGTAAGCTAAGTTATTTTTGTGGATATTCTTATTTAGATGTGAAATGGCCTTGCTTCCTTGTAATTTATTATTCAAATTTAGTAAGTGTTAATGTCTAGACAAGCCTATCATCTCTTGCACAATATTACTCTATGAAACTTACATATTCTCCTTTCATCAGTTTTGTCATGCTTGCCTAGAAATTACAGACAGCTAATGTTTAAGCTAATTTTTCTGACATTTTGGTAACAGCTGTCCAGCAAAGTGTGTTTTCTTAACCAGTAGAAAAAGAAGGGGGAAAGTTTGTAACTCTGTTTGCATTAGTAACACTTTCCAGATACAAACTATAGGCACAACCACCTAAAACACATCTGCCTATTGAAAAAACAGAGGCTAATCCAACCACACTTGATATCTTAAACTTCTGTAAAGCAAACTGTAAAGGCCGGAAAACTGTAAAACCACAAAAGCTCAATCAATTGCAGCCACAAGCCAAGGTAAGCATGGGACCAAAGCTGGAATTTCATTTTAAAAGTAGAGACCAAATCATTCTCTCATAACTCCTTTTAAATGCAATTCCAGGATAAAGAAAACATTATATGACAACCCAAGTTCACCAGGTTCACCTTTGTAGGTGTTAGGGATTTGAATCAGAATGATTAAGAAGAAACAAAAGCTCACAACCATTCACCTCCAGCTAGCTTCGTGAAGCCAATACCCTTCTTCCATAATATTCTACAGCTCTTGCTGTAATCAAGAAGTGGAATATGCGTAACCCTACCCAAGATCTGTACAGATAAGAAGACCTCCAGCCTGGTATTTTCAAGGGAAGCCTTTCAAATTCAAGAAATATATACTCTGCTCAAATGTTTTACTTATTTTATATTTTAGCTAAAATTTATTATTATTTTAATGTTAAATGGCCCTTAATTTAATTTATTCAAGTACAAATTCCTTTGGGAATTTAAAAGTTTTTCTATCAAACAAGGTTTGAGATTATAAGAGCTTTTTCCTTTTTCCTCCTGCACAGTGGTGGAGAGTTCTAAAAAAATGTATTTTTAAGTCTAAAACAGAGAAAAAGATACAGTCATCCAAATATAAACCAGAGATTAGGATGTGATCAGCTTTCCTGACTTGTTGGATTGTCTCCAGTTTAGGCATTTAACCTTTGAAATATCTTACTTAAGCAACAGGCATTGGATTTCACCTGTTGGCTTTGTTCTCCACGTTGAACTAAGTTTAAATAGTCACATAAGTGAATTTAAGTGCTGCGTAACACAAGAATCTAAATCTACATTTTTTTATTGGAAAAAATCTTTTGGAAATCTGGCATCATCTTATACAAGTATCTTGACTATTATAAACACCAGACTACAAGATTACCTTATCTCATAATTCCTTCCTAAGTAGCTTCATTGGACAAAATCTGGAATTTCATTTTTAAAGTATCATTAGTTTCTTTTTTAAAAAATAAATCTTCTGAAAAAAAAAAGAAAACTTTAAAAATTGATAAATTAAATTTTTTAGCATTTTAAATGGCAAAGATTCCTAACTAGTTCTGCTGTTTCTTCCTGTTTTAATCACAAAAGTCTGCACTTTTAGACTTAAGATCAAGTGCCTAAAGTCTATTCTTCCAACTCATTTTTTTTTACTCCATTTTCACATTTGGTTTCCTTTTGAGGAAATAAGTACAAATCACTGGTTATTCTTGTTAAGCCATATTTAATTAAAATAATAAGTGAAAGGTACTAATTCCAGAAATCAGATGCCATGAACCAGCACTCAATTGAACAAAGGAGTGTGCATATTTGATAAGATTTGGGTAGAACTCCTGATTTATGTTTAGATTAATTTTTTATTTAGAAGAGAGAGAGAGAGAGAAAAGAATTGCTTAAAGTATTTACAAACCTAATCTTATATTTCAGAGAACAAAACTTTTTAATATACATATGTAGTATATGATTTGGGTCAGTTCTTATTAAGAGATTATAAAGTCTATATCAGATAAATAAATAGATGGTCAAAATAACATTCTGACAGGCGATCAGAGATATTTACTTTTGCTTGGAACTGCAATGAAATATGAAAACTCGAGTGTTGAGGTATCCTTTACTTCATACAGCTTTATAGTACACACAGAACATATGTGGACCCAGGCATCCAGAACTGGACCCATCTGAGAGGTCAAAGAGGTTTGGGGCCCAGTGTTTCTACAGGGTATAAAACATTATTTGTGAGGCATGCAGAGATCAGAGATAGTTAAAATCTGCTAAGTTTTCTTGGAGAAATTGTGCATATTTCTTGGAAAATGTAACAAATTCAAAATGTAGGTGTTGAAAGCTGAAATTATAATCAGGTACCTTTTAATCCTCAGTCTTATGTTAAAAGGAAAGCTCTTTTATACAGAAGACAACAATCACTGTCAAAATAATAAAAATCTTGGTTGAGCTACACTTTATTTTTTTATTTTTTTATTTTTATTTTTTGTTAATCAAGGAGATCAAACAACTTTCCAAGCACTTAATTAAAACTTATGGCACTTCTGGGAAGGAAGTTTTGCTAATCTCATTTTACACTTGTGGTTACATAGACACAAACTGGAACTGACTTCTCCACAGAGTAAGATTCATGTCCAAATTATAAACACATCTGTTTTGCTGTGTTAATGTAGAGGTCACATAAACAAAGTTCCTGGCTCCAGCTAATGAATTAGAAATGTAGGATTTTGATATAAATATCTGCAATTTTATGTAGTGTAAAATAGCACTACCTGCTTGGAAGTGCATCTCTGTGCTCTGCATTGCACACTGCATCTTTGTGTAGCAGTTTATATGCAAGTGAGCTAAATGACTTATATTCAATGAACATTCAGGGGTCTGCTCGCTTTTCTAAATATTGGTCTTTATCACCATTTGGAGTTCCCCAGAATATATAAGACAACTTCAGGAAGATAAAAAAAACAGTTGGAAGACCCACTGGAGGCCTGCACTTGACTGGCAGCTGAAGGCCAGTAAATTAAAGAAAACCTAATCTCCACAGTCAGTGACAGCTCCAAAGTTATTCAGCTCGTCATGAAACAAACAGCATCCTGAAATGAGCTGAATGATTCCCCAGATGACACTGACTATATTGATTAGATCTCTGTTGCCTATAAAGTTTATCTCAGTTAAATATAATGCCTACCTTGGTTGACTATAGCTTAGACTCATAGCTAACATGTAGACATATAAATATGGACACTTACATTAAGGTATCTACAATATGGGCCTGAATTTCACCCTCAGGGATTAAGGCAGTTTCTTAAACCAAAAGGTCATTGGTGGCCTATTGCCAATGCAAGTATTGTTGCATAACCATCTACCAGTTCGTTAAGGCAAGTTCTCTGTCACATCTGTGTATATAATCATGTATATATACACAAAAAATGTTTAAAATAACACAAGATGCTTACATTTATGCAACTGAAACAAACTCTTGTTTTCAGGGCTAGCATGAGAAGCTCCTGACCGCTGTCTTTATATTGCAGTATTAGATATCACAGCGACTTTCATAAGTCAGGCATCTGACAGCCCCGTGTACCTTTATCTCCTCACCAAGTATGCAAATAATCATTTCCTTAAATCTTTGTTAGACTAAGTCTTTCATCAGCTAGACAGGACAAGTACAATTACATCTGCAGTAATAATAAACAAATATTTTACGCAGCAAATGTGTTCTAGTGCCTCATAAAAGATATTGCTGAGGCCTAAATATTAGAAGCATCATTGGGATTTAAGAGGATGTTAAATCTTTCTTTGAAATTAAACAATGCATTGATTTAAAAATCTATCAACTTGGCTGTGGAAAGATATTTTAGTCACCTAGTAAAAATATGACATTTTAAAACAGTGTTCTGGAATCAGAATATATGAAAAAAACATGATGGTTTCAGCTGATTAGATCTATAACAACTCAAATGAAAATACTGATAAAATCTATTGAAATTGGATAGACGGGTAAAATTCTGGAAAAAAAAAAAACCAAAAAAAAAAAAAAAAAAATATTATTATTATTAAACTTGTATTTATCTTGACAGCAGGCCAGTGTAAGAAGGGATCTTGTTAAAATCAATGAGTTCAAGTTCTTGCTTGACTAAGGATTAGCCATGCGACTGAAACAAGGTTATTTAATGTTTCATTATTTTACCATTGTTTTAAAGCCAAAAGATAATGGTTCTAGTGAATTTTATTTATTTGACTTTGCCTGATGTTTAGACCCTTACTATTTTATATTCTTTTATATTATTCTACGTTCTTTAGGTTTAGATATTTTTTCAGTGATGCCAGACTAAGTAGGTTTTCCTTAGCTCCAGAGGTACAAAATATCACAAGAAATGTTGTTCATGCTAACAACATTATAAATTCTTACTTCCTCCAAAACTAACTCACATTTTGAAAAACATCTGTTGTAGTACTTTATTAGGATAACCTGAAATATTGCAGCACCAGGATAAGCTATTTAAATCCCCTGATTCAGTGAAAGGATTATTCTACATTATCTCTCCATGAAATCATCATACATTTAATCCAATTGAACATCATGCAGTGTTTTAGCATTGTTCTCGCATGCTAACTGCAAATGTTCAGGCTGGTAAAAGAATTGGGTGCTAGCTCTGTTCCCATCTATTCTCTTTAAGTCATTGTCTTAGCCTCTTTAGACATTTTCAGTATTAAATAGGAGAATATAATCTCTTCAAATAAAGCAGAAATTTAGCATGCTTTTCATACTCATTAAATTTGTTATTGCACACCTGCAGATCTGTCAAAAAGAAGAAATGAGAGAGAACCAGGAAGAAAAGGCAGCCTTCCAGTACTAAACAGAACTCAGAGACAGAAAGCTGATAAATTGCATCTACAATACCACATTGTAGCTCCTCTCTCGATTCTGACCTTTATTTCATAGAAGTTGCTCAAATTAAGGTGCAGGAGTCACTTTTAGCAAAAGTATTGTACTCCTACTATGATTATAGAGATCTACTTATGCTCTAAAGTAAGTGTTTTTGGATATGGCATGTTATGTTTTAATATAACACATCTTTTTTGGGAAAAAAAAAAAAATGTATTATGTTCAGCAATAATACAATCAATAGCATAAACCACATGTAACATAGCTAAAGAACCAGCAGATTAGAACACAGGTTGTGAACCAGCAGTTGGTAAGCAGTTTTTAAGTTTTTAAGCAGTCACCAGTGACTTCCCTTAAGCATCCCAGAGATGTTCCAGTTTAGCAAGGATGCACCTAATGAAAGCTGGCATGTAGAGAGTTAAGCAGTCTTTGAAAGTTGCTGACTCTAACTGCAATGGGTATTAGGTGCCTTTGTACTCCAGCTAAATTTAGGCCTACTAGATACCATCTAGGGTTGTTTTGCACTCACACAGCTTCCATACATACATAATTTTTTCCCTGTGAAACATCTGGCCTTTGAATATATATTATTACATCTTTTTTTTGAAATACACTGTTAAAATGCAGGATAACTTTCTCCACATCAAAAATACATGCAAACTACTCAGAACACTATAGATCTGTAAAGTTTGCTATCCCACCGTATCCTGCTAGCTAGCTAAATCTGGTTATGTAAGCATTCTCTGGGATTCCTGGATCATTTTAAAGGGAAGTGTATTAAACTTAAATTTAATAAATTCTTAAATATTTAAATTTAAAGTAAATATTTAAATCCTGGTGTCTCATCAGGATCTTTTCTTTTATCTCACAGACTTCTGTCATGGTTGTAATAATTAACTCAACACTTGTTTATAGAGATTATTCTTCCTGTGTTTTGACATCTTCCAACCCACTACTAAACCTGTTAGCAATTCAGAAGAACATATCAATTCTCCTGTCACTTTTTTCTATGCTGACGCTATCTTAGCATCTCCTTTTCCATAGCTGCTTGACAGACTGTTCATTGGGTCTATGGCCTTTACTTGCACCCCTAACCACTGCACCTTCAGTCAAGTGGTGGCAATGCAAGGACAAACAAAAATAACAACAACAAAAGTTTTATAATTAAGACTTTTTCATTAGTGTTGCCTTTGTAGCAGCAAGTGCAGGGAATTTGAAGCATATATCTGTACAAATATAGTGCACATTTTTATCAGTTCCTTCAGCCACTAAATAATTTGAGCTCTTATCAGGTAACCTGGCAAAAGTACTATGTTGAAACAAAAAATTGAACAACAAAATTGAAAGATAAAGTAAAACGTATTAAAAGCATCACATAAAAGAAAAAAATAATATCATAAATCATATTTCTGGACAGGATTTCATTAGTTTCCTCATTTCGGAGGGAATGAGAGCTATAATGAGGTAAATAATTCTAGTCATGTTAAACAAGGATAAAATATAATAATAATAATAATAAAAATAAAAGAAATAAGATCCTAAGTTCTTTTAAAGAATTCACATATTTTATTTTATGGCCTGTAGAGTTCTACATATTTCATACAGTACTTAGCATAAAAGCCTACAACCTGGAGCACCAAGTTCTCTTAGCATTACTTGAAAGAGTAACAATGATAATAAAAATTCTGGAAGGAGAGTTTTGTATTGCGTGAACCCCAAACAAGAATAGTCAGGACAGAAAACCCACTGGCTGCACCAGCCAGATGATCTGCATGAGATAATTAGCCACAGAGCTCACAGCTTTGAATAGCCCTGGAGCAATGCCATGTGGTTGTGACTAAACTGCTTCCAGAACCTCAGCTAACAGCCTTCTTTTTAACTGTGCTGTCAAGGAGACCTACCAACACATGTAGTACCAAAGCAGAAATCCCTGTATGATCGTCATGTGGTCTAGACATACCCCAAATGGTCAGCAACATGGAAACTTCCATCAGCTTTTCTTTGAACTCCAAGTATAGGTTGTTTTAAATTTCTCACATATTTCAAAGTAATGTAGCAGCATATCTCTTAAAGTGTTTATTTGCCAGTACCTTCCTCATAAACTAGACATGGATTTCACAGTAAGTTTTTTCCACCATTTCCCAGCTACTGATTTCTCATATATGCATAAAGAGAGCTGTCATTTTCAAAACATGATTTAAAGTGATAGTAGACATATTTCATAACTTGTAATTAAAATACCTGCATGTTTTTAGAGGACTCAACTTGAGACTTGTACTCCAGCACATTTCTTTCTTCTGCTAAGATACATATTATATTTAAATTTCATATTTACTCTTTCAGTTTTCTTTCCTACTAAATGACTCATAGGTTTTCTAATCATATTTCTACTGGTTTTCTGATCAACTGCAGCTAAATACTGACCAGTTCCACACCCAGGTAGCTAAATCTAAGAATACTGGAGATAATGTACATTTTTTCACAGTGAGATCTTAAACTGAGCTTAGGAAATCAAAGGTATCCTGGGCTAAACAAAGATTCAGCATTTGGTAAAAACTTCCTCTTCAGTTTATGAGTGCTTCATTGAGTGTCCGAACTCCATTCTCCCAACAGTTCTCAGGGCCCTTTCCTTTACTAGATACAATCTCTGAAATGCTTTGTACAAAATGCAGTACTTCATAAAGATAATATATTATCATAACATTATAATGCAATGCAATAACTAAACTAACTGATATAATAATATATACTTTATAACAGCATAACAAATGTCAAGCTCCATCTATTGCTTGTTAATTCTGCTATCAGTCTGAAGCTACTCAATATTCTGTTTCCTATGTAGAAAGATAGTTCAGGTGGTAATCTTCAAACAGGAAGTTAAGCTGTTTCTTCACAGTATCAAAAAATCACATTGTTCTGGATGACAATGACAAAGAATTTTCCTTGCTGAAGAATGTTTGCATGGAGCTGGTTCACCATTGCTTCCTAGGGAGGGGCTGAGATTTCTGAGGAGTGAATCCATCCCAGAAGATTTGAGACAATGACCTGCTCCATGTTAACTTCCTTGCAGTCAATTCTTGATGTGAATAAGCTACACACCTGTAGTTATATTTGAATTTTGCATTATGACTATACATATATGTCTGTATATGTATACACTAATGCACATAGACAAACATGGTTGAAGATTGTGTGTTTGCTTGTTTAGATGAATAACATATATATGTGAATATATATTATTTTATATATATATATATTATATATATATTAATATATAATAACATATATATGTGAATATATATTCATATATATATGAATAACATTAACCATTGCTTCATCCAGATTCACCACCAATGATTTCCTTGAAACAGGGCCTAACTTACAGAAGCAAAAGGATGAAGGATGAGGAATAGGTAGGAAATGTTCACTCAATGTTGGTCACTCTGACCAACTGTGCTATATTCTGCCTTCATAACATCATCATTTTGGTCTCGTTATACTCATACCCTTAGAGTACTGATAGTTTTTCTTTTACATTTAGAAACATAGCAGAGGATGTTAGAAGGACTTAAAGATACTTCTAACCTCTCCTCTGATGAGTCAATAAAATATTCCCTTGGAATTTGAAAAACATAGGCATCCTGGTTTGCAAAAACTTTAGAAGTGAACCTTACACATCACAAATCAAAATCAGAAACTATTTGAAAGCTCACTTTTTAGTCAAGACCAAAAAATTCCACAGATCATTTTTTTAGCAGGAAAAATGTACACCAGAAAGATTCTTCTTCAACAGACAATTTAGACAACGAAGCCATTCGCTGGAGACTCAATATTTATTTGATGAAGGAAAATGCAAAGATAGAAATCTCAAAAACATTTGTCAGCACTTTAAGTTTATGCACTCATAAGTGTAAGAGATTATCCTCATACTTTGAAGAGTGAAATAGAATACAGATAATCTGAAATAACTGAGCAATAGTGCTGGCAGAAACAGGAACATATAAATTAACTGTCATTTGTTACTTTATTAATCAGAGTGTAAAATCAAAACAGACTAGAATGCACTCTTTTAAATTAATTTTGTTCTCACTTCATGAAGAATAATATCTCAGCCAGTTTGCTCAGACAAATGTTTTAAAGGGTCCACAATGGAAATGAGTGAGATCAACGGAATTGGGAATACAGCATCCTTACAATACATATTATTCCTTATTTGAAGTGATTATTCATCATCATTAAATATAAGTTCATTGTTCTTTAAGGAAAGTCAGTGACTCACAAGGGAAAAGTACCATGTTGCAGCTCTTACATTGTTTATTTTTGATGTCAAGTAAAACTATTATTTTAATAGTTTATTCCTTTAACAGTCTCTGTGCAGAATGCTAATGGCATTCTTAAACACAGTTCAACAAGAAGATTTCATAACAAAGAAGGGTTTGTTGTGTCTCTGTTTTTAGTCTGGGAAGGTAAGGAAATTATCTGACCTCTTTACATTAATCTGCTTATATTATTTCATAAGCACAGAAAAATCTACTGACACCTATGCCTACTCTAATTTCTACGAACTATTTATAAGAAAAGGACAAATTACTCATGCTAGTGTCAGTCTCTTAAAGACCACACAATCAAGGTAAGGTTTATTCTTATTTTTAACAGCAACATTGGTGTGTATCTGGCCTGTGTCTATATTAGAGAATTCTAAAAAATTCATACTGGAGTCAATCCTAACTCAGCTGCAACAGCGATTGAGCTAATGGGGACAAGCTGTGGCAACCTCTACTGTTCCCATCATAACATCCAACAATCAATTTTCCTACAAAGAAATAAACATGGCCAGGCTGAGCACAAAACAATCACAGCAATTTGCATAAGACCAGAATGATCTTCATAATATGAAATATTATTGCATAGAAATCCAATATTTACCAGTTTCTTAACTAAGTTAGCAGAACTGCCTCATTTTTTGATTAAGTAAATTTGAACTGGATTCTTCCTAGGTTACTTTAACCAGGTATAAGACGGATGTTAGATATAAAGCAAGCTGCCTCTTTCATCAGTAAAGATGTTGAATTTCAGTACAGCTCAAAGCAGGCAAGGTCAGTTATACCTCATACATAATAAAATTTCAGTACATAATGCACATATTATATGTATATACATATTACTCTGTGTAGATATAATTTTTATATGTGTGTATGTGTATGTATGCATGGGAGGAGTATGAATGGATTTTTGTGTCTGTATATATAAACTCAAATTACAGAATCTGTATGTCCTAACTGGTTTACAAATTTAAACTAACACAGACATAATGGAGCACACAAAAATATATACCTGGATCTTTTTATAAAATTAAAAAAAAAAAAAAAAAAAGTTTTTAGAATAGAGTTCAACAGTGTACCAAAGAATATTTCCTTTTTAATCTGTTTATTTGCTTAAAGTTACATAGATACTTAAAATCATTTGACAATTCACGGCCTTAATCTTGAGACCACCATGAAATAATAATAATGCCACACAATGATAAGAGAAAGCATGAGATTTTAATCCATCAGCAATGAGATAAGTCTTATTTATGTCTAGTGCCCAGTGAAATCATTTACATTCATAGATCAATTTTCTTTTTGCCTGCATGTTTCCTCATTGATATGATCTGTTTTTCAAACTCTTCTTGCTTAATCCAAACACATAAATTCAGTTTTTTTTAGCAATAACTGACCATTTTCCAGCATATTTTCTACAGAAGTGTAAATTAAATAGCTGCATAAGGAGGATACAAAACAAAAGTAAAATGAGGAGCCAAAGCTATCACCACTGCTAAGATGGAACAAAATTTGCAGATTTGTCTTTAAAATAAGAGCTAGTTACCAAATTTTGGTACTATATTTTATGTTTGGCTGCATGCACAGAACTCCCACAGATTTCATTAGGATTTGTTCTTATGTACTGAAGAAGAGGGTTTGGCTTAAGACTTATAATCACATCACATAAAAAAAAAAAAAAAAAAAAAAAAAAACTTGTTCTTCAGGTGCAACCAGAAGTTCAATGAGTTAGCGTCATGCAAACCACAACATGTAAATATTTGGACTCATTACTTTTTCTTTTATAAAACATCTCAGAATGAGCAACGGATCTTATTACACTAGTTGTCTTATCAGGGACAGAGTTTCTTGCCAATGGTCAAGTCAAAAGATAACAGGAGAGCTAAAAAAAACATAAGGCAAAATGCAGTAAATAATGCACGATAAAATGATTCATTGAGAAGCAGGGTAACAAGACATTAAAGGACTCTAATAATTAATCTCTTGTTCTTTTCAACCAGCTAATATCAGAAAGAAGTTAGGATGTTCTTAACAATGTTACTTCTAGCCACTGACACAATTACATATAATACAAGAATTCATTTTCAAAAACACCCTGACTATATCTCAATAAACATATACACAGAAGACATAATCAGTACTGTAAGTTGAAATAAGATTTACTGATCTTTGTTCAGTTCTCAGTATTGTACCAGTGTATATGAACATGTGTCTGAGTGGGACTTTTTTCTGATTAAATCACTTGAATTCAGGTGTTCATCACAGTGTATCTGTGTACTATGCATTGACCTCACATCACATTATAGACATGGTAATCTATTCAATTGCCTAAACATAGATATCTGTTGTTTTCTATAACATCTAAGGTTATCTAAGACCTCACACAGGGCTGACAAATATGAGTCAGGATGTACATAAAAGCTGGATTCCTCTAGTCCTCTAATTAACAGCAGAAGGCCAAGAAGAATAACCAGGACAAACTGAGTCAAACTTGAACAATGAACAGTCACAGTTCACTTCCCTGGTAATAAGTATTAAGTGCCATTAAAGATTCCAAGGATGCTAAAGTATCTGCACAGATCTGATGAATCTGACTCAAGACCAATGGGAGACCTGTGATTTTCCACAGAAGTGGCTGCATACTACATGGGAGACTGTAGAGAGTATGAAATGGCACTGAACATGGATGTTTAAGCAACCTCATCATGCCAATGTAGTCTGTAGAGCTGCTGGATTCATCCTATAGTAGGCATCCTGGGGGAGATTCATTCTGTTGAAGATAGGTTTTCCATTTGAGATTCCTTGGGGTACTTGAGAAACCTTCACAAGACAAAGTATGGGAGCACATACAGGAGACGTCCTGTTCTTAAGGTCCAGCTGGATACCTCACTGATCCTAAAAGACCTAGTCACCTATCAGCAAGAAACAGCATGTATCTTTATGTTAGATGAGCTGAATAGCTCAATACTGCCTGTATGGACTTCATTGACTTCATTGACTACAGTGAGATCTTGCATTGCATGTTGGTATTTATACTATAAACACATATATTTGTGTGACTGAATCTAGAGATGAAATTAAACCAATTAATTAACTAATGTGTCTGTCCTGAGTGCTTCTGAATTGTTGATGAAAACTGGACAGGAGAAGCACCATTATAATACTACATAACCTGGATCTCAAACATTACACCTGCCGACACTGATGCGAGAGGACATCCCTAGTTTTCTTGTAAGGTCATCTTGCATCTGAACTGTGATACATAAGCCACATATTTCAATATCTCTGTACAATGACCTTCATTTGAAGCCAACTCTACTTCATAATCATAGGCAGTGCTAAAAATAGCTTTAAATACTGAGCAACATGCACAGAAAAATCCTTGAACCCTTGTTGCATTCAATACTTTCTATGCAAGATGCAAATGTAAAATTCTTTGGATTTCTTTCACACCATTATTTTAACCTCTCCTTTGTTCTATCTAGTTGTGCTCATTAACCTATGCAACTTAAAGCAAAAAAATTTAAGAACTGGAAACTGAACAGGTAAGTTTAAGGCTCTGAGGCAGGGGCATTAATATAATGCAAGAGCACAGATTCGATCTTTCTACCTTGAAAACCAGACAAATGCTTACAGAACTGAGAGGCAAATAAATGTTTGGTCTATTGCAAATAAGTAGTCTACACAATTTTTATGCGATTGTATACACGTGTAACATGGCCTAAACCTTGGAAAACTGAGCTATCTTACCTCTGTCTTC
Organism: Oxyura jamaicensis; assembly: GCF_011077185.1. Classification (NCBI taxonomy): domain Eukaryota; kingdom Metazoa; phylum Chordata; class Aves; order Anseriformes; family Anatidae; genus Oxyura; species Oxyura jamaicensis. The sequence goes on from NC_048893.1 coordinate 160,055,196, forward strand.
CTGCCAAATGAAAATAAATGACTTGATTAATGTTCATGTCTTTAACAAAGAAGATTTGAACATGGAATCATTTTTCAGCTGAAACACAGTTAACACTATAAGTCTTTTTTTTTTTCTTTTTTCTTTTTTTTTCTATAAGCCAAAGATTTAAAAATTAAATACCACATAATTAATCACCAGAAGGTCAGATTTTGCACTCACTTGTGCCAGAATGCATTCAAAAAAGGACTAGCAAAAGCAATGTATTTACATGAGTGATATATTTATATCACTGAGAGATGAATCAAGCTCAGCGTATTTAAAATGAGCAGGCCACTAATCTAAGCAACATAAATTCCCACAGGAATTACTTTCCATGTGAGGTCATCAAGATTTGACACACAGAACTTACATGACAGTCCAAATAGAAGTACCCTGTTGAAAATTCTCCCAAGGTGATTTCAAGTCCTATGTAAGTTTAAGTCAGTGGAGCTCCGTTAAAAGCTCCAGTGAAGCAGGGTAACAGATATATTTCTATCAACATGGAAATGACATACACTAATATAATGAGCAGGGCTACTTAAGGTCTAATCACTTTGGTAGCATAGGACCATAGGATGTAGTCAGAAGATCTAAGTGTGAAATCAGTAGCTATGAAAAGCAGTAAATAAAAATAAATCACTGTATTTTACAGAGTCCACATTCAGAAGATCCTGGAAATTTATATCTTTTGCCGTTCTTTTTTTTTGAAGCACTCAAATTGCCGCCCACCACAATGATCATTAGGTAGCAGGGAACTGTGAGTGTGTGTTACACACCCTGGAGTGTGATTGCATGAAAGACTTGCAGGCTTGATTATACCTAAACTGAAGGATTCCTGAGGAATACATGAAAACTTGGTGTGGAAGCAGTCAACCATAACACTTCCATACAGGGAATAACCTCTGCAGTCAAGTGTCTTCCAAACTTCACCTAGGAGGGATTTAGTTAGTTTATATTAAACAGAAGCAAAAAACTAATACATATGCAGTCTTAGGACCAAGATCCAGGGGTGACTTGGGAAGTTACTTTATTGGCAATGGAAGCTTGACCTATGTCATGTTTAAGACTGTGGTAGCTTTTCTTGGAAAATACAGACTGCGAAGAATGACAGTGTGTTCTGAAGCAGGAATCAAAATGGGAGTTATAAATGTAAAATAAAATGCATAATAACAAAAAACAAATGTGTAGATAGTTTACTTTCCCTGGTGTTCTGTGGTTTTTACCCCCTGCAGAAGGATTAAAAATCCTCTTCTAGCAGGTGAAGGGCTTATCAGCAAAATTACTCTGATTCATCAGATGTCTTTTAAGGAACAGCCAAAACAAATACAGATGGTTGATAATGCACAGTGTCTGCCATCTATAGATAATTTTCAGTCTGAATACATGCTAGTATTAAAGAACACTGAAATTTGAAGATAAAATTTAGTCAGCCTAACTTAATCATCTACTTAATCATCTACTCCTTCAGAAAACCCACACAAGAGAAGGGGTAGTCAAAGTTTCTATTGCCTTCTTATAGAAGTTTTCCAGAAAAAAAAAAAAAAATAGACTTTAAAAATTTTTGAGACGTGTTTTTCAGAGAAAAATATGTGTTCTGAACCAGTACATTCCATGGGTATCATGACTATCATTTTAAAGGTAATTTTGAGATAAACAGAAACTCTGCAAGCATTTTGCATGATGGCAGTCTTCACTGAATGTCTTTTTCTTATCAGCTCTGTAACTCAGCACACCCCAACAGGAATTGGGAATGATTCTCTTATTTTCTTATCTTTTTTTACATTAAATGAGTAGCTTGCTGGAATAATTCTTTTCGGCTGTTAGATAAAATAAAATACAATGTTATATACTGTAAAGTAAAGACTGTATAAGGAAAGCCCCCCTTTCAGTTAGTTTATCTAAAGCTACCCAGCTACAGCTTGCTGCTTCTTCCTTGCCATTTCCCACAGCTAAATTGCATTACAAGACCATGAGAAATACATTGAATAGTTCCACAGTGGTTGCTACAGGAATGTTATGTACTTACAGATGTGAAGAGAGCTGGTCTGTGTGAATACAACTGAGGGGAAAGGCAATTCCCCTAGACAATCTCTCCCTTTTTCAGAACACTACCAAGATTCATATTCCAGGACCATGAAAAACTGTGAGAAAACAATGAATAAGTGCCAGTTTCTTACAGTTGCTTCAGAACTCAGAGCTACCATGCAGTTAAGTGACCCCTGGTGCTGCTAGGTCATGAAGAGGTAAATAACAGGAGAAAAGCAGTAAATGAAGCATTATTGTGCAGACTCTGCCTGTACTGTATCAGTTCTGTAGAAATATAAAGGTTTCCTGTGTTCTCTTCCTACACGGACTCAATTGTGCGATTAAGTGCAGCACTACACTATGTGTGGTGTGAGTTGCTTTGCCCCAGGCTTAAGCACTAGGAGGTTCAGAGAAACAAAGATTCACAGAATGATGTGGTTTACACAATGAGATCTTGGGTAAACTGCTTTATATCTGTGGTCTGGAACATATGCACTGATTGAGGGACAGTCTCATGTCTGTGCTTCATACCGAGAGGCAAGGAGAGACATGGTCTTGCAACCTACGCTTCCCTTTCCAAGATGTGTATGCCTCCTCTACTCCTGTCCCCCACTTTACTCAGGCCATAAAGGTATAATGTGAAACACTATCCTTCCAATATGTGAGTATATTTACTACAAATCAGTTATTGTATTTCGTTATGAAATATATTACTGGGAGGAGGGAGGAACAAGGTGTATTGGGCTGGACAGAATGATATAGGTATATCGTGCTTCCAGAACCTAATCTTGATCATTCAGAGCTAGTTTATGTACACATGGCATTGCAGAATTAATTGTAATGATATTCTCAGGGAAGTTCTTATCCTTCCTTTAGCAAAAAGGAGAGTTAGAAAACCATGGAGTTTTGATTATACTTAGAATAAAGCAGGTATATGAAATGAAGAATTACAAAAAATATTTTTTTTGTTGTTTTAATCTAATGATTTCTAGTCAATCTCACAGGTCATGATTTACAATTTTTAAACATTTAATACCTAAAACATCATGTTAAAGTTATTTTGCTCCAGCTAAAAGGTGATTGGCTTCTCAGTAAAAATATGCATCATGTTCAATATATCTGCTGCCTTGAAACCAGAGGTGGGCTTGCTCCTTGAAACTTTTATTGTTAGTAATCCTCCTACACAGGAACAGTCCCAGTTAAATAATCAAGATTATTAATTTCAGGTAGGATAAATAGATATGTCAGACTCCTTATCTTGCATATTCTGAGTCTCACTTTATATTTCATCTTAAAAAGCTCTGGGCCAGAATTACACATTATATTTACACTTCCTTTGAATGTCATATGGCTCCACCACGTTTTTCACAAGCAAAGATTTCACTTTCACAATCCCCAAAAATTTCACTTTCACAGCCCACTTAAGTCTAAATAATTTATCTTCTAACCCTCTTCCTTCAGTGATCCAGGCAGCAATTTATAATTTATTTTTATATTACAAATGAATTATCACATGCTTAATGGAAAGAAAGAAATGCATAACTTCTAAGAATTAGAAGCAGATTTGAATTAGTCATAGCTGTAGAGTGCAACACTATTTTGTTTGTAGCTTGCTAATATTTATAATAAATACAAATGACAAAATCTCCAAGTAATGGAACATGTTTCTCATTAAAAGCCAACACATGATATGCTTACAGGCAAAACTATACTACTGACCAACAATATAAACTTAAGTAGCTATTTTGTACCCACTAGCTAACTAGCTATAGTGGGCAAAATGCTGAAGTTGATATGGTGGTAATTCAATGAACACTACAGGCAAGACTGATGTAGGAATGATGGAAACTTTATGAAGTTGCATGCATTTACAAGAGAAAGAAGGGAGGAAGCTGAAGAAAGCCCACAATACACAGTGTATCTGGAAAATGTGTAGAATATCTGTTGAATATCTGAGTCTGAAAATATTTCTCACAACAAACTTATCTGACACAAAGAGAATTAAGAATTTATTTCATTACATCTGGCTTTCAACAAAGTATCTGAAACTACATCAGTGCTGGCTTGGGTGTCCACACTGCTTTGGTGGTCACTTATTTTCCCATCAGAGACATTTAAGTTTATCTCAGATTAAAGTTCTGCCATAATTAAATTTTATGATCTGCAACAGCAATCCATCCTCATTTAGACTGCTGATATATCACCCTGAACATTCTGACAAGACAGAGAAGGTCTTGGAAAACAGGCCAAAAAATGCTGTAGATGTTTATATACATCATACCATTCAGCTATTTCACAATGAATTGGCCTGGAGATATTTCTATTTGTATTTTCATAGGAGATAGGAGGTATTTATTTTTGCCTACAAGAACTGTTTATTAAATAATACTTTTCAACTAAACTTTAAGTTTGCTCAGTTTTCATTGTGCACATACATATTTCACATCATGAAGCAATCTGACAATTAGCTTTTTAAACGTTGAATCAGACTTTCTTGTAGGAAGCCAGTAAAACTGTAATTTAACAACTGAGGCCTTCTTAAGGATAACTATGTTCAAATTGGTGTCAGGGTTTAAAGCTGGTTTGAGTTTAGTTACTAGTGGAGACAGCCACCAAACAAATACAATAAACTACTCTGGGCTTCATCTGGAGACATCTGCTCATGTAAATATTCCTTACTCAAACAAGAAGTTCAGGGGGAAGAGCTGGGCATGCCATACAGCCAATAATAATCTGACTAGTACCAGTGTCAGAAATATACCCTTATGTCTGGTAGCATACAGGCAGAGAGGGAGTTGAGTGACCCAAGTGAATGCAGTTGAGCATGTAAGTCATACCACCTTCTTCGTGCTTTGATTTCAGTTCTTACACAGTGGTATCATTCATGCTTACATATTTCTGGGGTATGGGTGGGGGTGGAGGGTACATAAGTAATAACTGCACCCATACACTACAATTTCAGTTTGGTCCTTCACAGGATGATTTTGTCCTTAGTTCCTTCTACTTTGAGAAACATTGCAGTCTAATACACTCAGCTGGAAAATTCACTTCATAAAGTTGCCAGAAGAATAGCTCTGTATATGTATGTGCACAGAGTCCTAGTACTTGTTTTTTTCTAGGGGAAAGTGTCAGACAAAAGCAATAGTTCAGAGTATGAAACTCTTAATACATAAATCTATGAATCTCAGTTACTGACATTGTCACAAGGAAAACACTCCATATGCAGTGAAGAAAAACCTTAATGGGGGAACTTTGACAGCATTTGTTGATGCATACACACTGAACCTAGCCATGAGAAATTCTGTCTGACAAAACATACAAGCACTTCATTTTCTAAATAATCGGTGTTTGGTGAAATATTTGTGCACACATATCATCATGTCAGACATGTCAAGGCCAATTGAACGTCTAAGGCATTCCTCAACTGAGATGACAAAGGCCCTCCACTGCACAATTCAGGCTGCTGTGGCTCAGTGAAACCTTTTATATCACATGTCAGACAGACGTGCTCAAATGTATCTGCTCTGTATGACATTGGTGGCATTCCTTCTTGATAGCAATGGACTTTCATTTAGGTTGGATCTGTTAAAGTTACACGAGCAGGAAGGATGTGAATCTCATACTGAGTGCAGTTTGCCATGTGATACACACAGGATCTTTGCTTAAAAAAGCTTTCAAATATTTCTCGTATCTGTGGGTTGCTATTCCACCTGATTGTTATTTTAGTCTCCAGGGGACATTCTGCTCTCTTAATATCAGTCTGTAATAAGCAGGGGAACGCAATTTAAGCAATACCAGAATTTCATGAATATACAACTATACTGGAATTTACTATTTTATTTCATATGACCAGGAATTCTATTACAAGCAAGAGCAAACACCCTCTCCCTTTATCTCCAGCCCATCATTAGAGAGAGCACTCCCTCTGGTATGCTCTAATAGCCCCATGCCATGTGAGATATGCAAAGCAATCATAAATCCACTTTAGCTTGTTAGTTTACTGCTGTTTTCTATCACCAGACAAGCACAAAGCAACTGGAATGTGTCAGTGAATCTGGCCCTAAATCACACTTCTTTTTTCTTTTTCAAGTGGTATTTTTAAGCCATGCCAAGTAATAACATTCCAGAGAAGAGAGTTACGCCATATTCAGTGGCTTTCTAACATGCAGATGGCTCAATTCCTGACTGCATGGCACTCTTCAGGCAAAACAGTGTGAGCCCAACTCAGTTGACTAGTTAAATGGAGTTTACTAGAGTAGCATGTACAAGTATGCTATTTCTGAAAGAAGTGCAGCAATATTCAGCAACTTTATTTTTTGTTTTATTAATTTTTTCTCAGGCATTAATCGAACCATAATTGCAGTGGAGGAAACATTTCTTCCTCTTGTTACCTTCCTTCTATTTTGAACTGTGCTACATCTATATTTAACTGTTGTTTTATCAAGAGGAAAACCAGAATATGAGTGATGATCAGCAAGATAAAACTGCACCAAAGCTAAAAAACAGATCTGCACCAAAGGCATGCATAGAAGATACAAAGGCAGTGGCTAGAAACCTAGAAAATGTCTTTCTTTGGAAAGATATGGAAGTACATAAAAGTCTTCTTAACACCACATTCCTGAGTGACTATGCCTGGTTCCATACCCTGACTAAATGAAATGGCAATTGCTCATCCATTATATTTGACAAGGATCCTGCTGCTATTAAAAATCTTCTTTCTGTCATGTCACACTGCGTCCCAAATACAACCATGAGAGTATACCAATGGTTTATGAGATTTTGAGATGATCTGAATGCTCCTATGATCAAGGAATGTCTTTTAAAAATATGACTGAACATTAAGGGACTTCAGTATTATTTTGGTTAACGTGACAGGAAACAGCATCAGTTTAATTCTGTTTTTCTCAAAACCACAAACAGCTTTACTTGTTTTAAATAAATAAGTTGATCAAATTATCTACATACATAAAAAGACAATTATCAAGGCCAACTTATAGACATCAACAGCTCAAGTAACCTAGGCCAGGAGAGAGAATATTTATACTGGGAGACAGTTTCCATGTTTGTCATGTAACTCTCCATCTCAGAAGGGTTTCAAATACAGCCAGCAATTAAAGATAGTTAGGGAACCAAAGGTTACATGGAGACTAATGAGACTAATGAGGCCATAAAGGGGTCCTGCTTGTCAAAAAATTTTGAGAATTACAGATTTCTTTACTGTTTATGCTTCTACTCTCCTTCCATGGGCAATGTATTTAATAGGTATTCCACAGTACTGTAACTTAGTGGCATGTGGCTTCCCAGAGCAGTGTTAAAGTGAGATAGTAAATTAGTGATGTAGAGGTCAGTACAAATTAATGGCCTGATTCTTTTAAGCCTGTATTTTTGCCTGATTTTACAAAGTTAATTAAGTTTTGTCAAATATTTCAGCATATAAGAAAACCTTGATGCTACAGCTGTAGCTATCTGTCTTTGATACAATCATCTTAAAAGTGCTATGAGAACGTATTTCACATTCAGACTACCCTCTGTCCATATGGTTATTATGTGGGTCAAATCCACCTATATATGCTCTTCCCCTGAGCATACTGCCATGCAATGAATGCTTAGGTCCAGAGGTTGTATCTATACTGGATAATAAAATAGTCAGGAATGTTTGTCCGGTTAAGTGGCACAGTAATTTCTTTTGTCTGTGCATTTCTGAAGTTTTATTGTAGAAGAATGTATCATTTGTGAAGTTTAAAATCCAGCCACTGGAAGTGTCTGTTTGCAATTCTGAAAATAAAACACCATCTGAGAAAAGGGGAGAAGAAGTCCTAGAAATCATACATGAGCCGGTATCTCAGTTTCTGTTTAGATCAATAGTTAGTCAAATTCTCAGAAAACATTTTTGAACTATGTACCTTACCATATTTCATCTGTAAACATGGTGTGTGTATGTTGGAAGTCACCATAGGATGAGAGGATTCAAGTGGGAAGGCACCTCAGGAGGTCTGTACACCAAGCTTCTCTTCAAAGTACGGGTAGCTCTGAGGTCAGATCAGGTTCCTCAGGGCTTTGTGCAGTGGGACTTGGAAACTTCCAAGGACAGAGACTGCACAGCTCCTTGGTACAGCCAGCTCCACTGCTGACTCAGGGCATTTTTTATGTTTTGTACCACTTGGAAGCTTCTGTTTCAATTTATGACTGATGTCTCTTGTTCTCCTTAAAGAGCCTGATCGCCTCCAGATATCCTCCCTGTATATACTAGTGGGCTGTTAGGCCCATCTCCTCTCCAGGCTGAACCATCCCTCAGTCTTTTAAAAGGGCAAGTGCACCAGTCTCCCTAAGCACTCTGGTGGCCCTCCACTGAGCCATTCTCATGATCTGCACAATTTCTTCTTCAGTATATGCAGCTCAGAACAGAATTTGTGTAGGACCATTCCTTATTTAAGTTATTTAATTCAGTATGTATTTGAAATATGTATCTATGGTACAGTGTCTTTAAGAATTGTTCTTGCCTAAACTTTCCATTACACTGCAGAGCTTCCAAATATTTCTCTTTAGACTTTCACATCTCAAATGTCTCACATGAGACTCCATGTGGTATTCCATCACTGCTTTCTGACTTTCACCTTTCTCACTCTCACTCTTTTCTTTCGCATTACTTCTTTCTTTCCACATCTCATCTCCATTCATATAGAAAAATAAATAAATAAATAAATAAATAAGTCTTTTGCTTAATACTTTCATTGAGAACACTTTTAAACTCACAAGACTGTAAAGTTACAGCACACCCAAAAAGAAAATACATATATTTACAGTTCTGTTTTCTCTGGTGGTTTGAGGCTTATTTGGAAGAATAATAATAGCAATAATACCATAGCACATCTTGAAGCAAGACCTGGCAATCCATAAGAGAGTTCGAAATGAAACAAAACAAAACAAAGCAAAACAAAACAAAACAGTCATTTCTGACAGGTACAAAATGTTTATTTTCTGTGACTATTTTGAAATAGTTATCCCTGCAATTAGTTAACATTTTAAAATAATATTTTTTCTTAAACTGACAGGCTAAAATATTTTCTAACGTATCTAATGTTCATTATTAAATTTCAGAAGATTTCAAAGACCTGTTAAAAACAGAAATATGATATTACTTATCAAAGTGTTATTACAAAATACATACTATTTTGGCAGCTAGTTGCCCTCTGTTTTGGATAGGGAGTTCCAATTCAGCTGTAGGCAGGGAAAATACATTTTGGAATTAGCGTGTCAGTTTTGTACTTTGGTCCTTATTAAAATGAGCTCTAAGACAGTCAACAAAACAGAGAAGAAATCAAGGTGCTTTTTTGTGCCATTAACTCTCTGTGCATCAGAACTCTGCTTCTCAGAACTGAAATCTTTCCTTCTGTTATCTGGCCTCCTACTATATGTGTAAATACTTCCACTGAGTGCAGCCAAATCTTTAAGCCTAAAAGGGAAACCATATTGTGATGGTCTCCGTGAGCTAAATGGTCAGAACGAAGTCAGGAGAAGAGGTCAAATTTCTCATTGTTGTTCCTAGTTTACTGAAGGCCCAGATACTGAAAAATCCCAGTTACTGAAAGCTAAACACAGCAAAAGTCCTTGTAGCTTGTGCCAGAACCCACTTAATTATTGTATGCATCATCATATAGCCATTGGTTATCCATTTAAGAAAGTACCCAGTACTTTGGTTGTATCAAGTCTATCAGGAAAGACAAGCAAAGAAATATTCACTTTCCATATTCCAACTCTGTTAGGTCAGATGTTCAGCCCTGCAAGAAACAGATCAATTCTGGGTGTAGTTGGAAACATGGAAGTCACAGAGGGAATTTTCTATGTTATTTAATTCAAGTTATGTGGTAGCTGAGTGTAGTCTAATTTGTATGCATACAGTTACAGTTTAAATTATTCACTACCTACATAATTCCTGAGACGTGATATAGCTCTTATTGTAACCACATCAGCTTTTCTCTTCTGTTTTCTTTCTTTGTTTCTATTTATGTCAGATACCTACGTAATAAGGATGCAAATGATCATACAACACTGGGAAAAAAAAAAAAAAAAAAAAAAAAGCTCCCATCTGACCTGGCCTCCCAAAGTCAGGAGTTCTTTCCAAAATAGTAATTTTAAAAGAGCAAGATAACTGTAGATGAACTGACTTTGTTTAAATATCTTGGACAAAATAGAATCACTTGTACTCCATGCCAAACCCCATGCCAAAAGTGTTTCTATCTTCAGTTTGTGTTATCTTTTCTTATGAAACTTTAATGTAACACAGCACATTTCTGCAAAAGATTTCAGTTTCAAGAAGTGTTTTCTAATAAAAATCACTTTCCTGAGAAAAGTTTAACTGCTTCTACGCATGAGCAGGACTTCAGCCTCTTTCAAGTCATATTATGACACGCCCATTTGATATACCATATTAGGAAAGACAGCAGACAAAAAAGCAATTCAAAGTGAGTTTCAACAAATCCCATATTTGTCTGTTTTGTACTGTTTTGTAAGGGGTTAATAGCAAGTAAACTTTGCTCCTTTGATGCAATAACAAAAGCAATGTGCATGACATACTAAACAATAAAAATCTCATGTCTCAAGATTATCCTGGCAAAATCCTATCAAATTTTCTTTAAGGCCTTGAAAGAAAGTTGGATTAAAATGTTGTTTTGTTCTCCAGTCATGACTTAGTCTTGTTTGTTAGGCTCTCAGACAATTAATTACTTGTTGAAATCTAGTCATTTCTTAGTGGTCTCTTGGAAGTCAGACTAGCGTGGACAGGAAAATGAGCATTTACCCCTTAGCCTCTCCAAGAGAATGATATTAATAGAGAGGAATCAAATTAACTCAAATTTAGAATGATTTATTTCTATATTGTCTCCTGAAATTACATTGCCCCAAAAATTGCTTCAACCACTTCTGTGGTCTGATTTTAGATTACTGTTAAATTTGTGGGCTTGTTTATTCAAAACAGTAAGTGTTACGTAATTAAAACCAAAAGAACTCAGTATTATATACTGATGAGGGCCACTTTGGATCAGATTATGAATCGTTCATTTATTCTTTTGCTTGTCTCGTTCTTCAGTTAAAACAGCATCAGATGCTTATCTGCACTGGAAGTTCAGCAGTCTAGAGTAACTAAGGACTTAGCCCTTCACAGAGTCCTCAGTCAAGAGAAGTTCAAATGGGAATACACTGAAACATGTGTTTAAATGTTTCACTGGATGAGGCAAAGAGCAACCAGCATGTTGGAAGATAAAGTCTACCTGTGTAGTACTTTGATCAGAAAAAAAAAAAAAAAAAAAAAAAAAAAAAACAAACAAACAAAAAAAACTTATAAGAAACCTCTAAAGTTATTGTATATATTACACATTTGGGACAAGCAAGCATTCAGGATTTGCTATTGGAAGATCAAGCAACAATCTCTCTCCTGTATATTGAGTAGAGAAGAACAAATTGTCAAGGCAAAGAAAACGAACAAACTGCCATGGTGAAAGACAAAGTATCAAACATGTCTCATGAAGAATTCAACTTATTTCTGAAAGATAAAAAATGGAGTACATAATATTACCAGAATTTTATTAAGAACTTGTTTTAACATCCCTTTCTTGCCTCAAAATTTATTAATGCCTAATTATTTGGGTCTTGTAATACTGTTACTGCTTTCTTCAGTTCAGTCACAGCCAAGGCAAAAAAAAAAAAAAAAAAAAAAGAATACAAAAAGAAAGCACAACTGAATCAAATATGCTTAAAGGTTCAGAAGTGTAAATAGAAATAAACATCGTGACACGGTGTCTTGTGTAATAAATAAACTATCAGAAATCTTTATTTCTGATAATCTTCATTTTTTTTCTCATAAAATCATTTTCTCATAAAATCAAGTGATACATCAGTAATACAGTAGATAATCAAGTCCCCTGTACTTATTTAGGCATCTATGGATCACTTTTAACACAATTTTAACACTGAAAAAAAATAATGAGGTGTTAGCATTATTGGTGGTGGTAGAAAATTTTCCAGAAGTGCATGAGGTAGGAAGCAGTGTGATTTCAGCAGACACAGAAAATATCTAACAGATCTTCTAAACTTACCACTTGTCACTGTATGGCCTCCTCAGACAGCAAATTTATTACTGCTGAACAGATTCTAAACTATGCACCAAAAAGTACTTATTAAGGTCTCATCTCTGCAATGATGGCATAAATATATTTTACCAGGATCAGTATATTTACATGTATTTCATTCTGCCCACACATCTGTACATAATGAGACTAATACTAATTCTCATTCAAACAGTAAATTCATACTGCTGAATTGCCTAAAATAGCCTTTCATTTTTTACCATCTCTGTAGGGTAGAAGATTTTTATTGCAGCTTTATTCTCAGAGCACAAAAAAACTGCACAACTATATACCGCCGAGGATAAGCTGTGTAGGAATGGCACAAAGCTGAACCAGTGGAGGTTCAGACTAGATATTAGGAAATATTTTTTACCATAGAACAGGCTTTCTAGAGAGGTGGTTGAGGTCCCCTGCCTGTCAGTGTTCAGGAGGCATCTGGATAATGCCCTCAATAGTATGATTTAATGTTTGGTTAGCACTAGTTTGGTCAGACTGTTGGATTTGATGACCTTTGTAGGTCCCTTCCAACTCAACTATTCTATTAAATTTTAGTTGATTCAATTTGGTTTGATTCTATATGATGAGATTGTATCATGTTATTTAGGTTTCATTTTAACTGTCTTCAAACTTTGCAAGTATGAAATCCAGTATTTCTTCCTGTTTCATCTGAACATCACAAAACACTTCTTTACTGTGAGGTTGACTGACCACTGTCAGAGGTTGCACAGAGAGGTTGTGGATTCACCCACCCTGGAGATATTTAAACACTATCTGTGCATGGTGCTGGGCAACCTGTCTAGGTGGCTCTGCTTGAGCAGAGGTATTGGATCAGATGATTTCCAGAGGTCCCTTCCAAACCCAGCCATTCTGTGGTTCTGTGATCTCCAATGCCAACAAACAAAGCCTTGTAAGGTAAGACTTTCAAAGGAAGGATTATATGGAACTGGGTAATGATAAGAAAGAAAATGGGATAGAATAGGGAATTTGGGTAACTTCCAAATATTTAGGATGAAAGGATACCTCAAGCTACATCTTAAGTAGATTTTCAGCTTATATTATTCACTATGTATTTTGCCACGTGAGCCTCCTAAACTTCAGTCACTTGCCTTTGCTACTTCTCACTATTAAGACTGAAGGAAGAGAGAGCGGAACACAGGCCACTGGAACTCCTATGTGAAGGCCAGAACAAAACTCACAGTAAACATGAAACACCTTCCACCTTTATGATACATTTCTGTATTTGCAATGTGATGCCTGTTAAACCAACTGGAAACCTTACCAAAGCTATTAAGAGTTTCTTCATAAAGTTATCTGAAATGTCTCTGTAGTGGTTAGATAACCTTGCTGATGTCAGATGCAGCAGCTGTTTCAAATTCCCTCTTCTCTTTAATAATTCCATTATCTGGTAAAGCCAAATTCTCCTGTTAGTGCTTCAGGTGGAAAGTCTAAAGAAGTCTTCACCCAGTAAGGCATAATTCCCCTTTTTGGTCCACATCTCTAAAGTTCTTTTAATAAGGAGTTTCTTTGACTGCGTTTCAGATGGGATCTTCCTGTATTGGATCTTGGTTAACTGTGGCAATGTCTGAAGTCCCTATCTACATAATCTAAAATAGTTTAGACACTTTTTTTCAGCTTCCTAATTAATTATTAAGTACTTCTCTTCTGATAGTATTCAAAGAAACCTTTCAAGACTTCATTCACACATCAGTTCAGGGGTCAGCTGTATTTTATAATCCTGGCATGAGTTTATCTAACTGGAGTTCACAGGAGTGTTTTGAGATGTAACCAGATTTCCTTTATTCTGAGCAGTTTCATAAAGGAAATATGTTGCTTCATCTGTAAAACACCTAAAAATTGTAACTGTTCTGTTATACTCCTGAATAGTTTAGTTAATCAGCAGTTAAACCATGTAATTTACTATGAATGCATTTAATTTTACTTAGGTTGGATATTTAAAACCACATTACAAAGGTTTGTTATGTTTCTGTCAGGTTGCATTCACATCAGACTTGGGAACTACGTAAGTACTTAATGAAGCTTTTCCATACAGAAAATCATGACTGAACTTTGGTAAGCTTGGATAAGCCAACAGATGTCCAAATGATTATTTAAAGGTCTTTTGAATTTAGTCAAGTTGTGTTTCATGACAGCCTCATGGTATGAGTTCTCTCAAATGATTCATAGCTTTGGCTGGGGCAAAAATATATGAATATTTCAATTTTTTAGGAAATACTGACAGATGCATAAATAATACAACAGCAAATAATGTCCTATAACCATTTTAAAATAAAGTTAAGGAGATTTGATTGGTTTGTTTTTGGAAAGGGTTTTAATTCATTTTGTTCAGTGATGGATCTGTGTTTCTTATTATTTATTTTTTACAAATGAAGTTATTTTGTAAAAGTATCAGGATAGCAATTACTTATGCTAAAGTAGGACATTATATAATACATTTGCAAAAGATTCTATAGTGACTGTATGTCCTCTTTACATCACAGTTAAACACAGCAAAAGTAATGATAGAAGAAAGAAATTAAGAGGGAATAACAAGACAATAATAAAAAGATTAAAAGCAAAAAAGATCCACAAAAAATAATTTTTAAAAAAGGCATGTTTCAAATGCATAGAGTTATGTTAGGAATCAGGAGCTGATTTGTCTTATTAACATAAAACTCACACATTGGCTTGTTGAAGTAACTAACACCTTTGCATCAGTTTTTCCACTTTTAACAAGAATACTTATCAACACAGAAGTAATGGTTAAAATTAGATTACCTTTTGTGAGATAAAAATTAATCTTTGGAATCTTACGCCTGCAGAAGGATGTGCTATTATTAACTAGCTTATTTAATCAAAAGGTTTTAAAGCATAAAACGTCATGACAAGATTATTTTAATAGAACTCAAACAGTCAATAAAAATGTTTTTTCTTCATGTGTAGAAATAAATTATTTGTATAAAATAGAAATTGCCTGCTGTGCTTTTTATGAAAATAACAGTAACACTTCAGACAATGAAGCTGAGGGTGGGACTACTAACAGTTATAAATACAACATTAACAACGTCATTGTATTTCCCTTGACTTCCACACTTGTATCTCTGGGGAAATAAAGGCCCTGTTACTTACTAACTTGAATTCCTGTCATTGTACTTTGAGAATCAGTTGCTTGAGATGAAAACTTACAACATATGCCTAAGGTTATCATATTTGGGGTCATACACAAGCACTCATGTACAGTTAAAAGACATATTTTTTTAGTTGGTACAGAGATACATGCAACAAACTAGAGTAAACAAAACATTATGTGATGGCAGAAATAATAGCGGGAAAATGGAAGATTTCCCACAGCATTTTTCATTAGAAAATAACTACACTGTACTGTGACAATGGTAATTTTATTTTTAAGTTTTCAACTAGTCCAAAGTGATGATGTGTCAAGCTCTGCAAAAACACTAATTCCATCATTTCCTTCCTGGTATCTTTTCCTTCCTCCTGTCACTACTCTCTTAAAATGAACTGATGATATCAAAACCTTAAGCAAAATTCTTATCCTGTACTCAAGCCAGTGGGTACTTATGTCTCAGAATTTCTTAAAAATCTACCCTACATTAGAGCACAGCTGCTGCTAAAATTCCTCCATCAAGCTAGAGAATTTCTTTCCCTCTAAAAATATAGATTTTTTTGTTTAGAAAAGTCTGCATTCATGTCATTACCTGTTAAATTTCATTATACACTTATAGGCCCTTCTTTGATTGGTGTGGAAACCTGTTGCTTTTGCAAGTGGGTGTCTGAGAGTCCTGGCAGAGCTAGGCATAGTATGGGTAAACAAAAGATGAACCAGTTTGACAAAATAGTGCCAGAAGATGTCAGCCAGACCTCTAAGGTCCAGGAATTCCAATGCCATCTCAAATATGATCTGGCTGTCCCTCAAGGATCTCATTCAAAAGAAATTCTTGGAAACATAAATGAAGCAGCAGTCATGCAGGAACAGAGGAATACAAGGGCAGGGGTTCCAGGATGCATTGGGGTGCTTCTCCATAACCCATTTGTGCTTGTGTGTATAACATATTTTACTTCAAAAATCTCTCAAGTACTTTGAAGAAATAAGGCAGCACAGTAGCAGCAGTCATTTATTTGGGGGCTGGATGTTACAATTTTTTGCTATTTCCAGTTTGTTTAAATAATCTATAGCTGATCATTTTAAAAAGAATTGCCAAATGACAGTGTCAGTTATATGGAAATACAGCAGCATTACTTTCTTGCTACAATATTGCTCAATCTGTGTAGGTAAATCAAGGAAGAGTCTTTTCACTTCTAGCCCCTGGACTATGGCTACTTCTGTAATAGTGAAATAAATATGTCCAAGAAATTCCATGGCGCTGAGGCTGAAAGACTTGGGACAGCCAACATCCTTACAGTTATATTTCCAGTATTCAAGACAGAATAGTAGTACCCTAAATGCTTGTTGGGAATAGCTCTTTCCCTGCTAATTCTGGAAGCACGAACAGATATTGTCTGAGAGCAACATAACTAGACCACCAGACCCAATGGTTTAACAGCATAGAACTCCACTTTTGAATAAGAAATAAGGTTTCTGAATACATCAGAAATAAGATGGTTTGTGAAACAATCCAAACCTAAGCCTAAATGCACTATCTAATCCTAAGCACTTTGAAGCCATGTTGTGACATACGGACAGCTGCAGAATAGTGTATGTGCTTATGTTCTTACCCTGATTCATTTTCTAATAGATATATGATGAAAGAAACATCTAAATTAAGAGCATTATTGCTCTAAGCTTCCTTTGTTGTCAATAGGAGAGATCCTTCAAATTTCATATGGCCCAAATCTCACTCTGCAGATGTTGATTTTTTTCCCATTGAATTCAGGAATTCTAGAAAAAACTAAACTATAAGTTCAAGTGACTTGGGTTCATACATTTTTCAAATGGTCTGCATGATAATTTAAGGTTTTCCAGTCAATCTTCAGCCTGTTTTCTGTGTTGTTTGTGATTTTCCAGCAAATACAGCATAGGTAACCAAATTCTCTTAACTTACTTTTTGTATAGTAACGATTTTTACATTTTCAGATCTTCTGAATCGTTTTTACCATTTTTGATGTTCAATATAGACAATTTCAGTTTATCAGAGAGCATTGCTTTTTCTTTTAAGTGCCCAAAAAATATCAAAGTCTTTTCCATAATGTAGAGTATCCTGTCTCCTTTATTTGTGCCATATTTTTTAAATGTGGCTTTTGTCCAGAAAATATACCATCAGTGCTAAAAGAAATTTATTTCTTTTGGTATCACTGTTTTTAACTAAGATAATTGAATTCACCAAAGATATTTATTATTAATGACCCCATCCTATCCCTCCAGAAGCCCAATTGGAGAGCTGTTATTGATTTCCAGAACAGTAGGATCGGGTCCAAATTATGTGAATCAGTGCCAAGTAAAAGGTTGTTTTGGCTAGTTCCTTTGACAAAAATAGAGATAAAGGAAATGTTTCCTCTTGATCATGTATATTAACCCATTTGAATCAAAGAATGTGTTACACTCTGATTGTGACTTTAGAAATGGAACCTGTAAGGAACAGACAACAAGCTACTGTCTAGAAAAACTGATCCAAATTTATTGATGATGATTGAAGTTACACATGGCTAATTAGTTTATTAAGGAACAGATATTAAAAAGATAAACAAATTACAAAAGAGGCGATATAACATCATCTGGTTTTGAGTGATTATAAAATGTATGTGACAAAACAGAGAAAGATGAGGAATCTCAAGTAACGCAACTAAAGAGCAGGAAAAAGCTCATTTGCTTTTTAACTTGTGTTAAAATGTATCCTAATGTATCCTAAACATTCTTCCCACTAAAGCTCAGACACTGGTGTTCATCTCATCTAGTTTAAAACATCTAGAAGCCTGGCAGTTAACAGAGATTAGTAGATTATCTAGAAGGCAAATCCTTTGATCAGTCACATGTCCTAATCTCCAGAGGCAATTAATCACCTTCAGAGACAGCTGGTTTCATTCATGCAGACAAATCTTATAGAAGATACTCCAGGTTTAGCATCTATCATGCAGATGTCTAGCTGAGAAATGATTCTCATGCAGAGTACAGCCTCTAGAACACTGTTAGTGGGGAAACAAGGAAATCAGGTAAAACGGAACTCCATTTAGCCAGAACCTGTCCACCATTGCCTAGTCATTGCTGTAGGCCTTATTTGCATCAGACTCTTTGAGACACAACACATCACTACACAGACATCCTATAGCCAACCTGCAGTGACCCATTATCCTATTTAGATAGCTCTGCACCTAGATCTAAAAAGGGATGGCCTTTTCTTCTTCCATATTCCACAGCTGTCAATCCCCTCTCATCTGAGCCTGAAACCCTTCTGTTTTTGCCACATGATCCTTTTATATTAGCCGCTCATCTTCTTCACTATATGTTACAAGTGAACCCTGATCTGACTGTGACAGCTCTGCCTGCTAATATTTGAGATGAGTGGCTTACTAACTGCATGTCATTCTTCCCTAAGACAAGGCCTAGTTCTACCGTCATCCCGTCTTCAAGGCTTCAGTGGAGCTTGCAGGCTATGTCTATATCAGTAAATAGAATTATCCAGGAACCTAAACGTCAGCAGCATGACACAAACTTATTGCAGTCAGCTAAATCTTCTCCCTTCCCCTCATCCTATCCACATGCATACGCACCCAAACCAAGGTGGCTGTGTCCAGATACCTTACTGGGACATTCTGTATCATGTATTATCCCAGACATTATTTAGGACAGTACTAGCTGGCAAAGACATAACAACACTGCTGGGCGGGGGTTCTTAAAAGAGATTCACCATCCATCAGTTAATAAGAAATACGTGGAATTACTCTTTCTTGTTTGCCAAACCTTGCTCTTGCACAAGTGTTTAGATCTGTAATTGTTCATTGTACATAACAGACTGACACATTTTGAAGCAAATCAACTGCCAAGGGGGAGGTAATAAGTGGGATGTGAAGCCCTCAGAGATTATGTTTGACTCACATTCTTAAAAACATATTCATCATTCAGCTGCTGATATGTTGGAACCACATATCCACACATTTGCAGCTAACATGAAAAAGTTAGGGAAGGAAACCATTTCTCTAACTGTTCCCTTCCTTTTTGTTTCAGGCCCAAGAAATATATTCATAAGCTTCATGTTTGGCCTGTTGAGCTTGCTGGGGTTTAAAATGGTCAAAGAGGTAAAAATGTTGCTTAAAATAGCAACTGAAAAAGGAGTGATGAGAAAGGGAGTGTACTGTCTCTTTTTTTTAGCACTGAGGGCAAGCACAGAGATAGGAGGGCAGACTCATGGCTGGTCTGAAGTATAGCAGTATTTACTAGTCCTAACAGTGTTATACTATAAACAAGCAGCAATAAATCTGCATCTGCATTTATCAATCCCCAAAAAGGGGTATAAGTTCAGTAGGAATTAATCTTGTTACATTTGTACTAACAAGTAACTTTTGGCAACTTGAATGTTACTAGAAAAACTATCACAGCAGAGAAAATTACAATTGCATTATTAAATATTATGGTATCTTATCTTCTTTGCCCTAATTCTCATGGCTTTTTGCCCTTTGCATCTGGACTTCTGGCATAACACAACTATGAAATAAATGTGCATTTCAGCTAAGTGTTTCAAAGGAAGGACTGCATCAATCTTAATACACAGGAATCATGTATGAGGGATGTAACTTGTATTTATCCAGGAAATTCCCACTAAAATAAAGTGTCTTGTTTGCAAGGGCATTCTGTGTCTAAAATAGAAGAAGTAGTGATCTTTATGTACGTCATTAAAGTAAGGAGGCTACACATCTGTAGTGAGGACATAGGGGAATGGGTTATCATTCTCTTATATTTGACCTAAAAATACAACTTTGGCACTTTATTTTTAACAGAATAGGAGCAAGTTCTTTTTGCTGACAATGAACAGAAATAAGGGAAATGGCTCAGATATAACAAAACCCTCTCTGAAACTTCTCCCAAATTAGAATGACCCTTTTGGAAGCTGCAATACTTGCACTTTCTTTTCTTCATTATCATTTAATTTTCTGCCTCTGATTCTAATGAGAAACATAAGTGATGAGGAAACAAGTGAAAGATAGCTATTGCACAATTTCTGTTCTGACTAGAAAATACAAATTGTAGAAGTGGCCATATACCAAGGTTTCAGTGTGCTAAAGCTACTTCCAAAAACTTCTCAGAGCTGCATTTATTTGCTTAACAAAATTGAGTGCACACTCCAGGTAATATAAGGAAATACAATGCTGTCAACTTCTGCTCAGTTACTATGCACATTTTACACAAACTTATTCTAAAAGACAATCATATATAGATGTCAGACAGACCAGAGAAGAGGAACACATGGGACAGGAGCAGTCATGAACCATTTGCTTTGCTGTGCAGATTAATGAACATGGAAAGAAAAAGGTGTGCTAGAGTTGGGTATGTAGGCCACCAGGAGACTGAAATTGTTGAGAACAAGAAATAAGTAATGATCAAAACTGGGAATGGTGAGAATGATGTGAGGCAGAAGAGTCATGAAAACCACAACATCTACTTGTAATTTTTCAAGATGCTGGTTATTTACCTGGAGAATTTACTTCCTGAGTACAGAGACTATTTCAAGACAGACTCATTTGGACTGAAGCTAAGTTTGGAACTACCTTTCTAAGACTTTCTCATCTTCACATAGAGTCTTTCTGGAACTTAAGGCTGAAATTTCATTAGATTCCATAAGAATCTAATAAGAATCTAAAAAGAATCTAATAAGAATTCATCTATAAGAAGACACTGTCTTTGTGAAGTACTCAGAGTAGTTTCGAGCCTCCACTAACAGAAAACGAACAAAATCAAGTTTCCAGAGTTGAAAATTGACACAACAGAAGAAAGATCAAAAAATTTAATCTACAAAGGACAAGTGAGAGGACAGCAGCAAGTTTTGAATACCAGTTTTATTGAGACCAGATATCTGGATCATGCTATTAGTTAGCCTATACACCTGTGAATGTGGAGGTCTCTCTGCACCTTATAAAAGATTTATATTCAGAAATTCTGAAGCAGAAGGACCAGAGAAGAAACAAGATGGTTGTACTGAGAAGAAAGTATTCTGTGGCTGTGGTTTCCAGGAAAGTTCAAATTCTTCTATGGAAAAAAAATCAGCAGATGAGGTCAAGGCTACAAAAAGTACTTGAGATATCACAGGAAGAGATATGCCAGAAGCAGGATTTCAGTGCCTGGATGAAAAAGCCAGAAAGATCAGGGAAAACTGGAAAAAAAAAAAAAAAAAAAAGGTTCAGAGAACAGTTAAAGGAAAAGAGATAGAGCAGAACCTCTGCAGATGTAGAAGACTACATTTGTACCTCATGCAAACAAGGGAAAAACGAAGCTTGAACTGAAAGAAGAATGACATATTAGGGAAGCTTACTTGGAAAAATAAATACCAGCTGTAGAAAGTCTCCATCTCAAAAAAAAAAAACGGGGGGGGGAGGGGGGAGAAGTTGTAAGAAGTCATTTCTGATTGATTCTGGGGACAATATGATCATGCTGGCCTGGAAGTTCAAGAGAAAGAGGTATAGGTTCCCTTCTCTAGCAAAGCAGAGAGAGAAGGAAAGGTCAGGAAGGGAAGGTCACTAAAAAATTATATGTGAAGGTCAAGGATGGGGAGAGAGCTAAAAACAAATTAGGGGGAACTTTTCCCTGGAGAAATCAAAATGTATTTTTGAGCAGGAAGTAGCTTTGGAGAGTTTCTCTTGAAACAAGAATACTCTATTTCCTGGAGATAAAAAATAGATTGCTGTTAGGAGAAGAGGTCCACTTCAGAGAGCAGTGGCTTGATCTGACAAAAAATATATTACCAGGCTACCAGAGAGTCTACGGGAGTTTACTGTAAGTCTGTAGACTCAGAAACAAGCAAGGCAATGTTCTTTTAATGGCTACAAGTGGAGTGGGTGCCATGGAGCACAGGTCTGTGCAAGCCAGAGATACAAGAGTTCTGGGCTCCCTGGTGCAAGAGAGATATGGAGCTACTGGAGAGACTTCAGTGAAGGGCCACAAAGGGGTTGGAACATCTTTCATGTGAGGAGAGGATGAGAGAGATGGGACTCCAGCTGGAGAAGAGAAGGCTCAAGGGAGATCTTATCAAGGTGTATACACACCTGAAGGGAGGATACAAGAGGATGGTGCCAAGCAATTTTCAGTGGCACCCAGTGACAGGACAAGAGGCAATGAACACAAACTAGAACAAAAGAGGTTCCCTCTGAAAATTAGGAAATATTTCCTTACTGTGAGGGTGCCTGATCATTGACACAGATTGCCCAAAGAGTGGAGTCTCCCACCTCCATGGTGATATTTAAAATCCATCTAGACCATGGTCCTGTTCAACTTGCTCAAGGTATCTTTTCTTGAGATTGGACCAGATGACCACCAGAGGCTCCTTCTAACCTCAACCATTCTGTGATTCTGTGAAGACTGGTGATGATGGTACTCACGGGTACCAAGCTGGCTCATCTGAAGGACCAAAGACTTCAGAAGATGTCACACAAAATCAAAGCATTTAGAAAACAAAATGGATTTGGGGGGGGGGGGGAGAAGACAGCAAACAAAAGAAGCGTCCTTTGTGTAGCAACAGAGTGGTTTGTCTCTTTACAGAGGACTTAGAAGTTGTGAGTCAATACCTATACAGGTTATATTAAGGGATTGTTAGTGACAGTGCACCTGAGCAAAAGAATGCACTTAGGTCATTAGGTCTGCATAGTGTGCCAAAGTAATGTAAAACATGTCTGGAATGGAATAAAAGATTTTGAAGCTAAAATCATCTTGGTGATGTCAATAACAAAGTCAGGGGTTGAGGCTCCTTCCAGAGGCCACTTTCTATTTAAAAACAAAGCAAAACAATGCAAACAAACAAACATATGATCCCCTAGCACTAAATACAAATGTGTGTAAAACTGACACACATTTTTGAAGCTTTACTGTGTAAAGGGCAAAGTAGCTCTTACTCCATGACCATATTTATTAATTGTTGAAGACTAGATTTTGCTGCAAAATGCAAAAGATAACAAAAACACATAAACTTATGCCTGTTTTCAATACTGTAAGAACTTAGTTTTATGATCCCCTGAGAAAACATACATCTATAGCAACTACTAAATGTCTTTGTAGAATACAAAACCTTCAGCAACACCTTGAAAAATGTTAAGTTGCAACCTCAGCAAACAGCTGCACTGATTTTAAATAAATAAATAAATGTGGTTTTATTTCATAAGAAAATGATGATCTGTGTTTCCCAAATAACTCCTGCAAGAGGTGTGATCAGTAGTACTGATAGTATTGGGAGCTTCCTAAAAGGTATCAGACAACTTCAATCTTCACCATCCATAGAATCATAGAATCATTAAGGTTGGAAAAGACCACCAAGATCATCTGGTCCAACCATCCCCCTACCACCACCATCACCCACTAAACCATGTTCCTAAGCACCATGTCCAACCTTTCCTCCACCACCTCCCTGGGCAACCCATTCCAATGCCTGACTACTCTTTCTGAGAAGAAATGTCTCCTAAATTCCAACCTAAACCTCCCCTGGCACATCTTGAGACCATTCCCTCAGTCCTATCACTAGTTATGTGCAAGAAGAGGCTGACCCCCAGCTCCTCACAACTTTCTTTCGGGTAGCTGTAGAGAACAATAAGGTCTCCCCTGAGCTTCCTCTTCTACAGAATAAACAACCCCAGTACCCTCAGCCGCTCCTCTTAGGACTTGTGTTCCAGGCCCTTCACCAGCTTTGTAGACCTTCTCTGGACACACTCCAGGGTCTCGATGTCCTTCTTGTGGTGAGAGGCCTAAAACTGAACACAGTACTCAAGGTGCGACCTCACCAGAGCAGAGTACAGGGGAACGATCACCTCCCTGGTCCTGCTGGCTACACTATTCCTGATACAAGCCAGGATACCATTGGCCTTCTTGCCCCCCTGGGCACACTGCCAGTTCATGTTCAAGGTGAGCATCCTAGGTGAGCATTCCTCCTAGATTGGTGTTATTTGCAAATGTACTGTGAGTGCATTCAAGTCCCTTGTCCAAATCATCAATAAATATATTAAAACATATGACTGACCCCTAGCCCATTCTGACAGAAGAGACTGTTCTACCCAGTCTCTGCACTGAGTGCACACATCAGTTCTCTGCACTGAGAACTGATGATATCTACCTAGTTATTTCCATGGAAATACACTACCAATATCCAAAACTGAGATGACCAAACACTGCTCTTCATCCACAGTCCAATGTTTATTTGAAATGAAAGTGAGGAGCTTCTCCAAAAGTCTTAACAGTGAGGACTTATTTTCACATGTAAGATTTCTTCATGTCTTATACACATAAGAGAAAAAGAAATGCCCAGGGACATGATGTAGATCTGTATAAAGCCTTTTCTAGGTCTCTGTGAGAATTTGAACTTTCATCCTCATAAACAGTACTCTCACCTGTAGGGCTATATGGCATTTAAATAGTAACTCTTGCTTATTTACTTGGGTAAATATATGTTGCATTCTGCTAATGGGGTTCAGCAAAAAATCCCTTTGAGGGAACAACTCTCACCTTAGAATTAGAAGTGACCCTCTCTCCAGCCTGAGCAGAGGTTCCCAGGGATTACTTCAGCTGTTAGCTGTGTTACCGTGTAGAAGAAGCCAGGTGGCAAGAACTGACTTTCATTAGCTCTACTTAGGGCTGGCCCCACAGTAACAAATTTGTTAAGGAACTAGTTGGAACAATGCTGAACAAGGGATGCATGAAGGAAAAAGGGATTCTGTCAACAGCCATGTGTCCAGCACTTGAAGATGTCTGCCTGGCCCTCTTTTGTTTCGCAATATGGATTTCTTTTTTCTAGTGATTTTTAACTGAATGTGTTTTCTGTTCTATAATTGTATCAGAGCAATTTAAAGTCAGTATGTGCTGCAGGATTCATTCTGTCCTGGAGAATGCTGTGTTTGTGTTGTATGGTCACACTTGCAGAAAAGCATTGATGAATTAATCTCTACCTCTTGCTGAAGTCAGATATTTTGTCTGGAAATGAATTTAATCCAGATTGGAAAGGTTTGCAGAAAAAATAAAAAAAAAAAAAAGAAAAGAAAAGAAAAGAATATATATATATATATATTACAGCTGGTCTTAACTAGGCTTCCTGGGAGATTCTGGTCCAACCTTCTACTACTAAAAATGGAATTCACAAGCAACTTGGTCACCTTTAATCTATTGAAATACTATGGAAAATTTGTCTTTAATCATTTCAGTAAAATAAATATATATATATTGCTTAGTCAAACCCATTCAAACCTGCAGCTACATTCCCAAACCCCTTTTGTAGTTTTTCCCTTAAAAGACAGTGATTCCATGTATTTTATCATACCTTAAGTTAATTACATGAGGTACTACTATGTTAATTTTAATTTTAACTTTCATTTACCTTGTGATTTCCTCTGCTGATGCTGAATAGGAAGGATGAGATGAATAGGTTTTTCTAAGTCCCATATTATTTTAATCTTTGACTTAGAGGGCAAAATATTTTTCAGTTAGTGACCGGTCTGACTTAAAGGCTTGAATTTATTTCATCTAAAAATCCTTGAACTCTTATAAATAAGGACTCTAAGAGACAGACTTTTTTTTTTTTTTTTTTTTTTTTCAAAGTATAAATTTGATTGTCTTTCATTGTTTTGCATCTTACTCCTTTAAGGTAAATTATGGAATCATTTAAGATGTAAGCTCTTATATTAAAATAGGTATCTGCACTCAGATTTCATGTTTCATTTGTGATATCTTCTGACATTGTTTTATTATAACCTTTAGTGATAAATAAATAATGTTCAACTGTTTCAAGAATTAGGTGTAACATCAATAAATTGCAGTTGACAGGCAGCACTATAATTTATAGGAGCTGCTAGCTTTGTAGAAGGAGACGTAAAGCATAGCCATACATCACACAAAAAAGAATTTCACATGTTGGCTTGAATTTAGACTAAGGGAGAAAAATGAGACAGATAATATCATTTTTTATATCATCTGTCCAGTATATAACCATGTGTAGTTACAAAACTCTGTATCTTAGTTTCTGAATTTCTCAAAGTACATTGTATTTATTCTATTAAAAAACTTGGTGCCATTAGTAATGTTTCTATGGTAACTTTTAAAACACTGAAAAGAATTTTATTACTTTAATTCACCTCATGAATCTAATGACTGGCTTACACAGAGATGCCTATTCTTTCCGTTCATCCTGAACTTGCCCCAGTTAGTAAGCAAATTTCCACCAGACTCAATAAAAAGAAAAGAAGGCTTGATGGGGCAAATTTCCAAAGCTACTTAGTTACTGAACAACATAAACAGAAGAATAATGAGAGTTGCAAAAGTATCTGCAAGCTAATGAAAAAAAATTCCATTGACTGAATGAATACAGCATGCATTAAAATATAGATTCCTCAGATGTGTCTCATCATCTTAATGGGAGGATTTTTTGGTGCAATAATCAATACCGCTTCTCGCGATTTATTTTACACATAATGAAATAATCTCTTAAAATCTTTTTGTTGTTGAAAATCATTCTGGTGGTGACTAAAATTTACCCAGTCTATCTACTTTGTGTATGACA
>NC_048893.1:160082449-160127801 GCF_011077185.1 Oxyura jamaicensis
TAATGGTATTACTAACATTTTCTGAAGCTAAATTGCTATTACTAATAATTCTGATGTTGAAATAAGTGCTACCAAACAGTAGAAAACATATCTAATGGAACTGGGCTAACAAAAATGTTGGCAAACATATTTCAGTGTAGTCTCAATCTGTTTCATGATGGTCAGGGCCAGCACAGAATGTTTCAAGATCTATAACCTTGCATGTTATATGAGCTTGTTAACAGGCATGACCAGATAAAAGTTAATTCTATTTTAATTGGCAAGAGTTTCTAATAAAAATCGGTGCTGTAAACAAAGACTGCAGAACAGGAAATGCAGAAAATGTAGAAGTGAAAATTGAAAAGATTTTAAGTCCACAGGTCTTGGGATTCTGTAGGGTTAATTCAATTTCACACTTGTGTCATCCAAAGCAGAATCAGCCAGTGCTGCAAAATGTATCCTACTGTAGTACATAATCTGAAAAAGCCCAAAAAGATCACTTTTCCAGCTGGAGTACAATCAACCTCCAGCTACACTCATGCAGTTGGGAAGTGAGTCTGGTGCCTTCATTTCACAAATACAAAACAGGGAGGAAAAGTGAATGTGCCAGCTCACATAGGAAATGAATCAAGGGTGATTAAATGGGAAAGATGCTTTATATTCAGCAAAGATGGATATGTGAAAATTGAGTTAAATGAGTAAGGGAAAAGGCTGTCTGCCACAGTGGCTCAAGAAGGTGTTATCAGGAGATCCTGGGAAGACAAGAGAGATCAGACCAACAATTTAATGAGAAGTTTAAAAGAAACAATTGGTTTTTGGTGCTTTCCCCTCTGGGCATGTCAATAATGTAGGTGAGTGGGTCACTCTGTAATGAAGTGTTTACACATGCATGTTCTGCATATGATTTAGCTTCCAGCGTGAAAAGATCAGGGAGCTTGTTTACAGATATGCTGGGAAACATCTTTAAATCTATTTTAGTTAGATCTGCAGTTGTTTCCAGCCTTCAGAGGCAGTTCTCACTCTCCACAAGAACCCGCACAAATCTCTCTGCTCCTTTCCTTACGCTTCACTGAAGGGCCCAATAGCTGGAACGAGCTGGCTGAGATCAGATGCATTGCTCAGGCTGCCCAAAGCAACAACGAGATAACCAAGCTGGATTACTACTAGCCCATGACGGACAAAACACTGCCGCTTATCTAAGGGCAGTATACGAACTACCCCAGCTTGTGAAGTGATTTACATCGTGGCACCAATATCTCCGAAGTCTCCACTTTCTACAAGCAGCTCCTACAGCCCTAGATGTGCTGGGGGCTTGTTTGCAACACGGGGAAGGGTCTCTGGAAGGACAGCAGGGCAAACACATCTTCGTCCCCCCAGGCGTCCCCTGGCAGTGCCAAAATCTCCTTTAACAACCGCGTTCACTCCCCAGTTGCTTTAAAACCCCCCAAAACGTCTTCTCGCTGAGGCTGACACGCTCGACCTGCCCCAGGACGAGGAGGACGAGCTCCGAGAAAGGACGGCGGCGGCGGCGGCGGCGGGGTACCGAGGTAGGGAGCCCCTCGACCGGGGGGCGCCGAGGGCGGCGTGAGGGGCGCCCCTAGCCCCGGCAGCCCTCGGAGCCTCCCCAGCAGCAGCGCCCCCGATCTATAGGGTCGGAACCGAGCCCCGAGGGGCTGCCGAGGCGGTGGGGGGTGGGGAATAAAAGGAGTGGGAAGGGGGGTGCGAGGAGGCGGAGGCGCGGGTGGGCGGAGGGCGCGGGTGGGGTCTGTCCGTGACGGATGGGCCAGCTGCGGGCCAATGTTTTAGGAAAGGGGGGGGGCCGGCTCAGCTTTAGGCGGCGGGTTTGGCCGCGCCGCTGACAGCCGCCGGGGTTCCTTCGCAGGATCCCGACCCTCCTTCATTTCCTCCCTCCTTTCATCCCTCCCTCCGGCCGCGGCCCGGGGCGCCCGGCAGCCGGCCGGGGCGGGGAGCAACCGGCGGAGCGCGTTTCCCTCGCTCGGCAGCCACAGCCCCGCAGGCGGCGGGCGGGGAGGGAGGCTCAGCGAGGCTCGGGAGGATCGGCGAGGCGAGGCTTAGGGGTGAGGAGCGGAGGGGGAACGCAGCGGCGTCCCCTCCGACGGGGCTTCCCCGCCCCAGCCTCCGCTCCGGTGCTGGGCGGCGGCACCCCCCGGGGAAGGCACACACGGAGGCGACCACCCCCCTCTTATCTCCCCCCTCCGGAGCTCACCCCCGTCCCCTCTCCTCCACGCAGGTCGGAGCTGACAGCCCGACGGGGGTCCGGCCGCGCCGCGCCATGCCCGCCGCCCTTCTGCTGCTGTTGCTTCTCGGCTGCCGCCCAGCCGCCGCTGTCGAGGGCAACGGAGCCCTGAGACCCCCGGGTCCCGGCCTGCAGGGCCCTCCGGGGGCCGCCGAGGCTGCCCCCCCGACGGCCGGGCCCCCCATGCCGCCCAACACCTCGCGGGCGGCCGCACTGCCCAAGGGCTTTGGAGGGGTGGGCGGCGGGAGGCCCCGCTCGGCCTCTCCCCCCATGTGCACGGGGCAGACTGAGATCAAGGAGACTTTCAAGTACATCAACACGGTGGTGTCCTGCCTGGTCTTCGTCCTGGGCATCATCGGCAACTCCACGCTGCTGCGGATCATCTACAAGAACAAGTGCATGAGGAACGGCCCCAACATCCTCATCGCCAGCCTGGCCCTGGGCGACCTGCTGCACATCATCATCGACATCCCCATTAACGTTTACAAGGTGAGCTGGGGACAGGAAGGGCACCCAGCAGCTTGCCCCTCGGCCAAAAATCTCAGAGGGGGGCGAGCAGGTCAGATGTCCTCCCTCTGCCCTGATCCCTGCCCTGACAGCTGGAAATGGGGCTAAGGTCTGCACCTAGGGGTGGTCAGGCTCAGAAAACTGCCTAGGAGCAGGTGCTTCATCCCAGGGATGAAGGACCTACATAGAGTAGTAGGTCGATGCTGAGTGGGTCCATTGCCTCTCTCCTTTCCCTGAGGAATGGAGGGGAGGCACTGAAGGCCAACTCCTTCTGCGTCTGTGGGTGCTGCTTAATGCTATGGGTTCTGCTGGGGCAGGGTCAGTCGTGTACTTCATGTGGGCCCACACAGTCACTGGTGGCACGGGGGCTTTCAGACATCTCTGACATGCGAAGTGTTTGTGACGTGTGATGCTCTCCTGAGTCGTGAACCCTTTCCCCAGTGTTGCAGCATGAGCAGCTAGCTGCGGGAGGGAGCCACACCTGCTGCTCTTGCACCCCAACTCCTTAACGTGATAAGACTTGCTACAGGAGTATTATCTCCGTCTCA
Organism: Oxyura jamaicensis; assembly: GCF_011077185.1. Lineage (NCBI taxonomy): Eukaryota > Metazoa > Chordata > Aves > Anseriformes > Anatidae > Oxyura > Oxyura jamaicensis. Next base: position 160,085,741 of record NC_048893.1, read on the forward strand.
TCTCTACCCAGCTTGAGCAGTCCATGTGTCCTTATGAATTCCTTGTGCATGTGAATCTGGCCTTTAGTTAGGATGAGCATTCCTGGGAGGGATGCTGGAAAAACAAAGATACCTTCTGCCATAAGAACTTGCAGGCCAGGTCCCTGAATGTCCGTCAGTTATTGAGTAAAGTGAGTGCGAGAGTCTTCATCTATTGCCTCTTATATGTGCGGTTTTAAACTCTGGGCTTTGTTACTTTCTTCTTTGAGGGAGATTTAAAAAAAATATATTGAAAGTGCAGGTTTTGAGTTTAATCTCTTTTATCTGTAGTGATCATTCACAGAAGGATTGAAGTATTACAAAGCAGGAAATTTAGCACTCATCATGACAGCGATAAACTCCTGAGCTGGATAATTTGAATTACATGAGTTCATTTTATAGTATGGAAAATACTGACACTACATGTTTGTCATAGCTCTTGTAAGAGCTTTGTGAGACTGTTTTGGAAAAGTATTTTTTTAAAATATACTAAATTTTTTTTCCTTCTCAAAAAATAATGTGCAAAAAGAGTACATGAGTACCAGTTGCTCAGTACAAGACTTTGCAATCTCAGTGACACAACTTTAATGATAAAATGCAGTAATATGCCGCGGTCCTTATCTTGATTGAATGTCATCAAGTATATCACCATGAGTAGGTTGGAGTGGGAGGAATAAAGGGTCAGACTGCAAGCTGATAAATATACCAGCTGCAAGTCCAGGATTTTTATTGTGTTAGGAGGAGAATGTTAGGAGCAGTGCAATAGTTCTCAGGTGCTGAATGCTGCACTGCATCTTAATGAAAGACCTGTAATAGAATTCATTTCTTGATTGGAATAGTGAGTGAAATACTTGCTGCTGGTTTAAAACAGGACTTCTGAATAAATGTAATTAAAATCAGCCTTTAAATATTGTTTGTTTAGTCAAAATTAAGAATTGAATGCAATTTAAGGTGGTAACTTTTTTTTTTTTTTATCAATTCTGCATCCATTTAATTCCATCCGGAAAGCAATCTTATGAGGGGCACTACTGCAAAGCAAACACACGCTGGCTATAATCACCCAGCAGTGTGGGAAAAACAAAGGCTAGGGAGGCCTTCATTTGTAAATCAAGTATACTTAACAGTTGTAACTTGCAATTTGAAACAATTTCAAAATGAATGAAACAGATGTTCAGAATTGCTACCAGATCCTCAGTTAGCTACATGAAAAAGAGTGTGAAAGAATTTCTTCTGTTAAAAAAATGCCATCAGCTTACTCAGCAACTCATGTCGTAGAAATGAGTTGAAATGTTGTAGAAATGAGAAAGTGCCTGTGAACGCTTTCCAAACAGATCCATAAGAGAGAACTCAGAATTCACACTAGGAGCATATTTTTATTAGCTATTAAATGTGATAACTGCAAAAGATGTCCCCTGTGAGTATTTAAGTTAACTGAGTAAGTAGCTGAAAAAATACACGAGTGAACATTTAGATCACTCATTTAAGGGTATCTGAAGAAAACCAGATGTTATGTATATTGTGAGATAAATGCAGTCCAATGTGTAACATGCTAATTAGTCCATTGCCACTGATAAATTTGGTAAATACATTCTGTAGAAAATGTGAAGCATTGGAATCCTTCACGCAATCAGCAAACAGCGGTACAAAATTAGGGAAAGTGGAGCGTTGTGTCCAGGCAAGCTGAACATGGGAGACCTCTTCAGCTTTCAAGGTCCTGGTAAACAAGCTGGCTTTGGCTGTACCCCCAGAATTGCAGAATGTGAAGTAGAGAAAAGCCCAAGGCAATCATTCTTCAGCGTGCAACAAAATGCTTTGCCAAATTCCTGATACTTGTAGCAAAAATGTGAAGATGCTCTTATGCCTAGATCAGCTCCTTCACTGTGTCTTTGTTAATCTGAGGCTACAGTTGTTTAAGGTGTGAATGTAGGGAGCAGAAGGGTACAGTAGGAAATACTATATTCCAGTGGTCAGCAAGCCTTTTATGTCCTCTTAATCTATGGAAGATGGGAAGCAGTGGCTGTTTGTCCTGATTTCTCTGCAGTTCCAGAAGGCTTACACTCAGTTTCTCAAATTGTAAAAGGGGATACCTCTCATGTGTCAGATGCCAAAACAACATCAAGATTGAAAACCCCAGACTTAATGTAGTTCCACAACATTTGGGTAGTCCTGTGTGCAGCCAGGAGTTGGACTTGATGGTCCTTGTGGGTCCCTTCCATCTCAGGGTATTCTATGATTTCTATGGTTTCTATTATCTCTGCTTCTCATGTATATATATCTGTAATAATATAGGAACATATAATTTTAAAAGCTGTAATCAAATAATATAAAACCCTGCTCTCTTTTCTAACATAAAGATATCTCTCTTTCTCTTGTTTTGTAATACTCATCCTCATATATTAAATTAAATTTATTGTCATGTTCCAATAGATATTCAGCGGGGTAAAGAACATATCCTCTGCACACTTTTGTGTGGCTTTCTGAACTTCAGCTATGAATTTGCTATGACACAAATAAATGAGAAATGTCTAAATACTGTGACAGGTTCTTTTATCTCAGAGTATAGTGAAAGAGTAGAGAAAATGAATGTCAGAGAAGGAACAAAAACTGGTCTTTATCGAAGCCAATGATCAAAGGCCAAAGTCAGCTTTGTAGGCAATGATTTATTTTTTTCTATAATACATTTTAGGGATTACATAAAAATAGTTAAAGAACATTATATAGCATTGTCAAGCATTGGTAAGATAACAAAGAAACAGATTAGGGACTGCATATCACATGAAGACTCAAATCAGCCCACTTGTTAATCCAGCTGTGTTCTAAAAAAGGCAGGGTTTCCATGGAAATGTCTTTGTGATTATACAGCTCCTACAATGCAAGTACCTACAGGGCATAAGTCAAAGTTGCCTCCATTGCAATAAGGCCAATCTTTTCCTAACATTCCCCCAAAAGTAAAACTGTCTTCAGAGAATATTGTTTCTGTTCTATTACAACACCTTGCCACCTGTCCTGGTATTAATGAATATAACCATTTTTAACGGGGGAAATGTGCACTGTTTCATTTTGTTCAACGTCTGAACCATTTACTTGAGGTCTTTCAAAGTTCATCTTAGAATTTCTTATTCAAAGTTTATTAATCTATGACCATATAAAGTAGGATGTTTAGTTGGCCTAAGATCATGGTCAGTGAATGCACATGGCAAATACCTGAATTGTCCAGTGGAGGAACCTGCCTAGACTCTACAGACAATAGTGAGTAACTTTCGTTCTGTAGTTAGATGGGAACAGTCTACGCTGAAGTCCCATATATGGAGTAGTAGAAATGCCTGTACATTAAAAGTGTAGTGCATGCAAACAGTTTTCATGACAGATCTACAAACCAGAATGCATTAGACAACATCAACATAGATTTGTAAATTTAGAGTATTTTTTCATTACATATACATTTATTTATACATTCACTCAAAGATGCATGTGACAAATTTCAAAACAAGATTTCATCTTATCTTAATTATTTATTTAGCTTCAGCCCTGAAAGTCAGTTCCCTATCTGACAGCAGCACAACTCATCTTTCTTTATTGTTACTTTTGATTCAGTCCTTTTACTGGGTTTGTGAGATTGCAGAAACTTTTGACTTTGAGAAGACAGGATATGGTTTCTGTCATTTTCAAGAAGAATGTATGATATTGCTTCATTTTAATTCACTATTAAAAAAAAAAAACAGTTTGCAAGCAAAAGTTACTCATAAAGACACATGAAAAAGAAAATAATTATGTGCCTCATGTTAAGATGTACACTGTTTATTGGATAGATCGGTAAAATATTCTTTGCTTAGCTAGAGAAATAGAAATAAATTTTCTTATCTAAGAGAGAATCCCACCATGACATATGAATAAATCCAAGTTATTGTTAAACATTACTAAGTATTGCAGTGTCTGACTCAGCCCTGACCGTAAGCTTAACTTCCTGGGCAAACTCATTTTTTGAGAAAGCTTGCTCCTGTGAAATACTGAAAAATCCTTTATCTGCCAGCCATTTCACAAATATATTGAAAGAAATGTTGCTTATGAATTGTGTGTACAATTGTATGTCTGATTTCTCATGTAACTCTGCAGTTGATAAATATGAAAATCAAGTCCCATCATTGTGAACTAGACTCACTGTGAATGCAGAGCCAGGAGGAAGTAAGAGTTCCTGCTTTGCATTTCCATGTGCATTCATTGCTTGGAACTAGGACACAGACATAAATAAGTGCACGCCTTGCTCCTTCTTCATGTCTGACTGTGGAAAGTCAACAATGGTGGGTTGGAGCTGTGGCATCAGCCCTCTCTGACTGGTGGCCACAGCAGCTGAGCCATCAGGAGCAGCATATCATCCTCACGTGCTAGCATATTCCAGCAGCAGATTGCTAACAACCCTGTCTTCCTACACAACCAAGAGGAAGCAGGGCAGGAATTGTAATTCACAGGTGTGTCTCTGAGTCACAATATCTCTTGGAGCTACTTTCATTGCTGTGAAGCTTTCACATCAGCTCAGGCTCAGAGCTGTGCCTAGTCTGAGGAGTCTGCTAGGAGTGCATCAGGTGTAGAAACAGTGCTATCACAATAGAATTAGTTCATTTCAGTATGAATTCACATCATTCTACAATGTGTTTTCTTTCTTTTTACTCCATTTAATTTAATTTTCAACACATTTCTGTGCCTTAGCAGCTAAAACTTGACTCATGTAAAACAAAGGACAACTGGAAAAGGTCACTCGGAATACAGCCAGTGGTGGACTTCTTTTGGCATTTTACTTCTGAAAACGCAACATTATTTTTCCTCTTTCCTGACATTTGGCAGTATCTCATGACTCAAAGTCATTTGTCATTTGTAAAATGGCAGTCTCTTTGTACAGATGCCTATCATAAGAAAATAATTCTACTCATATGAAATTTTATTAGGCCACATCTGTACTTCAGTAAGAATAATCAACTGTTCTTGTCCACAAACACTTTGCAATTAATTTTTATTGATTACTTTATAAAGGATTTTCACGGTACTGTAAGGCACTGTTTTGAGGAGATGGCAATAGAGAATACAAACGAACAGAAGCATAGTTCAGCAATTAAAATATTCTGCTTTTATTTTACTATCTATGTTTTCAAGCTTTTGCTGCAAAGCATATCATTAGCCACTTGCAATACCATGGCAGAGAAATTTGTGACTCATGCATTAAAATGCTCAAATTTCATAATACATCAGCTGCAAGAGATAAAGGACATGTTTTTCCAATCCAATGCAGACAGCTGTGTGTCCATTCTGCTCCTGATTTAAAAGCTGGATGAATGAAAGTAATATTTTGATGTGATGCTAAACCCAAACTAATGCACCCTTTCTCTCAGTAGAGCACATCCACTCATGTGCAGCCCAATTATAATCCAGCCATATGGCTCCCAAACTAGAGCTGGCTTAAATCCAGGCAGCTTGGAGCACAGGTGTGACTGTCTGCACCTGAGAGATAAGCATTAGTTCTGGGAAGTCTCATGTGTGGCTAAATTGTTGTGATTTTAGTGAAGAGAGACGAGGGAGTGTCTTGTACAGACACTGGTTAGTTGTAGCTAAAATTCTTCAATAGGATCTATTAACAGAAACTTGATCAATGTTTGGGGATTTTAGTTTGGTAAAGAGCAAAATACTTTAATTTATTTTTTATTTTTTAATGTATCGGTTCTGGCTTCATATATACAAATGTACAGTATATAATAGATATTATAAACAAGTATACAATGTACTTGCTAGTAAGTTCTTGATTTTTATAGCAACTTAGTGTGTGGTAAGCTGGATGTTCTCTGCCTGACTGTTATTTATAAATTATTCCAGGTGTCATTTGATTCTGTAAAGTGTATATTTAGAAAATCCCTGATTTTTCACATTGCAATCTTAACAGCAGTTTGTTACTATCACCTCCTTACAGCAATTAGAAAGAAGTCTTAAGGAGAGGCTTTACTGAAAATACTTTAATTACAGTCTGAGTTATTTTCTCCCATCGCATAAGCAAAACATACTGTACAGTCCTTACAGCCTCCTCCCTATTTCCTCTGCTTTATTGCTTTCCATGAAACTCTCAAGAAACATAAATCCTTAGAATTTATTTTTCTGCTTCATTTCTGCAGAAGGATTACGCTCTTCATCTTACTTAAGTAGATCATTGTAGAAATAGATCAAAGCTGGTTTATGTTACAATTTTCCTACTGCTGCTCTTTCAAAGATCCCATTTCAGCATATGACTAAAGCAGAGTTTTGAAGGTATTCTGGTACTTGAAAATACTGCTGGGCACTTCATAGGGATTTCTAAAAGCACATGCTCGTGAAATGCTGTACTTAACTTCCTTGTGCTAAAATAAAATTATACTTAAATTATATTAGGGTTTTTGAAAAACTGTACGTCTTGGCCCGTGTAACTGCTTATCCCTAGATGCACATATACATGTTCTTGAGGGCCTTGCTGAACCAAACCAACATGAGCACATGAGCAGGCAATTCTGTGTCTATCTTCAATCATTTTGGACGTCAGCAGAACCTGACTATGTGGTGATCTATTTCTTTTCTTACATTCCTCTTTAAAAAGATGATTGAGGAGATCTGAGATGATTTATTTTATTTTATTTTATTTTGGCAATTGCCATTGTTCTTTCCTCTCCTTTTATATTTTGAAATCCTCTATCCACAATAGATCCAAGAGGCCCCAGCTGAAGAAAGTTACGAAAAACAGATCCATAGAGATGGGCTTAGATAATGTAACTAATTACAGAAACTCAGAAGGTTTACTTTTGTATGTAACAATTGCGACTATTTCTTGGCATAATCTCTATTCTGGAGAGCCTTGTTTTTATGAGGAATTGGAAGATTTGGCTGCTGCTGTGATATATTTGAGCCATTAGAGAAGCTTGCAGCAGTACAAAGATTAAATATTTCTAAAATGCAGATACAGGCAAACAGTTCAGAGTGTCAGCCACAAGGAAAGTGCTTTCTGTGTCCAGTAAATCTTGTTCTCTAAATTAGCTATAGTGTACCACTAGGGATGTGATGGAAGATTTCCATGAAAGTGTAAGACCCAAACTGCCAACCTAAATCCAACCTAAAATTAATCCAGCCTAAGAATTATTGTGCTGTTTTCTTTCTTCCGTAGTAGATATAGGCATATGCAGCTAGCTCTTTTGGTATTGTAATACAGGTAATTGGAAAACTGGTCAATAAAGATTTTTCAGTGCAGGATTTGTCTGATCTATCTTAATCTGCTGTGAGATATTTACATAAAATTAGTTGGTTAGGATCCTTGAGTATCAAGTGGAAGGAAGAGGTCCCTCAGGAAGGCCCCTTCATTCATCATTGGAAGGTCAGCTAAAAACTATGAGATTCATTGCCCTCCGGTGTTGCCTAACTTCTCAGCTGAGGGAGCCTAGACACCAAGCTTCAATTAAACACCACCCCAGCTGTGCAGTTGTTGGCTTTGCCTCTGTTCTGATGAAACTCAAGTCACTTTCTCTTTTTCTAGTAAATGGAGAGTTACTTGCAACATTTAAGAAGCCATGAACTCACTTCCCAAAGGAGAGGGAAATCCCCACTTCTCAGTCATTTTTCACCATAAATACTGAGTTGGTGAAGCTGGAAGCAAAATGAGTGGAATTGTAGAGCTTGAAAAGTCAGGACTAAGCTTTTATGCTTATTCTTGCCCAGACAGGAATTGTCTGTGTTGCTAGTGTCCTGTTTTTAGGACATGTACCTTGGAGACTACTTTGTAAAATGTCTCTAATTGACTTAAGTTTTAGAAGCTGGAAAAGAAAAACAGAAGTATTTTGCAGCTTTGTGATTTTTTTTTTATTTTTATTTTTAAATAATAATAATAAAAGTTCCATTCTAATCTCTGTTCTCTTTTAACAGCTACTTGCAGAGGACTGGCCCTTTGGTGTTGAAATGTGTAAATTAGTGCCCTTCATTCAAAAGGCATCAGTGGGCATCACAGTGTTGAGTTTGTGTGCCCTCAGTATAGACAGGTGAGACTGTTTTTTCATCAAATTCTATAATTTCTTTTAAATAAGAGCATTGGCTCAAATTCTCTTCTCCAGTGTCCAGAGGAGGGCAACAAAGATGGTGAAGGGCCTAGAGGGGAAGACATATGAGGAGCGGCTGAGGTCACTGGGCCTGTTCAGCCTGGAGAAGAGGAGGCAGAGGGGGGACCTCATCTCAGTCTACAACTTCCTCGCGAGGGGGAGTGGAGAGGCAGGAGACCTTTTCTCCATAAACACCAGTGATAGGACCCGCGGGAACGGGGTTAAGCTGAGGCAGGGGAAGTTTAGGCTCGGTGTCAGGAGGAGGTTCTTCACAGAGAGGGTGGTTGTGCACTGGAACAGGCTCCCCAGTGTAGTAGTCACTTCACCGAGCCTGTCTGAATTCAAGAAGAGATTGGTCTGTGCACTTAGTCACATGGTCTAAACTTTTGGGTAGACCTGTGCGGTGCCAGGAGTTGTACTTGATGATCCTTAAGGGTCCCTTCCAACTTGGGCTATTCTATGATTCTATGATTCAGCTGTTGTAGTACTAATAAGTTGAATTTAAGCCAGTTAAACCAGATGGCTTTATATATATACATACATATATATATATGTATGTGTGTGTATATATATATATACACATATATATATGCATATACATATATGTATATATATACATGTATACACATATATGTATATATATACATATATGTATATGCATATGTATACATGTATGTATATACATATATATATATACATATATATACATATATATACATATATACATATATATACATATATATATATACATATATACATATATATATATATACTTCTAATCTTCAAATGCATGCTGTTGCTTCAGGTACCGAGCAGTAGCTTCTTGGAGTCGAATTAAAGGAATTGGAGTGCCAAAGTGGACTGCTGTTGAAATTGTATTGATCTGGGTTATATCGGTGGTATTAGCTGTTCCGGAAGCTATTGCATTTGACATGATTACAATGGAATACAGAGGAAAGGATCTCAGAATCTGCCTACTTCACCCCACACAAAAAACATCCTTTATGATGGTAAGACACTGAAGTTAGTACCATAGCTCTATAGAACAGTTCCGTCAATCTTCCCAATGGTCTGTGGATTGCATTGTACAGAAGTGTATAAAAAACTTACTTGAACATAATGTTCAAATGCAATTCAGGAAAATTTCTGAAATATGATGGTTAAAAGAACATTCAGAAAACTGTCTTTTTGTGGGCATGGGGCATTTCATCTGTAATGTATGGATGCTTTTCAGAGACAGACTAACCAGTTAGTTATAGTACGCCTTTCAAAATGGTCGACATTCAACTCCTAACAATACTTTTTTGCTGTTGTGTTGTTTTGTTTTGTTCTGTTTTTCCCTTCTAGTTTTACAAGCAAGCTAAAGACTGGTGGTTGTTCAGCTTTTACTTCTGTTTGCCACTGGCTATCACAGCACTTTTCTATACTCTCATGACCTGTGAGATGTTACGAAAGAAAAGTGGGATGCAGATTGCTTTAAATGATCACTTAAAACAGGTAAAAATTTATCCTTGACAACTTTGACAGTAATACCTTTACTGACTCTACTGCTATATCATTCTCTTGTTATATTATGAAAACTTCAAAATCACTGCTAAGAAGTAATTCCCTAGCAGTGGTGCCAATGAACTTGCATATATGTCAGAGCCATCAGAAATCTAAGACATTTACTGACAATCACAAGACACTTTTTCTCATTTGGTGTTAATCCTTCAGACTTTATAGGTTTTATTTCTCCTTTATAATAAGGAGAGCTGGGTATTTTGTAATTAAAACTAACATCATACTGTAATATAGAAACCGGTGCTGTAAAGCTGTTAATTATTTTGAATTAATTTCATGCCAAACTGTAGTGAGGTTAACAGTGTATCAGAACAAAACACATTCCAAAATACATTACAAGTTAGTAGTGCACCAAATGGAAACATCAAATGTCATGAATTGAATTCTCCTAAGGCAGAATTAAATTACATTAATACATATATATGTGATTCTTCCTTTTCTAATACCCTTTTAGTTTGCATGCTAATTTGCAATGGTAGTGTAAATAACTGTAATCATCTTACCTTGATAAAGCTGTAATTTAAATCTCCTGGGACCTTTAAAGTAAGGCCTGAGATCAAAGCACAAGAAAATGCAATTGTAAACAAGCTGTCATTTGAAAGTGATTAGGCAGATGACTATCCTCCTCATTTTAATTTAAATGACTGTTTTTGTGTTTGTGATTTTTCATATTATTACTCATACTTCTGTAAATTAGAGATACAGAGAATTGGTGGAAGAAATCTAAAACAATAGAAAAGATTAAGTACATATTCAAAGAAAATAAGTTTCTCTGATGTTCTCTTAACTCCTATTATGATAGGGTTTTTATTTTGTTTATTAAACACTTAGAAGGCAACAACAATCAAGAGAGAGACAGAAACTGTAATGATGTTCTTTCCAATTTTCATTTTCAGAGACGTGAGGTGGCCAAAACTGTGTTCTGCCTGGTACTTGTTTTTGCTTTGTGTTGGCTCCCACTTCACTTAAGCAGAATATTGAAACTCACTATTTATGATCAAAAGGACCCAAATAGATGTGAACTTTTAAGGTGAGAAAATACCTATATGCTGCTCGCATGCTCCATAAGCATACCTGGATTTCCTAATGAACTAACTTGTTCTGTATGCCTGAAGTTGTCTCTGCTTTCTCATCCAGTACATTCTGGTTTCACTCTGGTAGCAGACTAAGGAAATTATGAGGAAGCCCACGAACAGAGGGCTTCTGTCCTGTTTGCCTGATCTTCTTCCTCATCCCTTTCGGGACTGACATTCCATCTTGTGGCATTATGTAGATGGAGGGGGGAGATTCTGTACCCATTTTCCCTTTCAGCTGAACAGCTAGGATTAAAACTGTGAAGAAAACATCATGAATATTTCCTCTCACAAGTTATGATGATTAGATCTTCTGAAACTACTTTCATAAGAATGGTCTAATGGATTCAAACCTTATTATTTTGCACAGTTGTTACTTCTATAAGTTAATTCTATTGAGAGGTCCATTTACTGCTACATTTAATAGATCATCTTGGTTGAGTAAAGCTGAATCCAGTTTTCATGACTGTAAACCTCCCCTAAGTGTTTTCAGAGAAACTGTGAAGAGTCTCACTTACTTTAATTTCCAAACAGCTTTTTTCTTGTGATGGATTACATCGGTATTAACATGGCTTCACTGAATTCCTGCATCAATCCAATTGCTCTGTATTTGGTGAGCAAGAGATTCCAAAACTGCTTTAAGGTAAGAGACTGTTGAGAGATGCACCTCTAGTTAAATGATGATTTCAGCAGTAAATTATGTATTTCAGCCGTAAATGATGATTTCAGCATTCCATAACACCGAGTGTTTTAAATGTTCATTAAATTTTACTTTTAAGTTATGATAGGTATTCCTCTCCGGCTGAAGCAATGTAGAAAGGTATCAAAGCTTTATAGGGACTAAAAGAGAAAGCAAAAGAGAGAAGCATAAAATAAAGCTTGCTGGCATCATGCTCATCAGGCTCTTACAGACTGGACCCAGCATGTGGCCACCTCGAGAGCCCTGACAAAGCAGGCTCAGTCTGCTCTGCAGAGATTCACGTAGCCATATCCTCTGCAACCCAACAGGGAGGGCACTGACTGCATATTCCCCACATCCTGGCTGAGCACTTGTCAGTAGGCACTTAAGTAACAAAGAAGGTACAAGTACAAGGGTACTTGTGCCTTTCCAACACCAAGAGACACACCTGCTCAGAGTTTTAACTTGGTTTAAGTGAATAGCCCCAGACACTCATTCTCCATATACAATTTGAGGCTCCATATAGGATTTGAGGCTCTGGATTGCAATCCATCTCCCAGCAGTCCTACAGCCTTCCAGCCACCTCGATCTATCATATCTGCTTGGAAAATGTCTAGTTGGTGCCCAGCAGCACCAAACAGCACCAGAGTACTTGCAGCTTTTTGAGGCCCCTCATTGTCTTCAGGCACTGTATCAGGGTTCTTACATTACCACACAAAAATTCTTAGATTTTTCTTTTGTTAAGAGTGTTAACAGTTGATCATTGCTAGGCTTATTGCCTAGTTGTGTAACTTGTTTACTGGCTGCATCTTTCAATTGGATATCAGTCAGCTCTACATCTAGTAGCACTGTGATACCTTCCTCATAATTACAACAGCACATTACAGAAGCTTTAGTGTTGGTCTCATCTTCCCTGTCTACATTGCTGGAAATTGAAAGAATCACTAGGTCTAAGAACACACAGCAGATCAAGCCCCAAGTGTGGAAACAAGTGGGTGTGTGGAGAGAAGTCTGGGGTGGAAACCTGACATGACTTTGAGCACCCAAAGCCAGTCCATAGCATCAGCAAATGGACTGCATCTAGTAAATTATGTGTAACTTTTCACTATTCTCCTACTGAGTTCTCTTTTTTTTTCCCCCTCTAAAAATGAACTAAACAGCATCTCAGTCCAGAAGTATAGATTCTTGTGTATAAATTTTTAAAAGAAAGATTATCAAAAAAAGGACAAAAAGAACTCTCATTTCATTTTGAAATGCATTTAAACATTTCTCTTCCTGCCATCCAGCACTCAGGTTGATAATGGGGTATCCCACTAGGTAGTTGTCACTTGAGCAATGCAGAGCATAGCCTTGTTTCTTTGCTTCCGCTGCAATGTCAAAATATCAGCTTTCATGCTTTCCATTTCCTACTGTACCACTGAAGAAGGGCAGTGTTTTGGTGCATTTTGCAACGTGTGAAAAACAAAATGATGAAAAATGTTTATTCTTTTTATTTTTACAGTCATGTTTGTGTTGCTGGTGCCAGTCCAAAGATCTGTTGTCCCTGGAGGAAAGGCAGTCCTGTTTAAAGTTCAAAGCTAATGACCACGGATATGATAACTTCCGCTCCAGTAACAAGTACAGCTCTTCATAAAACAGGCATAAAAGGTATATTCTCTTACATTAATGCTGGTGCCTTTTTAAGTAAAAGTGGCAATTACTTTTAATGAGATGGCAACATACAGAAAGCTCTAGTTTTGTGTTTGCACAAAACTGAAAGAATATCATTAAAAAAAAAAAAATGCCCAAAAGCTGTGTAACTCTCAAAATCACAGAGACTTACAAAACTGTAATCTATGGAACATGAAGAATTGCATAAAAAGTCATTGTTAGCACTTGAATACTTCTGAATCAGCACTTCCAAATGATCCCCACTTCCTGTATATTAAACCGTCATTTGTATTCACTGTAACAGTTGTAGGAACTGGAGTCACAGTAATTACTAAGCAGTATAATGTAACTTTAATTGGATCAAAGCCAGTATTATTATATAACTCAATATATTATCTTTTATAAAGCAAATTAACCACCATCACTATTGTTTTGTTTTGTTTTTAAAATAAAACCTGAGATACATTGTAATGCGAGTTTAAATGTAAACAAGTATAATTTTTATCAGGGTTTTATAGAGGTAGATAATGAAATATTAAAGAATGCAGTCAAGTTGAAAGTGCATTTCACTCTGATGATTGTTTTTACCTACTGTTTTTGGAAGGAACTTCCAAGACCTCTATAAATACCATTCTGTAGCCACTTCACTTGTTCAGTGCATTTGGCAGTGCACTTGGGTATGGTCGGTTTCACTCTTTCCATGTTATTTGTGTTTAATGGTAGCAGAGGAGAGAAAAAAAAAAAAACAACAAAAATGTAAAGTAATAAAACCATAGAAGCAATGGCTAGTATTGGAAACTAGTTATTTTTAATTGAAAACAAATTGATTGTATTCTCTGTAAAAAATGGGCATTCATGAGTCCTGACAGCTTTCTCAAGATACATTTGTAACAACTTACAACTGTTTTTTGCAATCTGTATACTGTCCTGGGGCAAAATCCTTCAGAAACAGCAGGTTGAAAAAAATGTAACAAAGCAAAACATTGGGAGAACTTGAACATTTGTTTTCATATGGATTTAAATCTTGATAAAGAAAAATAATTCACAAACTGTACTTCTAAAGAACAGTACTATGTAGCACACTTATCTTGACTCTGTTTTAAAATGTTCTACTTCTGTAGTGCCATATTTATAGGCTTAAGAAGATGTGTGATTAGTTTCTGTTTCTGTAAATAGTTTAGTGAAGTTTGATTAATTATAAGGTATTAAAATATGGGCAGGACCCTATAAGAAAGCAGAAAGATAAAGATGCCTGTAGTAAACACTATGTGTTTTGCCAGGAGCAATGCACATTTTGTATATACATGACAGGTCATTCTTTGGCTTTTCATTTCCTATGAATTTGTTGCAGATGTCCCCAAAGACTTACTAACATATTTTGTGCACTAAGGCATGAGTTCCTCAAAAAAAAAAAAAAAAAAAAAAAAAAAGACATGTTTTCAATAGGCGTGGTATTTTATTATAATAAAATTATTTATCAAAACTCAGGAATTTTTTTTTAATTTCCAAATTTCACATGTAATTTTTATCTTTTTTTCCAGCCTTAATTAACTTCCGTTTTTTTTTTTTCACTTTTTTATTTTCCATAAAGTGCCTTAAGTATACTCAGGATGAAAACAGTTTTTCTAAAATGTTCAGCTGATATTTCCTTGGTTGGGGTTCATCTCAGCTGACTTGAGGTAGCTTACACCTTGCAGACAACTGAAAATAGGAGAGGTGAACCCCATCCCCAGTGTTGCCCCATCACCAGCTAGTAAGTCTATGCCTGTAAAAACAAACTGAAGATGTACGCACGTGCATTTGAGCATGTGTGTTTGTGTGTGTGCATGCAAGTGTGTGTTTTCCACCATTAGGTTGCTGTTATCATCCTTCTCTGCAGCACATACACCCAACTGCTATAATGCTGAACCTTTGAAGAACAAAACTTTTAATACATTTATATTTATAAAATATTTTTATTTTAAACTTTGTGATAACTTTTTCATGGGAAGCCATGAATATCACTTCTTCACCACACCTGCAGCTATTTCTGTGAAATGCATTTCATCTGTTAAGAATGGATAATCAGTTAAAACCTAAGTTTGATACTGGTCAGTGTTATTTTCATCAAGTTTTATATCATTACACTATTGTACATGTATATTATTGTTATTCTTTATTTAAAATATAGCTGTTGTATTGGCAAGTGTGTAATATATTTTTTCATTTTTCCTGGACTAACTCTTTGTTAGGACAAGTCCTGCTAAGTCAGACATTTAGGTTTTGCAAATAAAGACCATATATACTGCCTACTTTTTGGAGTAATATATACATATTAGTACACTTTTTGTCTCTTGTTTTCAGCATTTTTCAAAGCAGTATTTTTACTGAAGATATCATTTTCTTTAAAATTTTCAGAAATTCTTCTTTCATACACTGAAAAGAATACACAGGAGAGCTCAAATGCATTTGTGTTCTAAATAAAATTAAACCTTGAATAACGAAGACTGGCATTTCATAAAGTCCTCGGTACAGCTCTATTCCTATGTCCACTGAAATCAATGAATTTTTAACATTCAATTGTAGAATTAGAGCACAAGAGCTTTTCAAAATACCGAGCTGAAATTTGCTGCCTTTAATAAAAAATAAATTAATTAAATAAATAAAAATATATATAGAGAGAAAAAAAAAGCTAAGTACTCTCTTCTTTTTTGTATGAGGGAGTTGAAAATTTAGGAAGAGAAAGAGGGTAAAATCAGCTGTTGGTGTAAAACAGCCTGTGTAAGGCTCATTTCAGCCTCAGATAGAAGGTCACACATAACAGAACAACTGCAGAGAGGCACTCGCATCTTTGCAGGAGTTCAATCTTTTGTGACAGTGTGAGAGTCATCGGTCCTAATGGCCTGAAGAGCTGATACGTGATGAAAACAAATAGACTTGGAAGAAACTACAACACAACTCTGTATTTTGGCCTTTCAGAGGGTAGTTTGATTTTACTTTTTCTGCCCCTTTGAATTCTGCCTGCATACAGCTCTCTCAGAGTTAAGAGAGGGGATTTCAGTCTTGGTGGTCTGAATTGATACACTGGCAGTATACCTCAGAGAATCAAATGGAAAAGTCAATAGTTATAGAGCATCTACTGTGAGCTGTGGTATTTCACTGTTCTGACCAGCTCTTAATCTATTATGGCACAGTTGGCTTAGCAAGAGAATGTTGTTTGTACTGGAATCATGTTAAAAGGATTTTTTTTTTTTTTATTGTTCTGTATAGCTGTGTAAAATAATTTTGTATTTCATTTTCTGTGGTCACTCAAAATAGGAACCTCTTTGGTTCAGACAATGTAAGCAAACTAAATTACCAATAAAATATCCAAAATTTTCATTAATTAAAAAATAAAATAAAATAAAAGTCTGATTTTTTTTTCCTTCTCTGGGATTTCATTTAGTGATTTAACTGACAGGTAAAAATGAAGTAAGCATTTCAGAATTAAAAGTCAAAGTCTTTGGTCAGGATAGCTTTATACAGCTTGTTGAAAACTGGAAAGAGTTCAGACTTGCATACGCATTGCAAAATTGTCTGTTTGTTAGAACAATCAGTCATGCCTATCTTTGCTCTGCTTGTTTTTGCTCAAAATGCCAGTTGCAATCTCTTCTCTACACACCCATATATAGTCAGAAATCCTCCTGTGTTAGGGACATAACAGAAAAAAAAGGCATGAAACTTTAGAGTTGCATGCATTCTATACTGGAATAAGCCTCATGAGAACCATCACCCCTTTGATGACTGTAATTCCCTACACATTTCAATTTACCTTTCCTAAAGCAGTGGAAAGCAATATCAATCTAAATTTTCTGTAGTTGGTCAAATATATAACTTTTTTATGTTTGTAGTATTCCTACATCCCAAAATATATTTCCTCTTATTAGTGTTCGGATCCAAATAGTTTGGTTTCTTTCTGTTTAATTGCTGACGTGCTGTATCTGTATAGATTTGTCTTTTTTCTTGGTCCCAGTACCTTTATCACATAGCTTCAAGTATCCTGTGCTTGGAACAGAAGCACCTGTAGAGATGAGATCCCTTGTAAGTAAATGTTCTGTTTAATAGCTCTCATCACCACTTCATTTCTTCTCCGTTCATCTTTGGTCCTCAGTGAGACTATGGTCCAAAGTCTTCACCAACCAAAAGTAGCATTTTTTAAGCATATTTCTTTTGATATCCCAAAGATTTATATACTTAGACAATGCATGGTGTTTGCAGAACAGCTAACTTACTCTATTGCCACAATTTGCTTGTTTAACTGTCTTATCCACAGTTTTATCTACTGCTGTCTTGGTTATTTCATTTAGGGGATTAACTGTGAAGACAGCAATCAGTCAGATTTCCAAACATACTAGAATTTACATAGCAACAAGGATATACATGTAGTTTATGTCCTTCAAATACTGGTTCATACTAACCACTGAGAAGGGTATAGTTGGCACTGTGGTGCTGGTGTGGAGCAGGATGGTCCAGCTGGCTACTTGTGGCTGGATCTGACCCATGGAGTGGTTCGTGTTTTACTACACCTTCCTGTAGGAGAGGATGCCGTCCAAAGAGACTTGGACAAGCTTGAGAAAAGTGGGTACACGTGAACCTAATGGGGTTCAACAAGGCCAACTGCAAGGTGCTGCATCTGGGTCGGGGTAATACCAGTCATGAGTACAGACTGGGAGAATAACTCACTGAAAACAGCCCTGCAGTGAAGGACTTGGGGGTTCTGGTGGTTGAAAAGCTCAACATGAGCCAACAGTGCATCCTTGCAGCCCAGAAGGCCAACTGCATCCAGGGCTGCATCAACAATCAACAGAGGAGTTGAGGGAGGGGATTGTCCCCCTGTGTTCTGCCCTTGTGAGGCCCCATTTGAAGGGCTGCATCCAGGTCCAGAGCCCCCAGCACAAGAAGAACATGGATATATTAGAACAAGACTCCAGAGGAGGGCCACAAGGATGATCAAACGGCTGGAGCACTTTGCCTATGAAGACAGGCTTAAAGAGCTGAGGTTGTTCAGCCTGAAGAAAAGGCTCCAGAAATACCTCATTGCAGCCCTTCAGTACTTAAAGGGAACTTATGAAAAAAAAGATGTAGAGTGACTTTTTACACGGGCAGATAGTGATAGAACAATGGGAAACCATTATAAACAATAAGAGGGAAGATTTAGATTAAATATTAGGAGGAAATTCTTTACTATTCTTTACGATGAGGGTGGTGAGGCACTGGCAGAGGTTGACCAGAGAAGCTGTGGATGCTCTGTCTCTGAAAGTGTTCAAGGGCAGGCTGGATGGGGCTTTGGGCAACCTGGTCTGGAGGGAGGTGTCCCTGCCCATGGTAGGGGGATGGGAACTAGATGACCTTTCCAACCCAATCCATTCTGTGATTCTATGACAATATGATTCCAAAGATAAATTGTTATTACACCATTTTATAATTTAGTTACTTTAGTAGTTGGCAATTTAATTGTATTTCATAATTTTGTATTTTGTATAACCGTTTTACCTTTTCTTATAGAGAAAAACATTTTTAGAAAAAATGTTGGAATTTTTTATTTTTATATGAGATGCAAATGGACTGTGAAATGAACCAACAAATCAGTATTCTGTTTCAACCTCCATAGGTTATGAAGATACTTCTTGTAGGACTAACTACTCCAATACTCTTGTAGAAATTATTTGCTTGAATTTCATGCTCAGGAAAAAACAGAACAAGAACATGTGTGTTTCTGGAGAAGTCATTAATATTTGCCACTCGCTTAGTATTTGGTATTGTGGAAGCATTGGATCTTTGTACACGTGGTCATGCTTAAGCTGAGGTGTTTCAACAAAAGTATTCATAACAAACATAATGCATCATAAATAGCTGAGGCCCTGGTGAGGCCACACCTGGAGTACTGTGTCTAGTTCTGGGCTCCTCAGTACAAGAGGGACATGGAGCTACTGGAGCAAGTCCAGAAGAGGCCTTTTAAGATGATTAGAGAACTGGAGTACCTGTTGTACGAGGACAGGCTGATAGCACTGGGCCTGTTTAGCCTGGAAAAGAGAAGACTGAGGGGAGACCTAATCCCTATGTATAAATATCTGATGGGAGGGTGTCAACAGGATGGAGCCAGTCTCTTTTCAGTTGTGCCCAGTGACAGAATGAAAGGCAACGGGCACAAACTGAAGCACAGGAAGTTCCGGCTCAATATGAGGGGGCACTTCTTTACTGTGAGTGTGACAGCACTGGAACAGGTTTTCCAGAGAGGGTGGGGAGTCTCCTTCCTTGGAGATATTCAAAACCACCTGGATGCCGTCCTGCACAATGTGCTCTAGGTGATCCTGCTCAGTAGGGGGTTAGATTGGATGATCTTCAGAGGTCCCTTCCAACCTCGTCCATTCTGTGATTCTGTGATATTTGTTTATTTATGTACGTATGTAGTTTATGCAAGAGAATTTAACATATTTTTTTTAGTTGACTAAAAAAACACATTGATATTATAATGATATACGATACAACCACATTATATATATTTATATAGCTTAAAACATACCTATGAATGTATTTCTTTATCTATTACTTTACATCGATATGTATATATTACATAAGTGCAGGTGTAATTATCTTTACCTTTTTTTTTTTTTTTTTTACTGTAATTACATTTACAGTTCTGTTTCTTTAGGGAAAGAAATAGAAAAGACTAGAGACAGCTATACTCGGGAGTAGAAATGCCAGAAATTTCTACTGTACATGATTTGCCAAGATATCTATATTTGCCTACTTGAGCTTACAGCTTTGTTACAAATAACCAGTTTTCCAACTATTTGAGATCTGAACATGATTACTCCAGTCTTTCCAATGAATTGTTGAACCCAGAGTACAATCATGATTCATGGCACTCTTACAAAAGAGCAGGATTGCCAATTTGGCTCTTGCCCAAATTCCAATTTAAATAATTACAATCTGCTTCTTCTGTTCCTCTTCTTTCCTATCAAGTGCAATGTGGTGGAGACAAGCATACTGCTCTGTTCTGCAGTTTCACATTCTGTGTGGAGACATCTGCTATGTCTCATGCAGGAGGTGACTATTTCAGTGCTAGAAAGTGGGAGAGTTCCAAATCCTCTGTCCATTTGTAAATTACTTGGGGGTGGTTTGGAATGAAAAGCAGTATTTAAATATAAAATCAATATCTTAACACTCAAGGTTTCTTTCAATTTATGTCAACTCAATTTTAAGTGGATCTAAATCACTCCTTTTTTTATTCACTCTGTTAAGGCAGTTTATAAACATATGCTTTAAAAGGTTTTAAAATTTTTGTGTATCTTATTGGTATAGTTAGAAAGATTTATTATGATCTAGAATCCATTAAATAGTACTAAAGTACTTTAAATAGGCATTAGATATGTCTACAAGGTTGAATATAGAAAGTCAGGAGCTGCAAAGGTCAGTGTGCACCAGGCTGAGGAGGCTAAGATAGTTGCATTACTTCAACTAGAGCAGAACAGGCTTATATTCAGCTCAAATCTTGAGTAGAGGGAGCTAGTGTAAGTTTGCTTCCAACCATGCAGGTAGATCCTAAGTGACATGTGACTTCTTACTAAGGCAAGTGTTTGAACCATTAGAATATACAAGTATAACAAGATCATCACCCCCAGTTTAATGGATCTATTAAAAAACAACAACAAACACAAAGATAATGCCTTGAGCAATTCTGAAGTTATGGAATTTTATTGGCTTATTCGTTGCTTATATTCAGAAATTTCAGAATTCACAATGAAATAAAGATTTTCCAAACAGTGATGTCTGTGAAGTAAAAATTGCTTGGAAATGAACTTGATTTGACCATATTTGTTTGGTAGAATCAGTGTAGAACTGGCAAGATGGATTTTAAGGTATTTCATTTTTTTTGCTATTTAATTACATCATTGACTAGATGATGTCCAAAAGTTTCTGCCTACTTCAGCAATTTTATGATTTAAATATAATCTATTCTATCATGCATATTATCACTTTCTGAACTTATAAAAGCTTCCACTGTTGGAGAATGGGCATTTGATCAGGCAGATAGGTTACTGCATTAGTAAAAAGTGAAAATCACTTTACCTGTGCCTAATTCAATCCCAGTCAAGCCACTTTTCTTTGACTATAAATATATTGGGAGATCCTGTGTTGGTTTTACTCATGCGGTCAGCTGAGCTCCACCACAACCGCTCTCTCACTCTCCCTCCTCAAAGGTAAAGGGGTGAAAATACGATGAAAAGGGCTTGAGGGCTGAGATAAGGACAGGGAGATCACTCAACAATTATTGTCATTGGCAAAATTAAACCAGCACAGGGAGAAATATGTAATTTATTGCCTATTGCTAACAAGTTAGAGCAATGAGAAACAAACAAACAAAAAAAAAAAAATCTAAGAACACCTTCTCCCCATCCCCCCAAGCAGCACAGGAAAAAGAGGAATGGGGGCTGTGGTTATCATGAGACTTTGTCTCCACCTCTCCTTCACGGTCACTCTCTGGGAGGTCACAGTTACTCTCTGGGACCCACATGGGATCCCTCTCATGGGATGCCGTCCTTCCCAAACTGAGCCTGTGGAGGCTTCCCACAGACATCAGCTCTTCAAGAACTGCTCCAACATGGCTCCGTACCACGGGGTCCATCCCCCAGGAGCAAACTGCTCCAGCTCGGGTCCCCCATGGGCAGCAGCTCCCCCCAGACCCCCTGCTCCTGCATGGGCTCCTCTCCACAGGCTGCAGCTCCGGCTCGGGGCCTGCTCCTGCGGGGACTTTCCATGGGCCACAGCCTCCCCCAGGCTACATCCACCTGCTCCACTGGGGGCTCCTCCACGGGCTGCAGTGTGGAGATCTGCTCCATGTGGGACCCATGGGCTGCAGGGGGACAGCCTGCTCCTCCAGGGGCCTTTCCACAGGCCGCAGGAGAACTGCTGCTGCGTGCCTGGAGCACCTCCTGCCCTCCTTCTGCACTGACCTTGGGGTCTGCAGGGCTGGTTCTCACTCCTCTCTCCCAGCTGTTGTTGCACAGCAGGGTTTTTCCCTTTCTTAAACCTGCTCTCCGAGAGGCCCAATCAATGTCACTCACTTGCTCGGCTCTGGGCAGCAGTGGGTCCCTTTTGGAGTTGGCTGGAGCTGGCTCTGATTTGACATGGGATAGCTGTAAGGAAAGCCCACCATTGTAAGCCCCCTGCTACCAAAACCTTGCCATATAAACCCAATACATATCCATAGATACGAAACTGATATTTTGATATATAGCATCAGTTATGAATAGCTGTACTTATGACAAGCAGAGTCTATGGAGTTTGGAAAGCTTATTGTACAACCTAATAAAACTGACATCATTTTTGTGTGATGGCTGGACAGTTGAAGTCAATGGAAGTTTTCCAGGCAAAGATGTGTTCACATGCAAGAGAAATGACAGGATTTCCTTAGAAAAGACCCTTCAGGGATGTAATTTTTTCAACGGCAGCATGGGAGAGTCATGCTGTACTTGACGAGTTGATGCTATGATAGCTGAACAAGTTGAATTCTGCTGAGTGATTTTTTTTTTTTTAATGTGGGCAAATGCATTTCAAGAAAAGTGCTAATAATGTGAGGTAGGTATGTTTAGGTTTTAGTTTAAAATAAATATTTGAAGCCTACATATCTTCTTTCTGTAGACTCTGGCATTTTTATCTATCCTTTTATAGGCTTCAACATGGATTAAGTTATGGTTGTTTCTCTAGGGATTTTATACTTACTGATAACGCATTGCATTGATTAACTCAATGCACTGTAAATACAAAGCTGTAATCTCTCAAGACTTTCTTCTTCTGAAGGATTTTTTTTTCATAACCTGATTAAATACAATGAACCTAGCGTGTCTTTTGGAGCATAAAAAGCAAAATAATATTTTATTTGTAAGGTGATGCTAGGGATAATGTATACAGGTTCCTCCATTTTGTCCCATTAACAATTGTATGCATTTTGAGTGACCTTGAAGTACTAATTCTGTTGTTCAGAAATCTTTGATTTTGCTGGGCTTCTTGAAAAGCAGGAAGGAAGTTGTGAAACACATATCGTATATATACAGATGTCAAGTACAGTTAATGAAGATAAGCAGATGCATTCCATAATAGTAATTAAACAAGAAGAGGGAACACATTGTGCACTTCAGTTAAGAATATTCTCTTCAAGGCTCCCTACCTGACAAGGGATGTTAATTCCTTCACCTCATTTATACCATATAAAATATTTTATTATTATTATTCCTTAAAATATATAACATATTAAAAACAACAGCAGACTTCTATGTATTACAGGGTTATATATTTGCAGCTGTAACTGCAGTGTAAGTAGTTAAAGTTTGTGGCTTATTTTGCTATAACAAGCACACAGGAGACACTGACAAACTAGTATTACAATATTTGAAAGATATAAAGATTATTTAACACTGGAACTCCACAACAAGTTTATCCTAAATATGATTCTTCTTTAAACATATCCCAGAATGAGATTTTTCTCTTTTTTTACAATGTTATCATGATGTTGAATAATCTTTACACAGTGATGCATTACCACCCCGATCTTCACAGAATCACAGAATTTCTAGGTTGGAAGAGACCTCAAGATCATCAAGTCCAACCTCTGACCTAACACTAACAGTCCCCACTAAACCATATCCCTAAGCTCTACATCTAAACGTCTTTTAAAGACCTCCAGGGATGGTGACTCCACCACTTCCCTGGGCAGCCCGTTCCAATGTCTAACAACCCTTTCGGTAAAGAAGTTCTTCCTAACATCCAACCTAAAACTCCCCTGGCGCAACTTAAGCCCATTCCCCCTCGTCCTGTCACCAGGCACGTGGGAGAACAGACCAACCCCCACCTCGCTACAGCCTCCCTTGAGGTACCTGTAGAGAGCGATAAGGTCACCCCTGAGCCTCCTTTTCTCCAGGCTGAACAAGCCCAGCTCCCTCAGCCGCTCCTCGTAAGACTTGTTCTCCAGGCCCCTCACCAGCTTTGTAGACCTTCTCTGGACTCGCTCAAGCACCTCCATGTCCTTCTTGTAGCGAGGGGCCCAAAACTGAACACAGTTCTCGAGGTGCGGCCTCACCAGAGCCGAGTACAGGGGGACGATCACCTCCCTAGCCCTGCTGGCCACACTGTGTCTTATACAGGCCAGGATGCTGTTGGCCTTCTTGGCCACCTGAGCACATTGCTGGCTCATATTCAGCCGACTATCAACCATCACTCCCAGGTCCTTCTCTGCCTGGCAGCTCTCCAACCACTCATCTCCCAGCCTGTAGCTCTGCTTGGGGTTATTGCGCCCCAGGTGCAGGACCCGGCACTTGGCCTTGTTGAACTTCATGCAGTTGACCTCAGCCCATCGGTCCAGCCTCTCCAGATCCTCCTGCAGAGCCTTCCTACCCTCGAGCAGATCGACACACGTACCTAACTTGGTGTCATCTGCAAACTTACTGAGGGTGCACTCAATGCCCTCATCCAGATCATCAATGAAGATATTGAAGAGGACCGGCCCCAGCACCGAGCCCTGGGGAAGGCCACTAGTGACCGGCCTCCAACTGGATTTGACTCCATTTACCACGACTCTTTGGGCCCGGCTATCCAGCCAGTTTCTAACCCAACGAAGCGTGCGCCAGTCCAAGCCAAGAGCAGCCAGTTTCTTGAGGAGAATGCTGTGGGAAACGATGTCAAAAGCCTTGCTGAAGTCAAGGTAGACCACATCCACAGCCTTTCCCTCATCCACTGTGATGGTTTTACTTGGGTGGGCAGCTGAGCTCCACCACAACCGCTCTCCCACTCCCCCTCCTCAAAGAGGAACAGGGAGAAAATACGATGAAAGGGGCTCAAGGGTTGAGATAAGGACGAGGAGATCGCGCAGTACTTATTGTGGTGGGCAAAACAGACTCAGCATAGGGAGATAGTAAGATTTATTGCCTATTACGAATGAGCTAGAGAAGTGAGAAACAAAGGAAAGAAACCAAAAGCACCTCCCCCCCCCATCCACCCTCTTCCACCTCCTCCCCCCGAGCGGCGCAGGGGAACGGGGGAACGGGGGCTATGGTCAGTCTATAGAAATTCTTCTCTGCCGCTCCTTCTTGGTCACTCTCGTCCCCTGTGCTGTGGGGTCCCACCCACGGGATGCAGTCCTTGCTGAACTGATCCAGCGTGGGCTTCCCACAGGCAGCAGCTCTTCAAGAACTGCTCCAGATATGGGTCCATACCACAGGGTCCATCCCTTGGGAGCAAACTGCTCCAACCTGGGTCCCCCACGGGCAGCAGCTCCTGCCAGGTCACCTGCTCCTGCGTGGTCTCCTCTCCACGGGCTGCAGGTCCGGCCCGGAATCTGCTCCGGCAGGGGTCTTCCACAGGCCGCAGTCTCCGTCGGTGCAGGGCCACCTGCTCAACCGTGGTCTCCTCCACGGGCTGCAGCGTGGAACCCTGCTCCACCGTGGTACTCCATGGGCTGCAGGGGGACATCCTGCTTCACCATGGTCCTCACCACAGGCCACAGGGGACTTCTGCTCTGGCGCCTGGAGCACCTCTCCCCCTCCTTCTTCACTGACCTTGGCGCCTGCAAGGCTGTTCCTCACTCCTCTCACTCTCCCAGCTGCTGTGTGGCGCAGTGTTTTTTTTTTTCCATGTCTTAAATCTGCTCTCACAGAGGCGCAAACAACATCACTTATTGGCTCAGTTCTGGTCGGCAGTGGGGCCCTTACCAAACATGGGGCAGCTTCTAGATCCTTCTCACAGAAGCCACCCCTGTGGCCCCCTGCTACCAAAACCTTGTCACATAAACCCACTACATCGACCCAGCATGTCACTTTGTCATAGAAGGAGATCAGGTTCGTCAAGCAGGACCTGCCCTTCATAAACCCATGCTGACTGGGCCTGATCGCCTGCTTGCCCTGCAAGTGCTGCGTGATGACTCTCAAGATAATCTGCTCCATGCGCTTCCCTGGCACTGAGGTCAAACTGACAGGCCTGTAGTTTCCCGGGTCAGTCCTCCGGCCCTTCTTGTAGATGGGCGTCACATTTGCTAGCCGCCAGTCAACTGGGACCTCCCCCGATAGCCAGGACTGTTGATAAATGATGGTAAGCGGCTTGGCCAGCACCTCTGCCAGTTCTCTCAGTACCCTTGGGTGGATCCCATCCGGCCCCATCGACTTGTGCACATCCAAGTGCTGTACCAGGTCACCAACCATTTCTTCATGGATAGTGAGGGCCACATCTCTCTCCCCATCCCCTTCCACCAGTTCAGGGTACTGGGTATCCAGAGAACAACCGGTATTGCCACTAAAGACTGAGGCGAAGAAGGCATTAAGCACCTCCACCTTTTCCTCATCTCTTGTAACTAAGTTTCCCCCCGCATCCAGTAAAGGATGGAGATTCTCCTTAGTCCTCCTTTTCGTGTTGATGTATTTATAAAAACATTTTTTGTTATCTTTAACGGCAGTAGCCAGATTGAGCTCCAGATGAGCTTTGGCTTTTCTAATTTTGTCCCTGCACAGCCTCGCGATATCCTTATAGTCCTCCCTAGTGGCCTGCCCACTTTTCCAAAGATTATAAACCCTCTTTTTTCTCCTAAGCTCAAGCCACAATTCTCTGTTCAGCCAGGCTGGTCTTCTTCCCCGCCAGCTCGTCTTTGGGCACATGGGGACTGACCGTTCCTGCGCCATTAAGATTTCCCTCTTGAAGAGCACCCAGCCTTCCTGGACTCCTCTGCCCTTCAGAACCGCCTCCCAAGGGACTCTACCAACCAGTGTCCTCGGCAGCACAAAGTCTTCCCTGACTTGCAGTATAGTTTCACACTGTTGATTGCAGACTACTTTATTGCTCTCTGATACATCAAGACTGTTCTGAATTCTAATACAGTAGCATATTTACGTATTCTGTGTCATATACAATTAATTGTGTACAATACCTGTAATCAATCAAAGCTGACTGTAAAAGTACAGACCAGGATCATGTTCACAAATGATCCTTGCAAGGTTTTACATGAAATGAACTTGATGAAGCTCATTTTTAAGGGTGGTTTCTAAACCATTAAAGTTTAGAACAACATTATAGACTACTTTATAGATAAATCTTTTGCGAGGAGTTCATGAGATTGTCATGTGAGACAAGGTCAAAAGTCTTGACAAAGTCAAAGTCATGCTTCTAAGATAGTCCATCCTTATTTGTCTCAAGTAAATCAATTTCACCATGACCATCATTGCCTATACAAGGTCTTTTGCACAAAGCCTTATTTCTGTTCCTGTTCATGCTGTTTCCAAGCAATACTGTAGTGCATCCTGCCCACTTCCTGCTCCAAGTTTGGATAACTTGGATTGTAAGACATAATAAGGGAGGAAGAAAAAATTAACCCTATGGTTACAGTGGCTATTCCCCAGGGCATTACTTTGACAGAACTGTCCTCTGGGATCTCTCTTTCTCTCAAGCAGAAAAGCAGAATCAGTGTCTTTGCCTCTGCTGCTGCTTTGAGCGCAGTCAGTTGGAGGTTCTGAGCCTGAAGAAAGAACTCTTGCCTTGTTTGCAAGGGAAAAGATCTACAATATTAAACTGAGCAATATTTAAAGGAGCTGTGTCCTCGGAGGGGAACAGTCCACACAATGGGGTTTTAGTACAAAAACCTTGGAAATGTATTGTTAGGGCTGCCACATGGGCAGCTCACTGGGTTGCTGAAACTACAACAGAAAAAAACACTCAAAAAAAAAAAAAAGTTTCTAAGTTTCTAATGATGCAGCTGCTTGGTATATAGATTATGGTCCTCTGGCTGTAAAAGGCACAGAAACACATTCCTCTGAGACACAAACTAAATCCCAGCAAGTAAAGAAAATCAAGTGCTTTCCTTCAAAACCCACCATACTGCTCTGAACTAAGCAGCTGTAACAGCGACCAAAGCACTTACTTTAGGAAGACTGATTCACGTGGCATCTAAAATTTGACACAGATTATTCCACTAGCCCACCTTGCTTTAACCCTCTTAAGCTTTCACTCTTTTTATACCAATCCCCAGCCTTCTCTGCTCTCTCCTTTTTCTAAAATTCATTATTATTATTAAAGTGTTGCTAGGATAGCTTTTAGAATGAGAGCTGCACTTTTAATGCTGAGGTTTTGTTGAATATTTATGTATTAAGATTTACTTGAGAAAGGATTTTTAGACAGATGTTGAAAGGTTCCAAGTGATGATCCTATCTAGAAAACCTTGTTTGAAGCAGAATAAACAACAAACCCCTTTAGCACACAGAGGTATCATGAAATAAGAGAACATGTCTGTGAAATTCCAGGGGTGAGATCCAGTATTGCAAATAATTACTTGCAAGTTGCAAATATTTATGTGGAGTAAATAAGGTTCTGGTGCAATGAGTCTCCTACTGACTGAGATAAACAACTACAAACAACTGTGAAAAGGTTTCCATTGGATTTTTGTTATTTCACACAGTTTTGCAGAGGAGTTATCCATGTTCATGTTATCTATTTCATTTTCTCAGTAGAAATAATGTCACAATAAATCTCTGTTCAGCATTTCTCCTTATTATACAAGTAGGAATGTCACACATATTAGAGCCAAAAAATATGAATAGTGTGTCATAGTGTGGCTAGTATATTAAGGGAACCACACACCCTGTGCTGTCTCAGCTATCACTGGTAACCAGATATGTAAAGCAATTTAACATACCACAATGGAACTTAGAGGAATGACTTTACATTCATTAGAGAAGCACTTTATTGCAGAAGTTTTTCTAGTACCTGAAAACATACTTGTTTAGGGTCTATATTGAACTGTCCATATTGAAGAGCTGCACAACCCTAGTTGGTGTAGAGCCGGCTCTGCAAAGGGAAACACCATAGTTACATTACCACAGAAGATTGATTGGCCCTTGTGCCAATCATGGGTCAATGAGCCAAACTCATTGCCAGAACAACACTCTCATACTGCTTATAAGATCTAAGGTAGTATTGTCCCTACATCATGCCAAGTAGATATAGACTAGATTCCAGTGGAGAATGGACATATACATACAGTTGTAGATAAAGGATGAAAGGACTCAAATATGCTTAATCAGTCTTATCCCGTCCATGATAGAGGTCACAAAGTTTCACAGACTTATTTCTGCATCAGGATAAGTTGTCCCCTTGAAAATTAAAGCTTTTCTTTAGAGAAATGTCTAATTCAGACTTAAAAACTGGTAGCAATACTAACAATATCACTACATACTCCTTTGGTGAGTAAATTTGATCACTAAATTCACAGATTATTAAGGAAAAAAAAAAAAAAAAAAAAAGGTGTTTTGCTTTTTCGTTTAAATTTTTGGTTTCAGAGGAGTTTGTCAGACCTTTGACTGCTGGACCGAACAGCCCTTCACTATTTGTCCTGCTTTTGTCTACCATGACACGTTATCCTTGAGTCATCATGTTGATAAACTAAGTAGATTGAACTCCTGGAGATTTTCCAGGTCTTTAATGTTCCCATGACTTTTCATTGACCCTTTTCCAAGTTATTCACATCCATCATGAGCTCTGAACACTAGAACTGGACACACTATTCCAATAGCAATTGCTTCTCTGACAAATGCAGCAATGACTTAACCATCCACTTCTATCCAGTAGATACACCTAAGGCTAGTATTTGCCTATTTTGTCCATGTGGTCTCAATCGAGGATTATAGTATATATATATATATATATATATATATATATATATATTTTGGTCTATTCTTGCTTAATTAGTGCTCTGGACATTCTTTATCACTGATCCATCTCTTCTTAATTTTCCACTCCTGTTATCTTTGTGTCATCACCATTTTTTTTTTTTTTTTTGGAAAAAAATGTTGTGTTCTTTTCCCCAGGCATCAGTAAAAATGATCGGTGATTTCATGTTTCACAGTTAATCTGACAAGACAAGGATACACCCTTATTTACAATTACTGTGAAAAGTTTTTCATCAATGCAATATGTGTTATGTTTGCCTGTTTGTCAGTAGTGTGTTAACGAAGATGTCATGCAGTGCCAAGTTCTTGTGGAAGTTTCTGCCAACAAAAGTTAGATCTTCATTCAAAATATTCAGTATCATTGTAAAGACTGATTTCTCTTGTGTTTTTTATTTTGATTGAAATTAATGATACTAACCTTTCTTTATGTTTATGAATCACTGTATACAAACTTTTCCATTATTTTTTATCATTTTTCTGTTTTAAAATAGTGACAGTGTTATCTTGTCTCCAGTCCTCTAGAACTTCCAAGAGTTATTGAAAATCAGCACCAGAGAATCTTCACACTAATCTTGGCAAGGGTTTGCTTGCAAGATTATTGGATCTGCTAACTAAAAAACATACGGCTTCTGCAACAACTACCTAAGTACCACTGGAAGATATTAAATCATCATCACCCAGTCACCATTCATTTTTCTCTCCCATTCATAATACAGAATTAAAACACTTATTGAATATTTCTCTTTTCTATATAAGCCATTGTAGTTCTGTCAGGGTCATCTATTTTTTATTATTGTTAATAATGGTTTTGTTTGGATCTATGTAGAAAACACTTTATCTTGAACCAAGACAATTATAGGCTTCCCCTTCCATTCCTTAATGTTCTTTCATTAATTTTCTTTATGGTCTGGCTTCTACCTGTTAATTGATATCACTCAAAACATCTATCTCTCTCTATATATAATATTTATTCATCCCTGATTTATCTTACATCCAGACTGCTTCTTTTCTTAGATACAGCCCTCTGTCTTCTTTGGAGTACTGCAGTTTTTTCAACATGTAGTACAATAGTGGGTCATAGACATCATTCATGTTTCTTTTCATATTATTTATTCTAACTACATGTATTTTCGTGTTATCGAATGATAAGATAGAGTAGCTGTGAACAACTAAAAGTTGCAGGCCGAATGACAGAGGCTGTCACTCTTGGACAAATCAGTCATCCAGCAACTTCAGACATCTGGTAATGGACCATCACAGGTTTAATTAGAACCAAGAAATCCAGAAGGATCTACTAGCCATTGCTTTGCACAGAAAGCAATGGTATGCAATAGTACTTTCACCATATAAGCAGACAAAGATATATAGGAATGCTGTGTTGAGAATGAGGAATTGAATTCACAAATCCATGGCATTCAACAGCTAAATCTGGATAACAACATACACAAGAGCAGTGTCAGACATGAAATTTTATTAAAATGCAATTACATTCCTTGGTAGTCTTTTTAATAAAATGTATTATATGTGAAGTCTCAGAACATATTTTCACCTCTGTAAGAATAAACAGCAGCTTTGTTAATTAGATGTATTGCTGTTTTGAGGCAATGAGAGCAAGCATCAGAAAAGTACACAGTATGGGCTTTGGTTTTCTTCTGGTTGTTATAAGAAGATGAATTTGGTGTGTATATTAGGACAAATACCTGAAGACTGTGACATACCTTGTAGTCTGATCCCAGGAGGGGCTAAGTTTTATTTTGTTTCATTCTTTTTTTCTTGTCTCCACATATTTATACTGCCAGCATGTATGTGTCCTGTAGCACTTCTGCAAACATAATTGCAAGGGTTACAAACCCCAGTTGTATTTTTGATGTATGACAACAGCAACAACAACAGTTAACCCTTCATGCAAACTTGCTTTCTTTGCACTGGCTTAATGGCAGACCATCATAGTGACAGAAGCCAGATGCAGCAGGTGACATTAATCTCCACTAATTTAAGATGTCTACAGTATAGATAACCAAAATTTGGCTAGTTGTACTAGGATTGCCTTTTAGTCAATGACGAGAAAGAGACACCCTCAGACTGAGATCCACTTTACCTGTTTTGGGGGTCTGTATAATACTAGAGGGGGCCTATAATAAGTAGTCATATTTATAGGTGCAAAATCTTGCATTTTTTTTTATACCAGTGCAAATGTAAAATAACACAGAAATGATGAGCAGAAATCAGACTCTGCACTGTAATTTTAAACTATAGTAAAGTTTCTGAAACATATCTGTATTGTCCTTCTCACTTAGAGCTATGGTAAAATAAGCCCAAAAGTTGTGGCTTCAGCACCTGAAGTATTAAAATCTCAGTTTATGTTAAACCTGGAATGTTTTATTTTGAAAAATATACAGATATTCTGAGATCCTTCAAACACAATATCTGTGATGATAACGGTTACTTACTCCTAGGATGAGTCAGCAATTAGCTTATGAGAATAAGGGGGAATAAAATGCAACGACATAAGTACTTCCTCATCTCCAAATAATAAATTTAGCAAACTAAGAAAAGTAATATTTTCTCATTATGAAATCTAACATAATGTATTACAAGGAAAAAAAAAAAAAAAATCAGCCCATCCCTGCTTCCAGTTTCTGTGGATGTCCATTTTGTGTTTGAGTTTAGTCAGGAGTTCCCTGTTCAGCCAAGCTGGCCTCCTGCCACACCTGCTGTTTCCTGCACAGCTTGTGCTTTGAGGAGATGTCCCTGGAGATCACTGCCCTGCCCTGCTCTTTAAGTGGTTTGCCATGCAAGGCACAAAGATTGTAGCAATTCTGTTTTTCTGCTAGAAGAACAATTTATATTAATGCTTCCTAATCCATTTAGCACAAAGCAAGCCAGGTAAAATGCTTAAACAAAAGACATCAGTCCAAGTAATATTTCCTGAAATGAGTTAGGGAGTACTCACAAATAACTTTACTGGCAAGATATAGGGCAATGTACGTGTGCACATATATTGAAGCTACATCTTCATGATCTGGATTATGGGATAAACCCGGAACTTTCAGGAAAAAAAAAAAAAAAAAAAAAAAAAAAAAGGCAATAATTTCTTCCTGTCTTATTGTGTGGATAAAGCCCTGGAAACATCTGCAAAATAAAATACAAAAAAAAAAAAAAATAGCTAAAAGAAAAAAATTGTCACAAAGTGGTGTGTGGTGAGTCATATTGATCATCACTGCCAATTGTTTAGTTGGGGTTCCTTTTGGGAAACAGCTTCTTCCATACCCTTATCAGACATGACATGGGGTCTTTATCAATGCCTCGTTAGTACATCTTCTCTATGAGTGATCTGAGTTTCACTTTATTAGGACTGTGATGGTTGTCACAGTAGGAAAAGGTGGGGGGAGACTTATTCACTGCCCCTCCCTAGGTTTGGTTCTGCGATACAACAGAGGCCACCACAGACCATTGGCCCTGTGATGTCCTTCAGTCAAAATCTCACATGAGATGGTGGGGTCCTGATCTATCTGTTACCAACCAAAAAACTAACCACATTTAAAGTTTGCAAATACAAATTAAATTTTCATTCAATTTAAACCACATTTTTGGCAAATAAATAGGCTAATAGGGGAAAATATTATTTGGTCTCAGGTCTTATTTTTATTGTAACAGCTTTTACAGAATTCAGCCACAAAAAAATTATCATCAGTGCTTTCAAGAACAGTCAAATGTAGCAATTTACCTCTTTATTTCAACTGTATATGATTTTTTCAGTTATTCCCTGCATAAAAATTCTAGTGTTCCCTCAACTGTTTTTTTTTTTTTTTTTTTTCCCTCATAATGATTTTACCATTGTTAAGTCTGCTCCCCTTTGCTGGAAATAACATTTCATTTTTCCTTCTCTTCAAACATCCTAGTCTGCAGATGAGCAGGATACAGAAAAAAGGCACACCTATTTACCGAATCTAAACATGCCTGAGTTATCATGACATCTTCAAAGTGCTCCTCTTCCTTCCACTCTGCCCCCCACCCTTGTTGCCACATACATATTACAATTGCTTTTGATGTCAATGTGTCTGGATTCCTGGTTCTAGTGTCACCCATCATCTAGGATACTTAAAAGAAAAATTGAAAGAGGAAGAACAAGTCAGACTAGACCTCATTTTGTTCTAGGAAGCCTTGAGAACATTAGTCATTTTAGACATGGAAATGATCGGATTAAAATCAAGGTTCTTTGAACCATTCATCTTAAGAAGCTGTGAAAGTACCTCACAGGACCAAAGGCTAAGAGACAAATCTAAGTCCATGTTTTTGTATACATAGCATAAATAAGTGCTTTGAGTTATGCTAGATTTCATGAACAAAACAGATATGTTAATGTGTATTGTAATCAGGTAATCTGCCATGGTAAATCCCAAATGGTGGTTTTCAAACAGGTGACTAGTATAATTTGAGGTGTCCTACACTTTGCTTTCTTTCCTACAAATCTTGTGTCATATTTTCCAGCTCTTTTGGTTCTCAGACTGCACAGAGTGTATTACCCAGCTAGAGTTTTGTGCCAATGCAGCCACACTGCAACAGCTATGTGAACTAGTTCTTTTATAGCTAGCTCTGGATCTGACGAATGACCCAGAATTGCAGCCTAATGTAAGATTTGAGCACCATTCAGCCACATAAGACCAAAAATTGCCTCCCTGAAAATCATCAGTTGATACCTGGCCCTGGAAATGCCTTCATTTTGTATTTTTCTTACTAATTGCACTAGAAACTGCAGAGATGAATTCCAGGTTATGGGATCTGCAAGTTTGCACTCTCTTAATTCAAAAGGCCTTACCACAAGGTTTTGTGCTGTGAGCCACCAGCCTACAGTGCATTTTGAATATTGTCCATTTTAAGAAACTAAAGAGAAAACAACCCTACAAGTCTGTCTGCAGATTCCCCTCAGAGCAAAGAGACTTCCAGGCTGATCTCAGATTGCCAGAGACCTCCGTGTGCTGCAAAGAGATAGATGCTTGAGTCCCAGCAAAAAGGCAAGTCAGTCACAGTTTCCACCCCAGTGTTTCTTTTCATGTGCCCTACTGTGGTAGTTCTATTCAGGTGGGAAGCTGAGCTGCTTTCTCACTCCCCCTCCTCAAAGGAAAATGGAGAGAAGGTATGATGGAAAGGGCTCAAGGGCTGAGATAGGGACAGGGAGATCACTCAACAATTATCATCACGGGCAAAACTGAACCAGCACAGGGAGAAATATGTAATTTATTGCCTATCACTAGTGAATTAGAGCAGTGCGAAACTAAAAGCAAACTAAAAACAGCTTCTGCCTATCCACTCTCTTCTACCTCCTCCCCCCAGGCAGCACAGGGGAATGGGGAATGGGGATTGCGGTCAGTCCCCAATGCTTCGTCTCCGCCACTCCTTCATGGTCACTCTCTGCCCCTGCTCCATGTGGGGTCCCTCCCATGGGATGCCATCCTTCCCAAACTGAGCCTGCAGAGGCTTCCCACAGACAGCAGCTCTTCAAGAACTGCTCCAACATGGCTCCGTACCAAAGGGTCCATCCCCCAGGAGTAAACTGCTCCAGCACGGGTCCCCCATGGGCAGCAGCTCCCCCCAGACCCCCTGCTCCTGCGTGGGCTCCTCTCCACAGGCTGCAGCTCCAGCCCGGGGCCTGCTCCTGCAGGGGCTTTCCATGGGCCACAGCCTCCTCCAGGCCACATCCACCTGCTCCACTGGGGGCTCCTCCACGGGCTGCAGTGTGGAGATCTGCTCTGCTCCATGTGGGACCCATGGGCTGCAGGGGGACAGCCTGCTCCTCCAGGGGCCTCTCCACAGGCCGCAGGGGAACTGCTGCTGCGTGCCTGGAGCACCTCCTGCCCTCCTGCTGCACTGACCTCGGGGTCTGCAGGGCTGGTTCTCACTCCTCCCTCCCAGCTGTTGTTGCACAGCAGGGTTTTTCCCTTTCTTAAACCTGCTCTCTGAGAGGCCCAACTCACTTGCTCGGCTCTGGGCAGCAGTGGGACTCTTTTGGAGTTGGCTGGAGCTGGCTCTGATCTGACATGGGGTAGCTGCTGGGCTCTGCTCACAGAAGCCACCCCGGCCACCTATCCCACTACCAAATCTTGACACTTAACACCCAGTACACAGAATCAATACTCTCATTGGGATAGTTGGTGAGAAACATCCTTGAGGTCTCTGGGTCACCTCCCACGTATTCCCCACCTATTGACCAACTTAACAGGTCTACATACACAGTGGCATTTTAGATAGTCATATGTTTGTACAAATGAAATCCTGTGCCAGTCTGCTAATAAGCATATACAGACTTGCTACCATTTTGGCACATTTTACCAGCTCACCACATATGTCATGTTTATACATAAGTAGGTTTTAAAATTATGCCTTGCTCTGCCTATTTTCCCAAGAAGCCCGGTTTGGTAGGTAGATTTTGCGTACACATAACATGCATTTGAGGCGTAAACTCCATGAAGAATACAGCAGTCTTGACCATCTTCCTTCTAAACTTCAGAAAAAAAAAAGGTTATTTGCTATTCAAAAACAAATGTTTATTAATTATTCAAAAAAAGTTATTCATATTCTTCTTCCCTTCCAGCCCTTTACACAATAACTCAACAGATGTAGTAACTCTCAAAACGGGAGAGGAAACTGTGTTTCAAATGTCAGTTTGCCTTTTCTCACCTCTAAAAAATGCACCAGACATCAGACTACAGGCTGCTACTGTCAAGAAGAAAAGATTAACCATCTCTGCTGTTCATCTGCGTGCTATACAAAAATTAAAAATACAGCCAAGATTGATTAGTCTGGAGAACAAGCAGAAAACTGATTACTCTTTCCTAGCAATTAGGGCACTCACTCACAAAAGAGGGAAGCTGGATTCTCTTTACAGCTTCAATGTCTGCATTTCACATGAAGCAGTCACCAGCTAGCACGAGCATCAAGTGCATTCATGATTTCCTTTTCTTGTTAAATTATGCAGAACCCTGAATGTAAAGAAAAAAAAATACTGACACACAATGAAATCTATCTTTCTTCACTGGAAAGAGAATACTTCATCAACAGATTACAAAAGTCATCACAAAAAAAAAAAAAAAAAGAAAAAGAAAAAAGAAAAAAAAAGATGGATTTGCTCTCTGTGATTAAATAGTATCTATTCACATCTTTATTTAGAACAAGAAGGGTAAGGTCAATGCAAATTAGTTGTCAGAAGTATTTAATAGAATTCAAATTATTTTGGCTTTCTACTTGTATTATTTGTTATATTTGAACCAGAGCAGAAATTCACTATGGTGCAACTTTTGAGGCAGGCAAGAAGCCCTAAATTCAGATTTTCAGTGTGCCATAGACAGCAAAGACACATCAGTGTTTTCATTGGCACAGATACTTACAAATCTAAGATTGCTGATGAACAAAATCTTTTCTTCAAACAAACTGCAAATAAGACCGAGTCTATTTGTCATGTGAAAGATTGCTTTGCAGCTCAGGGATTTCTGTCTTTATTCATATCTACTTGTTCTCCTGTAATATGAAGAATTTCTAAAATTTGTCTGGGGGGTTTCTATCTTGGATCTCATGAAAAATATTTAAATTCAATTTAATTTCCATCTCTATAGATTCTCCTTTTCCAGCTCTAAACCAAAATAAACAATAAAGCATGTCTTAAATTCTAAACCTAGAATTGCATATATGGGATTTGTTTCTGTACACGCGCATACTATTTAATGTTTTAATTTTAAAAAATTGGAGAAAGCATTCTTTAGGCACTTTTACTTAGAAAAATTAACTTAATCTTACAGTATGACATATTGGGTGTTTTCAGACCTAAATCCTAAATGTAGTCAATACATATATTGTATCTACATCTCTCTAGAATACCATGGAAAAACACTGGGAAAACTTGGTTCCTGCAACCAAGGGAAACTATGCTCAGAACCAAGCCACAACACCTACAATGTGG
This sequence comes from Oxyura jamaicensis, assembly GCF_011077185.1. Classification (NCBI taxonomy): domain Eukaryota; kingdom Metazoa; phylum Chordata; class Aves; order Anseriformes; family Anatidae; genus Oxyura; species Oxyura jamaicensis. The sequence continues at coordinate 160,123,489 of NC_048893.1, forward strand.
TCAGTGAATCCTTCTCAATCATTTTAGCCCTTTCCCTTCAAAAAGCAGCTAGACAAGAGAGAAGACAGTTCCCCTCAATCCTACCATATCTACAGCTCCCCAGCTCATGGGCCATACACATTACTTGTTGAAGAATAATGTACCTGCAACACTATAGATCATTGGCCACTGCTGAAATGTGATAAACAGGCACTAAGACACATCTATGCTTTTATTTTATTAGTAGGTCCTCATCACAGTTTTGGCCCATGTAAATCATGTTTTTTTCCAAACACTTACTAGGGCCATTCCACCTATATAAAGTAGCCACATTATTTGAGGGCTAAGGGAATTAATCTCTATGGATACAGGTTATTCCATGCAAGCAAATGTTTACAGACACATTTAATTTACTTACATACAGGTCCATTTAGGCACATACTTCAATACTATTAAATAGAAGAGTAACAGTGGGTAAGGTCACACATTAGACCCCTTCATGATAATCTTTCATTACTGCCTAATTATTACCTTTCCTAGACATTTTTTGTGTTGTTCATATTAGCTCTCACCAAGACAAATCTCTAGAGGTGGGCTAACCCTGAACAGTTTGGATGCTGGACAATCTCTGCTGCTAGCCTTCAGAACTAGGAGATAGTTCACAGTCCAATTTAGCTAGCAATACAGGTATAATTTTAATTGTTCAAGAACATCAGCGTGCTATAGGTACAATGAAGGTACTGATAATACTTGATAGAACACTGCAAATCGGTACCAGAAAAGTCATGAGTTACTTTTCATATGCAGCATAACACAGTGAGTGCAGACAGGGCCACAAGTTTGTTAATTGAGACAGCACAGGAACGAAGACACCTTTTTCAGTAGATCAGGGACTCCCTAGGGAAGTTTGTGTTAAGGTCCATGATCAAGAACTGGTATAATCTCACATTTTCTTAATAAAAAGTGGTTGAGCAGTCCCAGGAGAACAGAGCTGAAGCCAGGATGCCTTCCTTCCACAAATTTTTCTTCTCTTGAGGCTTCAGAAACAGCAACATTGATGACAAACCAATTCCCACAGACTTTTTCTACATCCCATTATAACCGAATCACAGGATGGTTAAGGTTGGAAGGGAGCTCTGGAGCCCATCTGGTCCAACCCACTGCTCAAGCAGGGACACCCAGAGAAGGTTGCCCAGAACCACATCCAGGTGGCTTTAGAGTATCTCCAGGGAGGTAGACTCCACAACCTCTCTGGGCAACCTATGCCAGTGCTCAGTCACTCTCACATCAAACAAATGCTTTCTGATGTTGAAAGAAAGCTTTTTGTATATCAGTTTGTGTCCATTGCCTCTCACTTTTATACATGCAGTGTTCATCTTTAACAGCAAATTAAGACTGGCCCTGCATCTATAATTTAACAGTGATTATTTAATCAGAAGTAATAGCAACTTGGGATTCAAAGCTCTTTATATAAAGAAGGATGTGTAAAACACAGCTCCCACTGCCTAACTATTTCATGAAAGCCATGCCCTGCCTCTAGCCACATAATGAACTGTTGTCCATATATGCTTAGTGAAGCTGTCAGTTCCAGTTGGGATTATCTTTACTTCTTCATTCAGGTATTTTGCAGATCCAAAGAGAATTGCTACGAGCGATTCTAAGGTCACCCCCATCTAGGGTCAGGCAGCTCTTGTTGATGCTATCTGGAATTTCTGTATTCAATATAGGCACCACATATATACAATATTTTTGTTGAACCAGAGTTCGGTATATATCCGAAAATGATTCACTTAGGTATCACAGCTGGTAGGGTGCATATAGCCCTACATATTTCCTTTAGCCTGTAACCTTATCAAAGTATACATTAATAGAAAAGGGACATTCTTTGACAATATCAGATGGAAAAAAAGTACCTTATAAAATAAATTGTTAATAGTATCTAGTAAACACATCGTGTCTTAAACATTATATCATACCTTAATGGAACATAACAAAGATTAGAAGACATGAAGAAAGCTAGCAATTATATTAATAATCTTGTTTATTGCTCACTGAGTTACTCTTCCTCATCCTGAATGAGACTGAATGACCAGTCTGGCAAGTCTCTCTGAAGAATGGGTACTTAACATTTAACAGAAGCATTATTAGTTTGGCCTTTAATACCCCCTCTACTTCATCCCTGACAGCAGTTCAGCATTCAGCCTCCTCTGCACTCAATCTAAATCCCATTAAAGTCAATGCAAGTCTCTCCCATTTTAATGGGATTTAAATCAAGCATTTAAACCTCAGTGTCTGTGTTACTGAGAGAGAAAATAATGAATCCGGGGTTGTGATGTAGATACCACTGCACTGGAAGTTGAATGGTAGCAACCAGTGTAAGTTACTATAAAAAACAAACAAACAAACAAACAAAAAAAAAAACAACAAACACATCTTTGTCTATTTTCTTTTCTGATGAAAGCATAAGATGTCTTATCCTGTAAGAAACGCTAAAGCAAAATAGATATTTTTAAAAATATTAAATTTTGAAGCCTTTCACTCTGCCACATTTACACTTCAGAAAGAATTCATCTGCTTTAAAAAACTTTCCTATAACTTGAAAGCTAATAAGTACTTCAGGTTCACTTCACAGTAAAATAAAACTCACCTCCAGAGGACAATTAATCTGATATGTCTGATGAATATCTTCAGCTGAGATGAACAGGCTTCTTCTGACTCTTACTTCTTGCCATTGATCATACTGGGAAGTTTGAATGCATAACTCAGACTTAGATGTCTGATTTTTAGCCATGTGAAATGCAGGCACCCTTTACTGGATTGTTTGAAAGCTGTTAGAGGAACTCTTTAAGACTGAAAATTAGGCAGTTTACCTATATTGTGCTGATGTTTAGTTCCATTTCTAAGGTTAGATGCAACAACAATAACACTCTAGCTTGACTTGTTTATGAAGATCATATTTTTTTTGTTGAACAAAAATACATATTTTAGGTAAAAACTAGTCTTACATACACCTTTGGTATTATGGAGATATAACATCTCTTGTTAGGTTATTCCTATGATTCACCATCCTTGCTATTAAGCATATTACCCAAGTTCCAGTAGAATTTTGTCATTTCTCTAATAATGTAAGTCCTCTCTAATTTTGTAGTTCAGAGTCCATAGATTCAATGATTGCATTAACCATTTTATTCACAGCAGTATTTGAGGATCTCATAGATAATTTAGTGTTCACAGAAACTCCTTAGTTCTTTTAGGGATGTTGCTTTTCTATGCACATTTCCTTGAATAGTAATATAGTCTGTATTCACTCTTCCTACAGTGAATGGTCCATAATTAGGTGTATTACAAACCTGTTTGTCTCCATTGAGGAGAGTTTGCAAATTTGCTCTGCTAGTAGAGCTATTTTAGCAAAACAAGACATTAAATTTTTTTTCCACTAGTGTATCTACCACACCCACTTTAATGACACTAACTAAACCAAAATTAGAGCTGCATTTTATGTGTACAGAGTTTAAGGTGTGTGACTTTTTCCTCAGCTCAGATGATATACCATACTGCCAGAAAAACTGTTTATCATAGATCAGATCTATATTTAACATCTTGCCCACAGAGCCTTACTTATATATTTATAACAAGGGAAAGTGAACAAATTAACGAAGAAAAAAAATCCCACAAAAAACAAATGTTATTTCAACATATGCAGAACATTTAGCAATATATATATTTGGGAGGATAATAATATAAATATTTGGGGAGATAACAATATAAATATTTGGGGGGATAAAACTTGGAAAGCTACACTAGCAAGCACGTTCTTATTCTGCTCCTATACTTTTACACACTTTTATGCTGCTTCATTATTGTCTTCCATTGATATAAAAGTGACACGCCCCCCCCCCCCCCCCCCCCCCCCCAAAAAAAAAAAAAAAGCATACCACCTGTCTGAGTCTAACTTGCAATATGAGCTGCATGGATGATCTTATGATCTTTCTTCCTCGCTATGTAGCTGTTAATTTTCTGTGTTATTGCCAAAATAGAGCTGATATATAAAATTATTACGAGAGTTCAGTTATGGACAATATGTTGAAGTTGCTTTGTTATATAAGATTTGATCATCATAGCTTTTGTTCTTCTTCTGCCTCATATCTGAGAAATAAAAATATTAGTTACATTTTTTTGGTGGATTTTCTGAAAGCTCAAAAATACTGTGCTCCTAGAACTAAATTGCTCTTTCTAAACTGTACACTGGAATATGTGCTGAAGCACAGGGAATGATACAAAGAAAGGAGAAGGGAAGGGAAGGGAAGGGAAGGGAAGGGAAGGGAAGGGAAGGG
>NC_048893.1:160128201-160185034 GCF_011077185.1 Oxyura jamaicensis
AAAGAAAGAAAGAAAGAAAGAAAGAAAGAAAGAAAGAAAGAAAGAAAGAAAGAAAGGGAAAGAAAGATGTATGAAGAAAGAAGTAAGGAAAATCCAACGTCAAGAGACAATTTCCAATTTCTCTCTAGGACCACTCAAGTGCTTGCAGCTCGCAATTACCCTGCTGGCAGATGAAACCACAGCACTAGCACTAGGTCGCATGTGTCTTGTCATCACAATGCTTCCTTTTGTCTGATGGCTGCAAATGTTTGACAGTCATTAGAAAGTCATCCAAGGAAATACTTTCTTTCCATGTACAAGATCCTTGTAGTGGATTTTTAACACTGAGCTTTCTCAGTAATTCAGCTAGCATTAGCAAAAGAATAGTTTCTTACAGCCTGCCTCTGCCCTTAAGGGTCTTTTATAAAGAGGACAGAAGCTCTTTGTTGTTACTCCTTCACACGTTATTAACAGAGGTTTAACAGAAAGAAGAGGGGATTGTTACATGCCCCTTGCAATTTGTCTTTTTTTCAGTTCATTCAGATCTTCATCATGTCCAACTAGAAGATGGATTAACCCAGATCCAGGGGGACTGTTTCCATACTAAATAGAAAATGAATTTTCAAAAGGCAGACAGTAATCTCTCTCTGCAAAGAACTAACTGAGCTAATTATATAGCAAATACTCCTGCATGCCAAACAATTTTTTTATAAAGTGCTGTTACCCAAGTGAAAGTAAATTTCATTAATAGACAGATGCATTAACTTGTTAATTTGATACGGTCATCCTTTCTTCTAGTAGATGTTTTTACTTTTTGTTTCTGCCTAATTCTTTCCATGTTACCTATGCACATCGGCTGCTGAGCCCACCGATTGTGCTGTACAAAGCAGTAACTTACAATGATTGCTTCTAATCCTATTGCAAATTGATATCCATGATGAGGCTGTCAGCTGGTGTTAAACAGGATCGCTTTGCTGATGATGGAGAAGTGAGGCTGACTCACACTTGCTGAGCCTCAGCTTCCTCAGTTCGGCCTTGGGCAGTGTCTGTGCACCCACAGTGACTTGAAACTTTTTACAACTCTAGAAACACTTTTGATGAATTTGGGATAAGGCCCAGTATGACTCATACGCAGCTCCCCAGTATTGCAGCTCAGGATAGGAAGTTGTAGATTCTTCCATTACAGCCCAATGAGTCACTTAACTTTCTGTGAAAAATTCTGTTGGTTCAGAATGTTGTAAAGAGATGGTGAAAATCATTTCCAGTTGGACTAGATGATTTTTGAAGGTCACTTCCAACTGAAGAGTTGTATTTTATTCTATTCTAAAACCAGAGAGACACATACACAAAAAGGGGAGTTTGTAACATGGAATCCAGTGCTGCACTTCATGCTGTAGTACTAAAACCTCCCCTGACTTCTTGAAAGTCAAGGGCTCTGAGCCTAAGATATTTTGAATGTGTCTGAATGCTGATGCTCGGTTAACACTGCTTAAATGCAGCTTATTCAGCAAATGAGATCTAACCTTTTTCTTAGAGTTCTGGCTACATGTTCCATTTTATTTGACAAGAAAATCAATTTCTGAAAAGCCCCATCTCCTTCTGTTGCTTGTTCCCACTCTCCATTGTAGTTTTAGCTCACTAGTTCATAAAACTAGGCTATGGTCATAAAACTTCACAATGATGTGGCAGGTGTCTACAGTGATTTAGGTTGAAAAAGGAAAAGAAAATCACCCCTCCCACTCCCTACCAAACATAGCTATTGTAGCTTTAGGAAAAGTTGAAGGAGAAGAGCAAGTAACTGGGGGTGAACAGGAATCTTTCAAAACAATTTCAACACTGAAAATAAATAAATAAATAAATAAAAATAAAAAAAATCTGCAATGTATAACTAATCTCCTATCCAAAATAAAGCAAAACAAAGCAAAACACAAACCAAAACCACACCCCTTAAAAAAAAGGGGGGGGAGGGGGGGGAGGAGGAGTATTTATATTTAGATCTTCTATACCAAGACCAGTGTTGTGCAGGTCTACTGATCTAGATCACTGGGAACAATTAGTTAATTAGTTATCAGGCAGAGCGGCTGCTCTCTCCTTACAGATAAAGTTCATCCACATATCTGATCAATTGGGGAGACATCCTCAGTTCAAGGGGCATAGCACTTTAGAACCAATGTGAGTTGGGTCATGTGTGTCCAGTTCAAGACATTCATAAACAACCTGGAAAAGACAGCCAACAGTGTGACAGTGAAGACTATGAATGATATGAAGTCATTCCAGTAGCATAAAAAAAGCAAAGTGTAAAGAACCACAAAAGAACCCTAAGTGACTGAGCAGTGAAACAGCAGGCGTAATTCAGAGTAAATAATGCAGGAAAATCCATGGTTGCCCACACCTTGAATACTACGTACAGCTCTGATTACTTCATCAGAGGCTATTAGGAACAGTCAATGACTTGCCCTGTTTTTTCCCTTCCATCCATGTCCACATATGGATACCACTAGGGCAAGGTACTGTGCTAGACATGCTTTTTGATGTAATTGTTTTACATGTATGTGGAGATTATTTTATGTCTGAGAACTACTGCTGACTGTTCTGAGAAGTGAGTGTTGGCAGTGAATTACAGCTGAAAAAAAATGTATTTTGGTAAAGGTTTATCTGTTGTATACTCAGCTCTGCACTTCCATGTGAAGACAGAGTGATGGAAGACCTGATTACAAAAAGATCTGAAACTTTGTACATGTGAGTATGTTCTCCACATGTTCACCAAATATGAAGAGTGATCAGTCTGAAAAACTTTCTATCCCACCTATACAGATATACAGTCAAATGCTTATGCATATAGAAGTAATGCAATATAATGCAATAACTGCTCAGTACTGTGATCAGGGTTAAAATATGGCTCATATATCTCCAATGTCTGGCCAAACCATGACAAGGACAGACATGGCTTATAATCATCTAATGTATTCTAACTGGATTATAAAATGGTTTAAAGCTGCTACATAGACAGGTCTTTTGGTATCATTCCCCCATGCTCAGTTTTAAGCCTCCTATAGCTTTCCTGCTATGGGATACAATCCCAGCAGTACACCACCAATGCTAGAAAGCTCACAAACACATTTATTTGAATATTCAATTGTTAGTGGTTACAAATCCCATGAGAAGCTGATTATTTCCATTTTGTATCAGCAATATTTACTATGTGGGAAAGTACAAGTAATTCAAATGATGTATTTCTGCTGCTGAAAATAAATGTCATTTTCAGATCTCTTTGAAAATATCAGAGATTCTGGTAACATCAACAGTACCCTATTGTTGGTAACAGTTACAAGCAACACACATCCCATTCACTTGACTGCTTGAACACTAAGGGTCGTATTCTCTTTCTCATTCTGCTTTCCCTCTGCTCAGCTGCCAAAATGACAAAAGGAGGCCAGCTGAATACTATTGGCATTTTTCTTTAGTATAAAGCTAATGCCTTCATATGGTTTTAGGAAAACAGTAATTCAGATATACCCAGCTGCTTCAGAGAAATTGAGTAGCATGAAGATATAAATTGGACTGAGAGATTAGCATCAGCTAATGCACATCAGCACTGTTTCCACACTGCTTCCCAGACATTAAATCAAATTGAGCTGAAGACCTATATACTTCTGACAACCTCTTCCTCAAATACTTTTCCTGGATTAGGACTCACAAGATGTTGGAGTAACCAGTCTCTCCAATTACTGACATTTGGGGTGTCATCTAGGAAAAGCAGGTTCAAATTTAAGCTGGATCCTGTTCAAAAATATAATTGATGAGTTCTGGTAGAAAATGGTCCAACAGTCATTCAGCAGCTAGGAGAAAAGGTTTTCTAAAATGGGACCTGTAAAAAGTGTTTCAGAAACAAGGAGTGTACACAATACAATCATTGTGGCAGTAACCATGAAATAACCTAGGTATATGTTAGGAAAAAAAAAAAAAAAAAAAAAAAAAAAAAAAAAAGCCTATTGCCAACCAAAAGCAACATTCATAGTACAACAGATGTCAAAAATAAAGCATCTCATACAGAATAAGGGTAGACAAGATAAGTTTAATTATCCCTGAGGCATCATTCACTATAGAACCACAGAATCATAGAATATACCAAGTTAGAAGACTGGCAAGGATCACCAAGTCCAAATCCTGGCTCCACACAAGACCACCTAAAATTAGACCATATGTCTGATAACATTGTCCAACTACTCTGTCAGGCTTGGTGCCATGACCTTGGAAGCCTGTATCCTAACACCCAGCCTGACCCCCCCCCCGTCCCAGGTCCACGCCATTCCCTCAGGTCCTGTCGCTGTCCCCAGAGAACAGAGTTCAGCGCCTGCCCCTCCACTCCCCTCATGAGGGAGCTGCAGGCCGCCATGAGGCCTCAACCTGCTCTGCTCTGGGCTGAGCAAACCAAGGGACCCCAGCTACTCCTCACATATCTTGTCCTCTAAGCACTTCACCATCTTCGGAGCCCTCCTTTGGACACTCTCTAATAGTTTTAGGTCTTTTTTATATTGTGGTGCCCAAAACCACACACAGTACTTGAGGTGAGGCCACACAGCACACAGCAGGGCAGGACAATGACTTCCCTTTACCAGCTAGCAATGCTGTGCTTCATGCACCCCAGGGTATGGCTGACCCTGGCTGCCAGGGCACACTGCTGGCTCATATTCAACTTGTTGTCAACCAGAAGCCCCAGATCCCTTTCTGTGTGTGGCTGCTCTCCAGCCTCTCATCCCCCAGTCTGTACGTATAGCCAGGGTTGCTCCATCCCAGGTGTAGAATCTTGCACTTGCTCCTGTTAAACTTCATATTATTGGTGATTGTCCAGCCCTCTAATTTGTCAAGATCTTTCAGCAAGGCCACTCTACCCTTGATTATTTAGTATAATCTGCAAATGTACTTAGTATGCATTCAGGACCTGCATCCAGATTGTTAATAAAAACACTGAAGACAAATGGGCTGTAGGGTACTGGCCTATTTTAGACAGTCTGAGACCCTGAGTGATGAATGTGTAGCTAATAAGAAAGGCTCAGCATTGGTTCATTCCTGTACTGGTAACTAACCCAGGGTAACACAGAGAACAGAGAGGAAGCCTTCTGAAGCATAAGAAGATGGCAGTAATGACACATATGTCAGGAACAGAGGACCAAACCCCAGGACCTCAAGGAGTCTTCAGGCAGTGTCACCACATTTTTGGTGTTAAATTAGTATCCTCCATATGTGTTTACCAGTCTGATCACTGTAAATCAGCCCTGATCTGAAACTGCAGGAGCTGAGGTTCCCACATGTCTAGAGCGGAAGACTTCTAAGCATGTTTTGTGCTCAGGAAACTGCACTGCAAGTCTTTTATAGCTGGATGTTTTCAAAGGATGTCAGATACAGATTGTAGATATTCTTAATTTCTCTCTTTAACCTTGAAATTTAACCTAAATGCATCCCAAGTCCATGTGTGAATATTTTAATTTGACACTGAGAGTGACTTCCTGCAGTTTCGCTTAATCCTAGATTATATCCTTTCCCAAAATACATTAAGCAAAAATTTATAAATGCATTGTTATTGCAGATAAGAAGGTACATGTGACAAACTCAGGCTTTTCTTTCTTGGTGCCTTAATCTGTGTGAAGTAAAACCAGAACATACAGCCTGAACAAAAGGCTTCTCATATTGAACAATGTCTAGCTGAGACTCCATTTAAAGTCTGAGTGAATTCAATGGGGTAATCATGAAGTAAAGTACTATTGATATACAATATGTATGTGGGAAGCAGAAACATTTTTTTTACAGACCAAAAATCTCATTAAAAAACGCTGCTGTATTTCTAAAACAGAAGCAGATCAACATACCAGGCAGAACGTTCAAGTCTGAACATGACCTCCCTCTAATACTTTAGGAAATGCTTGTTTGAAAGAGTTGCATGAGAACATACAATGTTTTTGGTTTCTTATCAGGCTGGACCAAACACAAAATAGTGACCTCAAGGTTAAAAGCCTTACATGTCTTTTCCATGTTCTTAAACAATCCAGCAATTCCTACCAATAAAATATCTTATTCAGGATTCCATAACACTGGATTACATATTGCTTCTAAAAACAACTGTCTAGATAACCAAACGACAGTTGTATGTTCTCAGAGAATATGAAGAAAAAGCGGCTGATGCTCAGCTGCTATAAAGTGCTTCCTCCAAGACAGTGAAATGATAGCTGTGAAGAGTAGATGTGGGTCTGGTATTTGGTGCTTAAGAGTTTACATGTTTTAAGGATGGATTATTTATTAGGTATACATATGGAGATGTTCCATAACATCTATTCCTGAATGAGCTATGAACCTCTTAGATTGCCACGTCATTTAACTTTCTGGTATTTCAGATTTTACACTGGGAGATGGCAATAAAACTTGTCTTCACCATAGAAACATTGAAAGTTTCATCAGTGCCAAAGAAAACCTATTTCATAGATGGATTTCCTACAGCGCTATCATATTTGGGGGGAATAATATGCTTTCTGTTTTTGTATACTTTTACCACTGACTTTTGTCATATGAAGCACAAAGGTAGTTAAGTTACTTACCTGTAAGTGGAATACACCAAGATGTGTTGTTCATATGTTTCTTCTCCCTGCAGGCACAAACCCAACAAATGCTTGAGTTCTGTTTTTCCCTCCAGCAGTCCCAGCCCTATTTATGTGTCCTCTTTTGTGTTCCACATAGATGTTGTAGAGAGACGAGCATTTCCTGCTCTCCAATTTCTTTGCAACTACGGGATCATCGAGTATGGACTCCAAGAAAGAAGACAAAAAAAGACTAATGTACATATGCACAGCATAAGGTCTCCACTTGCAAGTAAATTTTATCTCTGTGCGTATGTTCATTCTACTCTGGGTGACACCAGTACCTACAGGTATTTCTGACGTTTCTGAGAGCAAGGAATTGCTCTGCCAAGAGTGTGTCTGGGTGTAATATCAGAGCTTGAACAAAAAACCACCTGGGAAGGTATAGCAGGAGGATACAGGGTGACTTGAGTACGAGGAAGCCATGAACAACCCTGTGATGGTCACAGCCAGTTTTGGTCAGCTTGGCAACCAACCCAGCCTCTGCGGAGGCCTGTGGAGGAACCCACACCCACTCTGATCCTAACCTTCTGTGCTACCCATTGCCTCACAGCAGGGACCTGAACTGATGATGATTTCCAACCTAGGAAAAGGGTTGGAAAGGTGTTTTCTTAAGTGGTTGTTTAATTGTATGTTTTCCTTTTTTCTCAGTTCCCAAATCAGTAATTAAAAGTTTGTGTTCATTGGCAATACATTAAATTAAGTGAAAATCTAAGAGTCAAGGTTGTGCTGCCTGTGAAAGAATAGGAGAAGAAGTCTTTGGTTGAGGTTCTGGAAGGGAACAGAGTAGGTGACAGCACCTCCACATGCCCTTTATGCCCTTAGTATTAGGAATAAAAAGATTCAGTTTCTGATCCTATTCATGATAACCATGTTTTTTTCTGTAGGCCAGCAGAGGAGTGAAAACTTATCATATCTGAACAATGTCTTGTTGCCTTCTTCCTTCAGCTCTCCTCTTATATAGGAAACATACTTAGTTTCATTATTTCTGGAAAGAGATGGTGGAAAATCAGTACAGAGAGAACTGGCATTGTGGCTTGACAAGGAAAATGTGTTGTCAACGGCACCTGTTTCTAGGAAGGTTTATATTCACAAAACTTCTTGTCGCAAAGCTGGCATTCCTGTCTCTGTGTATAAGAACTCTCTGACAGTTCAAAATTTTGACAGGAAAATGTATTCTTTATTTCCACTTATGAGACACCTGAGGCTATTATAAATATTTCTGAGCAGGATACACAGCAAATATTTAATCCCCCTACCCCTTTATTTTTTCTAGAAGTCAGCAATTGTGTGAGAAAGAAAGATGAAACAGACAAGAACAAAAAAAAAAATTATATGGCACACAGCCTGAGTGTATATTAGGCATCCAAGCAGCTTCTTTCACACTCGTTTCAAATTTCTGAACATCGAGAGAGAGAGGAAGAGAAGGGAAAAAAAATGGGGGGGAAAGGGGAAAAAAAAAAAAAAAAAGGAAAAAAAAAAAGAAAGGAACATAAAAAGAAAAGGAGAGGTATAGGAGAAACCTGGTCTGAGTCAGTTGTTGATACTTCATTAAAATCCTAATTATCATCCAGACAAACAAACAGTCTTTTCTCAGTAGATGTAATTTAGATAGACAGTGTAAAAAGTTATGTTACTCTTGTGCACAGAAACCCTCAAGTCCAACTCAATCTGGACGAGCTATTCCAAAAGACTCAATTTCATTGTCTGAAACATGAAAAAGTACATCAGAAAATAAATATGCTTCATAACAATGTTGGCATTCCAGAAACAGGCACTTTAAAAGGTTAAAAGATACATTGCCTTTTTATGACTCATTTCCATATAGACACACAAAGAAGTCAGACCTTTTTTATCTCAATTAGCTTGACAACTCTACTGAGTAAATAATAAAACACATCTTCATTGCATTACTTTTTGCATGCATTAAGTTATCCTGTAATAAAGTTGTTAATTAAAGCATATACTGCATTTTCAAATTGCAGTATTTCCAGTTTAGTGGATTTTTTGTTTCTCTAATTCAGTTCTCTGTGTCTGGCTATAAACACTGCATGTATTAATATTGGATATATATTTAGATCAGAATGCTGTTTAATTACCTAAAATGTTACTTTATTACAAGGAAAAGTAGTTCAATATATAGGAAAATGAATGTGCAAATACTACGATGTTACAATGATGAGTGAGTTGAGGGAATGGCATTAATATTACAGGGACACATTCCAAAATGAATGGACACTAGTTGAAAGAGCTTCATGTCATTAACTTTATTGGGAGCCATTCCAAAAGACTCAAGTTGAAAAAACTCATGTCATTAATATTATTGGGAGTCACTCCAAAAAAACAGTAGTTGAAAGAGCTCCTTGTAGGATGATTTATTTGTTGGTTTAAGCAGATAAGTTAACCCATTTGGTATTTGATGCTGAATTTTGTAATTCACATCCATGAAGGGAGGTGGATTGTCCTGGACTAATATTCAGGCAAGGCTGAAGTTAGTAATTTGTAATCAGGAAATAGGTTTTCTGTTTTCTTCAAGATACTTTAAACAAATCCTATCCTTATTTTTTTTTTTTTTTTCATGGCATAAACATAAACTTTTCATTTTCTGGCTCTTCACAACTCTGTTCTTCTCTATTCCCTCTGTCTTGTATTTATCACTGCTGTGTGCTGTTACTACTACATTTTCATTTGAAGTGCTCTTTCTCTGACAGGACAGATGATGCCCCTGCAGACAAGTTCTCAACATTTTTCATTTATCGTCCAGTGCTTCTGCACTGACAGCAGCTTGAAATGTTCACTTGTGGTCTTCTTCCAAAAATATCTCTGCATGACAGTCTTACACAGGATGTGCTCTGAGCATTGGTCTGTGAATGAATTACTATGAATTTTTCCTCGGTCTTTTGCACGGTGAGGGAAATACATAGCAACCATGTTTTTTAGGCTGGATAATACTGTTATAGTTCTCTCCCATTTCCACATCTTTTTATATCCTTCTGTCAGCTGTTGTCTTAGAGCATTTGGGAATGGGATCTGTTTCCTGTATTTGCTTGAGAAACACTCTGTATAAAGGAGTCCTGGCCATAGCAGAATTCCAAACAGAGTCATATCTATATTGTCATGTTCCTATTCCATGTGTCATACTCAGAACTCAGTTCTTTGATCTTCTTGGCTACACACGTTATTTATCACCTAAGGTCCCTTTGTGGGGTAGTGAGTGGTGTTGGAGGTTGGGGGGAGCCTAAATAGCAGCCTTGACAAAATAAAAAAAATAATAATAATAAAAAAAATAATAAAAAAAAGCATGAACTGGAAAACATTGCATGCCAAGGTTTCATTCCTAATACAAAAATAAATGCTGGCAGATCTGACTTCTTCAGCCCGCAGGCATCATGGCCTTGTGTGCCCTTCCTGATTCTCATGCTACAGACACAAATGATATATCTTAGCCTTGGCAATATGCTATAAAACATTTCTGTGTTATATTGTGAGGCAGTTATCTCATTTGTGTCCACAGATGAATAGTATGATGCTCAGCAACATTTAAAGAAATGTCAATTAGGGTAAAGAGGAGATCAACATTTATGGTTTCACCAGTTCAAAATCAGACAACTATCATCTGAGGCCAAAGAAAGAACTTGGATTTTGAGGGAAATTAGGAAGAATCTGGAATTTGAGGGAAGTTTCACTATTTCCAAAATATGCACAACAAATTGGATGGAGAACTAACCTTACAGTATGCTCCTCCATACTCAGGTCAACACTACACAGAAGTGCCAGAATCCAAGAGATAGGTCTGTGTCTCAGAGTCTCCAGACACCCCAAGATTTAGCTGTGCAACATCTCACAGGATTAGCCTTCAGTGATGATAGTAACAGTGGTGAGGGCCCCAGGAAGAACCAAACAGGCACATGATCATGGCATTCATGAATCTCCACAATGAGCAGCAAGGCTCTGCAGGCTCAAGTAGTGATGCCTCCACCAATTCACATACTGTAGGTCCTGACACTGGGAAATCTGGTGAACTGTGTCCCTTTAGTATCTTACATGTAAAGTAGGAAGATGTACTTACTGGTTCAGAGGGGTCAAAACTACAGTAATGCAATTGAATCACAAAATAGAATCATAGAATGGTTTGCATTGGAAGGGACCTTAAAGCTCATCTAGTTCCAACCCCCTGCCATGGACAGGGACTCCTCCCACCAGACCAGGTTGCTCAAAGCCCCATCCAACCTGGTCTTGAACACTTACAGGGATGGGGCATCCACAGCTTCTCTGGGCAGTGTCCAGTTCCAGTTCCAGTGTCCTGTTCCAGTGTCTCACCACCCTCTGAGTGAAAAAGAGTTCTTCCTTACTTTTAATCTAAACCTACCTTCTTTTAAAGTCATTATCACTTGTCCTATGACTATATGCCCTCTCCTGCTTTTTTGTAGGCCCCCTTTAGGTACTGGAAGGCTGCTGTAAGGTCTCTCAGAGCCTTATTTTCTCCATGCTGAACAACCCCAACTCACTTAGCCTGTCCTCATAGGAGAGGTGCTCCAACCCTTGATCATCCTCATGGCCCTCCTCTGGACTTGTTCTAATAGGTCCACAACCTTCCTGTGCTGGGTCCTCAGAGCTGAATGTAGGTGCTGTAAGTCTCCTTGTCACTGGTAAATAGTGAAACACCATGAGAACTGGCTCTGCACCCCTGTCAAATCAAGCTCCAGAGCTGAATGCAGTACTTCAGCTGGGGTCACATGAGAGCAGAGCAGAGGGGGAGAATCATCTCCCTCGACCTGCTGGCCATGCTGCTTTTGATGCAACCCAGGATATGGTTGGCTTTCTGTGCTGCAAGCACACATTGCCAGCTCATGTTGAGCTTCTCATCAAGCAACACCCCTAGGTATTTCTCCTCAGAGCTGCCCTCAATCTATTCTCCACCCAACTTGTATTTGTGTTTAGGATTGCCCCGGCCCAGATGCAGGACCTTGCACTTGGTCTTGTAGAACTTCAAGAGGTTCTCACAGAACCACCTCTCAAGCTTGTCCAGATCCTGCTGGACAGCATCCCTTCCCTCCAGCATGTCAACCACACCACACAGCTTGGTGTCATTGGCAGACTTGCTGAGGGAGAACTTAATTTCACTGTCCATATCACTAACAAGGATGTTAAACACCAGTCACAATACTTGCCCTTGAGGAACATCACTCATCACTGATCACCACTTGGACATCAAACCATTGACCACAACTCTTTGAGTGTGACCACCCAGCCAATTCTCTACCCACTGAGTGGTCCATTTGTCAAAGCCATGTCTCTCCAATTAGAGACAAGGATGTCATGTGGGACAGTGCCAAATGCTTTGCACAAGTCCAGGTAGATGACATCAGTTGCTCTTCCTCTATGCACAAATGTTGTACCCCATCATAGAAGGCCACCAGATCTGTATACCATGATTTGCCCTTACTGAAGTCATATTGGTTGTTGCTGATCACCTTATTTCCCATGTGCCTTAGCATAGTTTCCAGGAAGATCTGCTCTGTGATCTTGCCAGGCACGTAGGTGAGACTGACTGGCCTGTAGTTCCGCAGGTCTTCTTTTTCAACAAGGACTGTGGCTGTCTCCCTGACAAAGCAAGATAAAAGGTAATGCCCAGTCAAAACAGTCTTATTTGATATCAGCATCCAAGAAGAGAAAGGTCCATATTGCCTGGGTCTATCTTCCTATGCTAGACATCTTTGCTGCAACGCATGGGATATGAACAAACCTGAAGTATTCTTCCCAGTCAAAGCCATATAACTTTCACTAACAATATCAGCAGCAACAGTCAGCAGCAATAAATTATGCAGCAAGTCCAAGGAAGAGCTTAAGTGCCTGTCTCTGTCATACAGAGAAATGGAGATACTTAAAACTCAACTGGACAAGGTCCTGAGCAACCTGATGTCCATTGAGCCTGCTTCAAGCAGACAGTTGTACTAAGTGACATCCAGAGGTTTCTTGGAATTTAAATTACTCTATTGTTCTGGGATTCTAGCTTATATTTATGTTAGCATATCATCACTAAACTGTAGGGGAAAAAGATCACTTGACTTAAAAGACCAATGTACGGTCCAAATGAATCACCAAGGGAAACTGTGATGGTGAAATGCAAACTTTGAAAGTTCTTCAAAGACCGAACATATGTTTCTTTTCTCTGTCTTTACTATGTATATGATCAACTGTATATATAAAGCAGACAGCGTGGACTAACTTTCACATTACTTTTTACGTACAGTACTCTTCCTTGTGGTAAATTATTCACTATGCAACAAGACACACTGTGATGAATAATATACCTAGCATGCAACTACAATCTTTTAATGACAGTCTACGTCATGGACAAATTTTCAAAGATGTGGCCATTTGTAGACTTAAACATGAACTCCTGTTCTCCAGTATGTTTTTCAAGGCCAGAGTATATGTATTCAAGTAAGAGATGAGTTAATGATAGTCTTCAGTTTTACTTTGTGTATCAAAACACAAAAACCCATATCTAAGAAACAAATTACCAGTGTCCAACCCATGGCAAAGTGCTTCTTCCCCAGTGGCATCACTGTCTCTGACTTTGTTCTTTCTCCCTCAAACTCTGATGTTGATATGCATATATTTGATATGCATATCCTATGCAGACAGGTGAGAATCTTACAGTACGGCATAAGAATCATTAAGAAATAAAAATTTACTTCAGATATTGCTATATTTTTTATGCCCCAGGTACAGGACAACACAATAAGCATCCGTTGTGCTAGGCATTGACAGTATAAACATACAACCAGTGAAAGTCTCAGGAGCAAAGAAATCATAAAATATATACACAAGAAAGACAGTGTAGAGGAAAGGAAGAACACACAAACACGGCAAAAATGTAGCAAAATTAGCTTTGTTATTATTGGCTTTATTTGTTGCTTAAATCTTTTCTATGGTGTTCTGAGAGGAAAAAGGTAGGTGGGAAAAAAATGGTGGTTGTAAGTCTGTGAGAGTAAATGGCTAATCAGTAGACATGACTGACTATAGAGTCAATACAGATGAAATAAGCTATTAAAATCATCACTGTTTTTATGTTTTCATCTTCCACCATTCCTGCAGAAGCTCTGCCAACCTTACGTTTTTGACTTGCTCAGGTCTGCTGCTTCTTTTGTAAGTTTTAAAACTTTTATGATAGATGAAGAAAGACATTTAATTACTGTCCAAATTACCATCTTGATGGGCAGTGATGTACTTTAAGATATCAGACATATCACAATGTGTTTAAAACACAGTGACTTCTGCTCAGCCCTCATTTTAATATAAACTGGGAATGTTGTGTCCCTTTGTCAACTCAGTCCAGTATGTCCTTTTAGCCCTTGTCATCTAGACATAGCATTAGTGATTCCTAGTCCATACTTTTCATCTTGGAAAGTTTGCAAGGATACTCAAGCATCAATTGCCTATGCAGATGATGAACAAAAATGATTAGTACTAGTTAAGGGTAAAAAATGTATAAAATAACAGAAAGAATTTGTAGGGGGTTGTCCCACCAGCCAATTCAAGAGGGTCTTTCAAACCTGCATAGAATTTTGGCTTAAGGACAGAAGAAACATCATTCCTACACTCTTGCAGTACCTTTCATACACATACACAAAACAAAACAAACAAACAAACAAACAAAAAAACACCATACAGGTCATGTAAGGATTGAAGAACCTAAGAAGAGAACCAGAAATGCTTTATATTGGCTCAGCTGAACAGAGATATTGAGGAAACAGTCAGGGTTTGCTATATATGCCAACAGAACAAGCCAAGTCAAGCAAAAGACCTCCTATTGGTGGCACAGGAAGAAATTGTTCCCTTGGAGCAAAACAGGCTTAGATTTGTTTAGATTGGCCAAGAAAAAAATGTACTCTTCTCTGGACTCTCAGTTGCTCTTTCCTCTAATGGCATTACTAGAATACGTTACTAGTAGATAACTATTCTTGTTAATAATTTTGCAAGTGAGCCACGGTTTATTAAACAGCAGTATTTTGTGTTGTTTGCATATAAATAAGTTGCTGCTAGTGTCCCTTATCTATAACTCAATAGTGACTGAAAAGATTTACCACACTTAAAATAAAAACTAAATACATGTCGTCACTTGCAGATATTTGTTTCAGAGAACAGGGAGAACTGCAATGCCTTTAATGATGATAGAAGCTGATGTCAGAGTTTTGTGAAAGTATGAATACAGCTATATGCAGTATGATATGATGATCATGGACTTCTCATCAATTCCTTGACTTGAAGCACCATGTTTGCACATGATATAGATCAATGATCAGAAAACAGAGATGGAGAAACAAGTCACATTTAAAATGTCTCATGATATGCATTCTAATCATATGATAATTGACCAAATTTCCCAAACTTCATGCTTTTCCTATTCATATGGTAGCTAGACCCAGCCCTGTAAACCTGGAAAGGACTCAGATATGTTTGTCCCACATTTCTGTGAAACTGACATCAGTGTACAAATGCTGATATCTCCAGTTTCAGGAGAGGAGAGAAGAGTCCCTCAGCTTGCCTTTTTTTTTTTTTTTTTTTTTTTCTGGTGACAGTATCAATTAGGCAATGGTTACAGTTTAGACAGCTAAATCCAAGATCTGTAATAGTATAAGAGTATAAAACACAGCCACTTACAATTTCCTAATCACTCCTGTTTTATTATTTCGAGAGACCTACCAGTGAAATGCACCTCAGAGACAAGCTGAAAAATTATTAAGCTCAACACATGATTGCACATCAATTTACACAATATGCTGATTACAAATATTTTGAAGTAAGCTCCATACATGTTGTTTAAGGAGGCTGAGCAAAGGAGATCAACCTGCCCAAAATGGAAGCCCTCATACATATGCCACCTTGATAGCACAGAGAGAACAGAGGGAAAGCTGGGGGAGTGAAGCAGTGGATGTGCCTTAATGTATTTTACTTACATTTCATGTTGTATATTTATTTATAAAAATCATACAAATAGAAATAGCTACGTAACTGCAACCCTAGTAAAAGGCCTCCTAATCCTTCATCCAAAACTGGTTGATTGCCTGGATGGTCAAGCAGTGACTGAGATATAACCAGAAGTAAGAGGTAGCCAAAACTCTAAACAATCTCTTGCTAGAAAAAGAGGAAGACTCAAGCTAGTAGCTGTGTACTCTGGGGGAGGGGCTGTACATTTTTTCTCCTTCTTTACTTCCCATCCCTCCTTTCCTCCTTCTCAAAGTTCAATAGAGTATTGTTTAATTATCTGTTCTTTTGGTTGGTTCATAACATACAACTGCAGAAGTCTTTGTTCAGACAAACTAGGACTATTTTCCCAGGTTTCTGGGTGAATACTTATCTGCTTTAGTAAAGAGACCTCTAGAAGCCTTTGCTGCTGCCAACAAGGCTTGACAAAAAGATTGTAGTTATTAGGTTTTATCTGGGAAAAGCAGCTCTGGCATATGAAATCTTACCTTTAATCGGTTCATCTTAGGAAGAGTCACTGATCAAAAAAGATCTCTCTCCTTTACCACAGACCCTGAGGCTAAGTCTGCACCACTCAACAAAGTGTGCCACCACCATTCAGGTGGCCTGAAGGCCAGGTGGCACCAGTGTGCTTACCTCAAACTGGTTTATGACTAATCTCCTGAAGATGTGTCTTGGAGATGGCTATCTGGATCAGACCAGAACAAAGCCAAGGAATAAGCTAGCAATTAAACGAGGTAGATCGTGTTGGATGTAGAGCCTGAGCATGTTTAGCAATGATGACTGAGCCCTATCCTGACCTTTCAACATGGAAGTGAGATGTCACCAACATACAACAAATGATTGCCTGCATCCTTTAGAAGATGACTCAGGAATAGATTGGTCCACTGGGTCTCACCACCTGCCAGAGAGATGGGGCAGGGTCTAAGTTATACGGTTTCATTTTGTGCTGCAGGATAGAAAAGCAAAGAGAACAAAGAGACCACAGCTGAGGGCTGCACCTGAGGTACTAACCAGCAACTACAGCAAATACAGCAAGGAAGTCTGGAGTGTATAAGATGCAAGAAAAACACAAGTTATTGAAGCAATACACAAAGGAGGATTCTGAGCTCATACCACTTGCAGGCACCAATGACAACTGCAAAGAATTGCAGTAATGTCCATCACCAGAGTGATAAATTACCCAGAGAAACCAAATGAAATCACCTAAACTAGGACAGAATAGAGGAGATAGCTCTGCTGGCTGGTTTGTATTGCTGTTCAGAAAGTTTTGCTTATTTCAAGCCATTAAGTCTGTAGAGGTCCTAGTACATAGCTTTTAAGTAAGGTTGTCAGACTACAGCCTTACACCATAGTTTACTCCTCTGTGTGCAGTGTGCTGTACCTTGCACGGAACATAGAGCAAAGTTACAAGGAGTGTCCTGCAAGTAGTTCTGCAGAAGCTGACACCAACACAAAAGTTCCTGAGACCAGCAAGGGTGGTGT
Organism: Oxyura jamaicensis; assembly: GCF_011077185.1. Classification (NCBI taxonomy): domain Eukaryota; kingdom Metazoa; phylum Chordata; class Aves; order Anseriformes; family Anatidae; genus Oxyura; species Oxyura jamaicensis. The sequence goes on from NC_048893.1 coordinate 160,145,289, forward strand.
GACAGGTCTTCAGAGTAATTTCAAATTTGTCAGTCATCCTGCCCAGAACTGTCTCGAAATGAGCCCATTGCATTCATCCTTTCAGGTAGCCTTTTTTGGTTTTATCCATACTCTTTAAGAGTAACTCTTCTGTCAAAGCAAGGAAGTGCCTGAGTTGTCACCTCAATAACTATGCTATACTTACATTCTTTCACTTGAATGCAGATTTCAAAAATGCTCCAGGCACTACAGAGCATGCAGGAGACTTCCTACTTCTCACACAGTACGTATCTGGACCAAAAGCTGCAAGAGGTATTATATTACATGAATAGTCAACTGTAAGTTTCTTTCCTGTGGTATTTTCTTATGGACATGGGAACAAGTCCAATTAAAAAAAAAAAAAAAAAAAAAAAAAAAAAAAAAAAACTCTACTTTGTTGGTCATACTTCTTACAGATGTTATTAATTACCCTCTGTGACAGAAAAATATTTTTCCTCTTGCAAGTCTTATAAATATGATCTGAGGATTCTTTTAAATAACATTTTTATCCCGTCTTCAGGCATTACCTTTCTACAATGTTTTGGCAAGTATGAGGTGTACTGTCATGTCACAGAATACCACCTGACCAGCAGTAAAAATAAACTGATGTACAGAGTACCTTCGTCCTGCAGAGTTGCTTGAAGCACTACATGATTTAATATAAACATCCTAAAATATATAAACATGTTCTGATTAAAACCTACCACTTAAAATTCAAACAAATGGGAACAAAGTGAGGATGGAAAAAAAAAAAAAAAAGGAAAAAAAAAAAGAAAAAAAAAGGCTTTATGAGCTAAATAAACCCAAAGTCACTGTTGTTTAGGATTAACGTATTCAACTTCATTTAAATAGCGCTACATCTGTTACTTTAATGCAAATCCCAGGTCTGGCATCTGTACAGTTTGCAAAAGATTTCTTACCAAATAATAACACTACTCTCAAATAAGACTAATTACTAAAACTCTCCTCCCTAAGCCTGCTAATAGAAGAACTTGGCTTCTACAAATCAATTATGAAACTATTATAATCATCAGTCTTGTTTTCTGAAAAAGTTCTGTCAAATCATATCCTACTCTCCTGATGCTACTGACAATAGTAATTAAATGTGGCTTGATTATAATGAGAGCTTAGGAATGCAGTTCATTTGCAGGCATTACATTTAGGCATCTACAGTCTGGTACTAAATCCACTCACAAACAAATAATGAAAACTTAAGCATTTGGGACTCTATTCAGTTGCATAAATACAGGTCTCGGTGCCTCTTAGATGTTGCAGAATATTATATCTGTCCACCTGATCTCTGTTAGAGAGGAGCACAGGCCTACCAAAAATCCTGAACCTTATTTACTAATTTCACGTGCACGATTCAATTCCCTATGGCAACAGGCAACTATGCTTAGACAGCTGAACTGGTTCCTACACGTCGACCTTAAGATGAGATGAACCATATCATAGAAGTGCCTGCTTCTGTCTACTGTGTATAAAGTATATCTGGCTAGTTCAGGCATCAAAATTGAGCAGAAAAGTCTTGTAATGGGTAGGTGGTCTGTGTAAGGGTAGTAGTGACTGAACAGAAACTCGAGGATGAACTTTTCCCATTTGAAAAATCCTAAAACGGAGGTAGGAAACTACAGTTCACCCCAGTCTTAGAGTGGATCATTGTGTGACAGAGATATCTTGTCTTGAAGATACACTAAGTGTTATCTCCTTGAAGGGAAATCAAATAAAGCACCAATGTCATTTCCTATCTATGACTACTGTCCTGGAGAGAGAGAACTGTTCATAACACTGAACTTACAGTTTCCAGCTACATTGCAGTGTTTCCATGTGTCAGTGGCCATGGATTACATGCTCTTAACTAAAGCCCCTATACTGCTGTTTGTCCTTCATGTTTTCCTTGCCCTTACAGGATCATTTCTGCTGCTCCTCTCCAGACACAAACTCGACCCTAAGGAACTCTGTCTTGGGCCATGGCAAGTGTGTTTCCAAATGAAGAGTGCAATTTCCAAACCTGAATTATAACAATGAAGGACATGTATCACAGAAGAGCTCTAGGGAATGAACACAAAAACACGCTTAAAATAAAAACTCCAAAACCTTAGATCATCAAGAAACAACATCAGTCACAGGGAATTTCAAAATAGAAATGTAGTCATGTAAGGATCTCATTGTTAACAAGATAGGTTTTGAGGTGCATTATTTTAGAAACAAGAGGAAGCGAGAAGGGGGAAATCATGTATATTTTACCTACTGAAAGTAGCTGAAAGCTTCCTTACTTTCATGGAAAAGCACCACAAAAACCAAGTAAGAGGGCTGGAAAAATGTAGTTTTCTGAGCAAAAATCATAGTTGAGCAAAAATCATTTTTTCATCTGATAATTAGCATCTCATGTTAATTGCTAGGAAGGTTGGTGCTGGACTTTCGTTTCATATCTTGACACCTTTTTCAGATGTTTTTGAATTTGCTTTAACGTAAGTGCCAAGGGTTTTCATTTTCTACGTTCAGTCTTCTCCATGAAGAGTTAAAATTCCAGCACTATTTTTTCTCTAAAAGTCATTCAGCCCTCATTTTCTCTTACCATACTGAAAAATCTATTGTTTTTCATTACCTCAAGTCAATCTAAGAGTCATACCTCTATCCTGTAGTTATTTTGTGATGGAGACCTCGTCTTGACTTTGCTCCTCTGCTTCCTAATCATGATTGTTTTCTTGGTCTTTTAATCAATGACACTTTTACCTCTAGCAACACTATGGATTACTTACTTAGCATATTTTATAGTATAAACAAAGAAATTGCATTGTAGTCAAGCTGGGATAGCTAGCATGATTAATGTCAAGCCTTGGAATTTCAAGGTAAGATATATTTGTAAAATGCTGTAGGCAAATAAATAAATAAATAATGCATAATTTCCTAGGAATATCAATAACTTCAATATAGATTTTTGACTGTTTTATTGTCTGGTTCTCCCTCTTTCAAATTCCAAAATAGGTCATTCATATTTTTTTGTGTAACAAATTCTGGTAAAAATGAAATTTCAACTTCCAGTAAACTTTTTGTAATAAAGCCAAAAGACAGAAAATCCGGTTTCCTTCTCTGTTATCTATTAAGAGAGGTCTGTTTCTTGTGCATAGCTGTAAAACCACTAAACTTGTACACTAGATGTGTCCCACGTATATGTGTTTGGGAATGTAGGAAGACTGAGTATGAGTACAAGCAGTAAACATATTTCCAGGACTCAGAAGTAAACAATTTGCTAGCAGAAGCTATGGGAGAATGTACTCATAGTGGAGAGGATCAGCAATAAGTGATGACAAATTGATGGTTAAAAATAGGAATTGTAATTTGGCAGAGAAATTAAGAACACGATTAAATAAAGATCTGAGGACAAATGTCTTGCTGCTACTTAATTAGAATGACGGGTGCCTCCCTTTTTGTCTATCAGTGCCTTATTTCTGCACATATTCCAGTGGTTTCTTGATTAGCTACAGTCCGTTGCATTTGTTTTCATCTGTCTAGAATAACTTAACAATCATGGTGTTTCAGAAATAAAATGTTTACTATACAAGCAGTAAAAATATTATAATGTAAGTACATGTACAAAGAAGACAGAGCAAGCTTATCTTCCAGTGTCACTTAAGCCTTTCCAAAGTTGCACATGGGCACATGTCAAGTGACATCGGATCACTTATTTTAAATTTATAAAATTGCTTTCCATCACCAGGAATACAAGCAGCATTTAGACTAAATGAACATTTTGACAAAAAAAAAAAAAAAAAAAAAAAAAAAAAAAACAGTCTTTTAATTCAATTAGCATAAAAGCCAATGTTATACTGGCAGGAATATTGAGAGAATGGATAACAACAGCCTTTGCAACAGTCACAGAGACCCTAGGGAATTACAGGTACATGTTGTAAGACTGAAGGTGCTATTCCTCTCTCCCCAAAGTTTAATCTAGTTGCCTGGGTCTTCTCTGTTTTAGTGGAGAAAAAAATCACAGATACCCACATAGAGAAGCTGATCTGAGTAAAGATCTCAGTAAAAGAGACAAATTGAACCAAAGAGAAACTTGTCTTTCCTCATTGACTATACAGAAAACCTATATGGCTATCTTAGCAAAGATACCTAATTTATAGATAACTAAGATTAGATTAAATAAATCCTACCTTTAGAGATTATATTTTGGGAAGAAATAATATTTATGTTTCAGAAACAGAGAAGAACAGATGACAGAGAAGCATTGGCCCACTTGTAATGATACTGAAGGATGTGGGGAGGCAATGTACCCTAGCAGGAGTACCCTGTGTATACGATATGGTTATTTCCTATCAGTTGCTCCACTTCTCAGGTTTCTCTCCCTTTAGATTAAGTAATCAAATACCCAAATTGTCTTTTTTTTTTTTTTTTTTTTTAGCTGTTTATAATGTTTTAGGCTTTTACTAGGGCTGAAATGTGAATACATGAAAGCAGTGTAACAGCAGAGAAATACAGTAGGGCAAGCATTACAAATCAGAGAGAATGGCCCCCTTTGTAATTGAACTATATCCTGTAAGAAAATTTCATTTTAGTGCAGCAAGGTATGCTGCTGGACACACGTTCTTATACCGACTAGACAGTTTGTGCCATTTCAGACATTGCTGCTGGCAACTGCTAAAACTACTTGGCATGTCTACTGGCATGCTGACTGTCTTGGAAGGTTAAACCATTGAGGCATTGATTCATACCTTCTCTAGAGAACTGAATGAGCTAAGAAGTGCAAATAAAAACCAAACCTGCACTCTATTTAAACTGAGAGCCTAATTCTGGCAATTCTGGTGCAGTTTGCTCATTCTGAAGGACTGTTTTACCAGTCACACACACAACAAAACAAAACCACCACCAACAAAAAAACCTACTTTCTCAAAGATGGAATGTTTTTCCCTTTATGTTTTAAATCTAAAATTAATTCTAAATTTGACAAACTAAATTTGCTGCTTTTTAAATTAGCTTTATGTAATTTATCTACTGTTTGCTATACAATACTTCAATGTGGAAACAATTACAATAAGTGCTGAGTTATCTCCACCAATGAATTTCCTATCTTCCTGCATCTGTCTTGTAATCACTAGGCTACCCACATTGCATAGAGCTTTGCGCTATATACACTGCAGAAAACATTGCCCGTGTTAAACCAAAACCAGTCACTTATGGTACAACAGGCCTCATATTCTTTCCTGCTTCTATTGCAAGTGCAGGACCCAGATCGATCAGTGAGTTCTCCTAGCCCAAATCCTGTGTCCAAGATAGGTACTGCAGTTCAAGCATTTTGAACAGTGTCCATTTGGAGTAGACAGTAGGCCATAGAAAAGACACCCAACGGCAGTCTTGTTAACTGCTTCAACTGCATCCAAACTTGAAAGAATTGAAGCTAAGTAATGCCGTCTGCGTTGTGCTTCAGTCAAGCATTATGTCCTCCCTTACAGGATCCCTGTTCAGCAAATCAAATGGCTGCATTTTGCTCTAGCTGAATTTCACAGAGCACTTTAAGTCCACAACCCAACATTAAAAAACAAAACAAAACAAAACAACAACCAAAAAAAGGCATTTCTGTGACTTGATCATTATTCCAAACTTAGACTGCCAATCCCCATGAATACAGAGTATCTCCTATGTTTTTGAAGGCTTTAGACTGGACACACGGACTGGACTTTCATTTCACTAGATAAAAGTTAAAAAAAAATTCCAATACAGCTTACTGTTTTTTATGGTCTTTCAGGAGCAAATGAGACCCAACAAAACACTCAGTAAGCCAATGTGAATAAAAAATGACCATTTAATTTATAGAACTTTTACTGACTTATTGGGTTGTCCAATAATCAACACACCCATTCATACCTGAATTAAATATCTCAAATGAGTACAGATTTTCTAAACCTGAAAATTTTACTAATTCAGTAGTCAGTACAAAGACATGCTCGTGAAGAAGAGATATAATTAGCAGCAGCATGAACACAGGGACAAGATATATTTTGAGTTTTAGGGTAGTTTGAAACAGTTTTTGCATTAAGTTATTTAATGTTCAGGTAGGAGGCTGTGGAAAGAGGTGAGCTCGTCAGACAGTGGGGAGGAACAGAAATGGAGTAAGAGTTTGGGAAAGGGGAGCACAGACATGACACCTGTACTCCTTCTTGCTGCATCATGATACAGCTGCTCTCTAGCTTTGTAAGAGCTGGAGAGATGTGGTACTGCTCAGATGCTGCAAAACTAAGTCACCTGCACAACACAGTAGGAAAGAGAAGTAGGATTAAGAAAAAAAGGGGAGTGCATAAGGCTCTCCCCCATTTTAAGCAAATCCCTTTCTCAGTGAAAGGGGAGAAAGTGCATGGAAGGCACTAGCAAAGTACTTTGCAGTAAAACAAAAATGTAAGAATGCAAGAGAACTTGTAACCCAAACAATCCTACAGTCACTGAAAAAAAATCATTTGAGATAGCCAGTAAATGAGAAAGATACAGATGAAATTAAAAAATGAGTTTCCTTCAACACAGTGAAGAAAAAGCTCTCCAAAACAGTGAATGGACAGGAAGGCAGACAAGCTTTTTTTGAAGATTAAAACCCAAACTAAACAAGTAATTTTTCCTGCAGTTGTGATCAAGAGCTCCTTAATGTGAAAATAAGGAATCACAGAATCATACACTACAGTCTGGTGTTCATTATTGACAAGTATTGCTACATTCAATAAAAGATGCATTTACTTTGGCTACTACTGCTCAGGACTGAATCTGCTTCATTACAGCAAATTGGATATCATTTGGGTATATATTATTTTGGGAACAGTATAGTTCATTCCAATCAGATGTTTGAGGAGCTACTCCCTTTCCTAAAGGAAATGTGATTTATTTCACTAAGTATGAAAGATCTGCAGACATACATAAAGGCAAATTTCACCATGTGCATAACCATGGGGGCCAGTGGAATACCACAATCTGACAAACCCTATAGCTTTCATTTTCCCTAAATTAGGAGTTTAGTTACCCAAAGAGGAAGGAGATAGGCATTTTAAGCATTAGGTGGTAAAATATCGTATTATCTCAGAATGAAACTTCCAAACTTGTGAGTGTTTACTCTCCCTCCCATCCTCTGAGCAAACAAAATGCAGTGCAGTTTACCAATGTCCTGGGGAGTGTGTGTCAGACACAAAGCTTTAAAAGTTCCTGTTTATTCTGAGTGGACATTTTAGATCCTGGGATACAGGATCATAAAACTAGGTCTTTTTTTGCTTTTATACTTTGCCAACAGCAGACTGCTTACTCTTCTATGGTAGTATACATGCATATATACCAGCTTTGGCATATTTGAAAGACACCACATGAAGTTACAGTGAAAATAATGAAGTTTGAAATTCATGCATAGTTTTTCTGACTGTAAATGATGACAACCATCTATTTAAAGAGTAAGACTGTAAAGACCTCTTATGAGCATATCAATTCTAATTAAAGCATCCACAGACAGCTGCTTGTATTTTTAAAAGCATAAGAATTATCCTTTACAGTTCTAGTAGTCTTACTAGTACAAAAAGAAGACATAAAGCTTCACATTATTACTGAGTCATACATTAGTGTGACAACTCCTGTTTATCTTAACTTTCTGCAGCTTTAAACATGAAATCTAAGAGGGAGGAAGCAGGAAGACAATTTAGTGGTCAAGAATAGCTGGTGTGAAAGGAAGGGAGGGAGCTTTCCCCTTGAGCTGCGAAAAGATAACTTGCAAACTCTTGTTCTTTCTTTCAAAATGCACTTAAAATCAGGGATGGTGATTTACTAAATCCCCAAGTTCTGGTACATAAATGAAATTAATTATGCTGATAAAATATTGTTTCTATTAATAATAATAATAATAATAATCTGCTTTTAATCTGCTTTTGGTCCTTTTTTTTTTCCTTAGAAACAGGTTCCATAAAATGAACAGCAAGATTGTGGGTGACATGTGCATGCATTCAGAGTGCACAAATTTTATTTTGTGGTGTATTTTCTATAATGATTTCAAAAGCTAGATTCTGCAGTTCACAATAGCATAAAAAGATTTTCAAAGTTCAAACCTCTTGGCATTCAAGTAAAAATAATTTTGTTTCTAGTTCTGAGTCTTACAGTGGTTTTAGAAATCACCTGTGAAAAATATTTATATTCCTTTCAGGAAGGGGGAAGATATTCCAGTATTTTAGATAGCTATGCAAATGTCCCCATTTAGCTTTTTCATGTCAAATAAGAGTAAGTAGGAACAAAGCAGCCCCAGCTGTGCTGTACAGTACACGCACACAGCAATGCCTTTTCTCCCCATCATGTAACTAGCAATATATACTGCACAAAGTGGTTCTAGTGTGAGGAAAAATAAATAAATATAAATATCGAGTTGCTGTAGTCCTTGTCATCTTTGCTTGATTATAAGGACTTAGACTGCATAAATCGGCAATCTTGCCACCCAGAAGTAGAGAGAACATTGAAAGCTATGTGCATTCATGTACAAAGAAGTGACAGGAGCTGCCCATGGCATCTTTTTTCTCATTATTGTATTGAAATCACACACTGTTGTTGCATTTCCACTCCAAAATTCATTTCCATATCAAAATTCAGCCAGCAGGTGATTATGTAAACTGGTATTTGTAAAAGAAAATTTCAATCTGTAAAAAATGTGTTCTACAATTATTTTCAGTGATCTAAAAGCTCTGAGCTGGTATAGCACACATGCTAGAGAGAGATGAACATTTCTTGAGAATTGTTTTTTGATTTATGAAAGGGCCCACAGGTAGACACCATGTGATAAAAACCTCTGGTGTGAATGAAGCTTTTCCAGAGGCAGAGCACTTGGCAAATGCCTGAAAGTCATGAGGCTTGCATGAGACTTGGACATTGCCATCTATACCTCTGACCTCTTTTGTAAAATGGCAAGAACCACCACTGTTCACTCTCGTGTCTGCTACGAAGTTTAAGTAATCACTGTTAATAAAGCTCTCTGAGGCTCTCTCACAGCATGGGTATTTGGTTCTCTGGGACAAACAAACAAACAAACAAAAGAAAAAAACCAAACAAACAACAAAAAAAAAAAAAACATGGAAAATGGGAAATCTGAAGCCCTGACTCCATCTTAGAAAATGAAATTTCATATTAGTAAGAAACTCAGGATTACTAAGAAACTCAGAACAGCAGAGTTTCAATGAAGTCTGGCAAACCAAGTGGATGCATCTCAGTGAAAGATATGGCCCTCATTTTAAAAGAAGTAGCATTTTAAAACATTTGAGAACTGAAAATTAGTTTATCATCTTTTTGCTTTGGCCCAGATTCAGAACAGCCTGTGCAGGGAATGCAATTAAGTGCTTTTAAATTAAATATACATTGTACTTAATCTTAGGAACATATTTTCATGCTTTTCTGAATAGGAGTGATATCACTGTTGTTTAAGAGCTCTCTCCATCAGATTCCACCACAATTATTATTAAAAGAATCAGATAGGTAGGGCTGCTTCTGAGGCTTCAATACAGAAATTCATGTCCCCTGTGTGCAGTGAACCAACATCTATCCAATGTTCATTTCACAGAGTACAGGCTCTCCAAACTATTTTTGCAACTGTATTTTCACAGCTCTCAATTCCCTGGCATTTAGAACCATTAAATAGCCTTGCTCATCTGCAGCAAAAGCAATACTGTTTCTGCCAATATCTAAGAATGAAAGCTGAAAGAGCATTCAAAATACATCTTGAATAAATATTCAAAACCATATCCTTAGGGTAGTTTCCTGTGTTACTGGCAAACCTACTTTGAGTGCATCTGATAAAATGGTTTGAACTATGAAAGTTTAATATTGCAAAGAGTGTTTGATGATGCTTAAGATATGGCATATGACAAACTCAGGGCAATTCCTTGTGCTCCTCATTTATAATTTCTTGCCACTGAGAAAATCTTGTCAAACTTAACAAACTGGACATCCATTTTATTCATCTTTCTGGTGCCTGGCATCTGCAGCTAATTTCCATACTTTTGACTCCTAGCTTTCTTGGTAAGCCTGAATTTTTTTATTAACATTTATATATTTCTAGTATGAGATATAAAACTCCCTGGACATTTTTTCCTAAATGATCAACATGGTGGTCAATGACTTCCGTGCTACTGAAGTGAGAAGCCAGCTATATATTTCTACAACTGGAGAGGATTATTAGCAAAGGAAAACTTTGTCACGGAAGTATTTTTATACCTCTCTGTCTTCTAAGCACTTCAAATCATGATTAGATGACATCCCAGATATTCAGATAAATACAGGGAGCAACAACGAGGTAAGTGAGTAAACCAGAGAAAACAGGCAAGATTTTGACTAAACAAGTCACTAAAGCAAATAAAACCAAAGCAAATCAAAACAAGGCAAACAAACAAAAACAGGGCAGTATTCATGCTTTAAATAAGTTTTAAACCATGTCAAGTGCTACCAGATGAGTAAGAGGACTCTATTTCCAGGGATGTCCTTCTACAACCACCTCTGTAATTGTCACTCCACTGAGGTTTGGTGTGTAAGGTACTGTGTAAAGTAGGAAAGAGACCAAGCTGGTTATGAAAGATACCTCAGATGCTGGAGGCTCTAAGATGGTGAACAATGCAGATAGCTGTTTCCATCTATAGAGTTCTAATAGGAATTCCCAAGAAACTGAGGAATATTGCTCAACATACCATTTTAAGGTAACATTCATTCCATATTCTTCTACTTGTTACAGGTCTACTTTACAGAAACTGAGTTTCCTGATGTCTTAACAATGCCTGGTGCTGGTGAGGTCAGAACCGTTGACAACAAAAAGAATTTTTTTCTAGTTTCATTATAATTTCATCTTCTGAAATATTTAATTGCCATTTTGGCTGACACTCAGCTCTGTTCAAAGGAGAGATCTGGGTGGGATGATGCTAGATGACAAGCCAGTGGTCAGCAAGAGCTCTATTACTTTAGGCTGATTTGGATCTAGAGGTGACTTTGTACCATTTCACCAGGTAGTAAAATGCTCCCTGATTTCTTCCAGTACAAAGAAACCACATACTTTGTTTTTTCTTTCTTTCTTTTCTTTTCTTTCATTTTTTTTTTTTTTCTTTTTCCTGGAAACTCTTCAAAACCAGTACGAACTGAATGCCTCTGAAAACCGAGCACATCCTTTTTAAAGTCTTACTCTGTGAAAGTATTTCCAAAATATTTATAGATGAATATATTTGCCCTCAGCTATTACATTCCAGTTTTCATCTGAAAAGCAATAGAAAGCAACATGTTCATCTGTCATATGGCCTTAAGTATAGAAAAAAAAAAAAAAATTAATGTTAGGATTTAAGACTGCTAATTTTCACTTCCATGGTCTTCCCTCTTCTGGTCATATTTTGAAAGACTAATGATGACTCCTGTAAGCTATGTCCAGAGCAAAACTGGATGGAAACCACAGGTTCTGTCTGCTGATGTTAGTTATTAACATCTGCATAAACACTATGCTGAGTACATCTAACAGCTGCAGTTGCTTCCAGGAAAGTAGCAGTAAAAAGACTATTACAACAGCTGATTTTCAGATCCTCCTGCAGAACATGATCCTCTCTGTGATAATATAGACAGCTTGCATCTACATCTTGTACACATCTCGTACCTGCATTTGTCATGACTACTTTATTTGGTAAAGCAATTTTTCCAAGCTTATTTTTTAGACTTAGAACCATTAAAAGGAACTGCAAGCATTTTAACTGCATGGCAATCCTTATATTCAGTAATTGCTTGAGGCAAAATACCAAAGCAGTCCCAGGTGAAAACCAAACCAAACCAAAGACAAAAACAAACACAAAACAAACCCACCAACACAGTGTTTCCTTTCCCTTAACCACTAGTATTCAAAGTTATGCTGAAACTTGTGCTTTCCCTCAGGCCCACAATTTCTGGTAATCTCTTCTGCTTAGTTTGGGAGGAGAATTTGAGGGAAACTATTGGCAGTGGCACTCCTTTGGGTAAAAGCCAGGTGTACTGCTTCTTCAGGAAGCATTACAACCATCAACCATCAACAATATAAAGGGCTGCTATCTTGGAGGCTATCTCTAAAGGCTGAGAGTCCTGCTCAGTTCTTACAGGGCACATTTTTTCTGCTAGAAAAAGAGAGGTGGGAATTTCAATTAAGCAGTAGGCCCCAAGTCATCCACAGTATTTCAATGTTAATTCACACCCTGGCTCCATCTTGGACTGCTTCAGGTAACTCCTGAAATTTTGTTCCAGGGGGAACCTCTCCACTGTGTAGCCAAGATAGTTTGTGCCATCTGGCTTTGAGGCCATGGATTGGCTCATGGCCCCTTTTTAATTAGCAGCATAAACATAGCTTCAAATAACATATGTGGGTGTCAATTCTCATTAGGAGACCTGTGCTTCTGAATCCCAAGTGATCAGGATCATCTCTGTCATAGCCTTAAAGCAGTCACCTATGGTCTAGAAAAGGGAAGAATTTAATTAGCATTTTTATCAGCTACCCCTAATGAGAGCACTCCTCTGAGTTGTTTCTCTCTTCCTTAGCAATTAGGACACTTCCTTATTTTAGTCAGGATTTTGGACTACCTCCTATAGAGATGGGAACATCAAAGGTAAGCATCACTTTTCCAACCATGTAGGCACCCACCTCTGCTAATAGATCCACCTCTACACTCTTTCATGGATAGCTTTTCTTTTCTATGTTTTCACCAAGCTTAGAATTACAACCTCTGCTCATGCAGTCTCTGATGATGCAAATTTAGATGAAACATGGAAGCTTTCTGGTTGAAACTGCTTAGAAGTGGTTAACAGTCCATGAAGGACAGGAACTTACATAGATGGAAAAATCACATCATGAGAATTTAAAACATAAAATAACAGCACTGTATTCCTATTCTTCTTCTGTTTTTCAAATCATGGTAGTTGCCATCAATTCTGCTCTTTCTTTTCCTTTTTAAGGGGTCTATGCCAGCTGAGGGCTAACCACAGTTGTGTGGTTGCTGACCTTCACAGTCCTTGTTTTCAGAACTAATGCTTCAAGGTCAGTCTCTACTGTAAATCCTAAAAAAAGGAGGATGCCAAAAAATTGCCAGAGATATTTCCCTTCCAAGCATATACGATCTAAAACCTGAACAGCTCTATTAAAGTACACACAGTTTATGTTATTTTTACCTTGCTTTTCAGACTCTAAACTGTTCAAGGCAGGGACTTATTCTTGATTTGATCTAATTTTACCTCCTTTTTAATGCCATGTGCATAGCAGCTGAGCAACAGAAGTGATTCTGCAGTAACAGCACAGGATATCAGAAAACAGTTTTGTTTACAGTCATTGGAGGACAATACACAAAAATACTCAGATGTTTGGTTTTTGATGGAAAATGCATGCATTACAAATATATGCCTTCAGAATATTTTGTGTCCTAGCCCAGATCCTCTGTCTCATTATTACACTTCTGAACGACTATAACATAATGTAACACAAGACAATATAATATAATGTAATATAATACAATACAAATGAATACAATACAATCTAATGATAAATACAATGAACTCCAATACTGTCAGTTTTCTCACATCCTCTCTCCTCCACTAAATTTTGACAGCTGGATTAGCTGCTGGCACATGTTTGTGGACACTAAAGGACACTAATTTTTTTCTTATTCTAGGCAAAATTTTTCTGCTGTCTGAATTCTAGTCATACCTATATCATCTCATCTTGGAACATCCCAGGAAAGTCCACTGACCTTTGGGATAAGAATCAGTGTGTATGAGATAAGGATGGTATATATAATATGGTTTACAGTGCTTTTAATGTCTCTGGAGATTTTTTAGGGTAGCTCTGTTTACAGCTCAAAGAAAACAGTACAGGGCCAATAAACTAGCTTACAGTTGTCACTTTTCTATTATATTTAAAAATAACAAAATGAAAAAGTTAAGACAGTATTTTGTAAATAATAATAATAATAAATAATAAAAAAAATTCATATCCCATCCACATTGATTCTCACTGTTCAGGGAAAATTTTATCTCTTCTCCTAATACAAAACTATTTGGGCAGCTAGGAGGTTGCTACAGAACATCAACAAGCCATTTCTTCTCAGAAACATGCACTTAACCCAACAACATACAAACACGAAGGGCCTGGAAGGGGGAGAGAACAAAGAAAAGAGTTACTTTAAGTACCCGTTCGTGTCATAGAGGAAAATGCAGACTATTGGGTGCAAATGACAGATCACTACCTGCTAAGGAAGCTTCCTTGCCTTCAAATGAGTGTTCTTCCCATAAACTGACTTTATTTCTGATTCTCCTTCTCCCCCTTCCTTCCGCTTTTGTTTAGCCTATTTTGTTACATGACATGAAAACACAAAATCTTCATCAGTTTACAGAATAAAGAACACTTCACAAGCTGCACATAGTTATTTCCTTATAGTGACCTAAACTTGCTTGAGACCCTTTGCTCATTACCTAATTGCACGGTTAACATCAAATAATGCCATCTCCACAGTATCTATTCATACAGGAAATTGCTTTCAAATCTGAATTAGAAAGTTCTATTATACCACTGCTTCTATTCATTGCTAAATGGTTATCTGTGTTCTTTAGCATCAGAAATTATTAGCTTCACTGTAGTTCCTGTAAGACCTTAACTGCAACTCCATTATTCTTGGCTCTACGAGTACATGGTAAGTTTGTTAAAGCAAAGACTGTTTGGTTAAGCAAAGATGTTTGGTTAAGCAGGGAAAAGAACCCAGGTTTTCTGATCTCCACTTTACTATCCTGACTATTTACTCTTTTCTCAGAATCAGTTCTGCTATGTTCCTCCAGCTGGAACAACTTTATTCATATGACAAGGTGCACAAACAGAGCTCAGGCAACACACTCGCTGAGACTGCCAGCTGCTTCAAACAAGGATTTTTGTTTTTATTGCATAAAGTCCAGCTTGTTTCCAGCCCACAGACACTACCATAATACAGACACTTAATCCTGTTACACAACTGTGGACATGTACAGTGGGTTTTCCAGTGGTACTGAGGTTTTTTTACAAAAGGCATTCACTTCCACTGCTTTGTGATTTTGTCAGCAGGCTACCACATGCCATGAAGCAGTTTTTCCTGTATCTTTTTTCTCCCAGAGGGAAAAAAAAAAAAAAAAAAAAAAAAAAAGGGTATTTTACAGCAGACTTATAACAGACTTATCTGCTTTGTGGAACTAAGGAAAAATTTCAAAAAGGAGGGCAAAGCAGCAGTTTACTGCTTCACAAGGATTAAAGGAATATACAGGAGATGTGCTTTATAAGTTCTCCTTAAGGAGATGGTCTGCTTTTACGTAAACTGCCTTTCATCTTATCATATATTGTTCACAGTGAGGATATAAAGTAGACAGGATATTGAGTGAGGCTACAAATGATGCAGAAAGAAACACAGCTCTTTTCAGCAGTTTACGTTCTTAAACAGTGTTGAAATGTTTCGAATTTTCCACATCTCTACTTCTTTCTTGGAAGTACACTTTTGCTTATATAAACCCGACAAGCACCTGTGATTTATATTTCAAGGCAAGACATGAATTTATTGAGCAAACCATTGGTTTAGTCTATAAGGAGGCTGTAAGCCTACTCTTTGGGATACTGCTGAGACTTGTTGTGATGGAATCTTCCTTTACGTAAATGTTCCTTGGATGTCATTTTGTGCTGTATTATAATAGAGTTAACTGGGACTTTTATGAATACCTAGGTCTTTTTATTAATACTGGTGTTTACACTCAATTCTGTATAAAGCAATTGGGTTCTAGGGAAACCTATAATTCCAATTGTCTAGAATACCTTGTCAAATAAATGACATTTTTCTCCCTGTTTACTTTGGAAAATATATCATCAACAATTCAAGAGAATCTAAATCATTATTTTTAAGAGAATGCCCTGTGCACTGAGTTTAGATTCCACAAAAACACACAATATCCCTGTTCAGAGAATGAATTTTATTCCAAACTATTTCTACTCAGTGCCATTGGATAAACTGCTTTCTGAAATAGACTGCAAAATATGCACTGTAAAAACAGAATAATGAAACTTCAGTTTAAACGGGACTTAGTAAAATAATATTGGGGAGATACAATTTGTCCAGTGTCTAATTTCAGAAATGTTAACAGTCTTACAATTTTAGGAATAAGCAATGTGAGGTGCAAGTACTTGGTACTTCAGAAAAACATGCCCATCTTGTGAGATAATTACATTTGACTCTTCATCAAAGAGCATCATTCAGTAGGCTTACAAACTGTAGGCCTGATTGTTAGGCTTGCTGATTTGCTATCAGCTATCAACTACCAGGCTGACAGCACTGAGCTAGGTAAGGCAGATGCACAATCTCCTACCCAACCTTAGATCTCCATCTGCATGAGACTGTATCCAAAGTAATAAGATATCCTGAGAAGCAAGATAAGCTCCACTAACACTCTGCATAGCTTCTGGATCAGACTTCACTTACAGTAACCAGACCAGAGCATACCTCAAAGGATTCGAGCACATCTGCACCCACAACAAGTAGCTGCATCTGTAAATTAAGTGGGATGGGGCCCATTTGAAACATCATTGTTATTTCACATCGATTGAAAAAAAAAAAGGTGCTGAAAATGTTCCTTCTTTTACAGATGGAAGCAGGTTATATATTGTGAATTCTGATCCAGCTATAAATGCAGCAACATCATTTTGTCTGATGTTTTTTTCATTCTCTCATATACACAAAAATAACTTCTTGTTTATATGTATAAATAATCAGAGTTGTATAATACATTCCAGTCATTGACTGCCTAGAAAACATGGATTAAATCAGAACACATTTTTATGATTTCTTTGGCTTAAAATCCCATTTTTTCTAAATTTATTTTCCTTCTGAATTCTTGAACATTAACTTCAATTACTGCTTTACATTTTGCAGAAACTGAATGGAACATTGGCAGCATTATGAAAAAAATATATATATACTCCGATGTTAGAATTGGAATACCTCAGTTTTAGAAGTAGTATACGTTTTCTAAAGACGTCACTGTTTAGAATCACTAATCTAAATTTGCTAAAATTCAATTCAACACATTTTTATTTGCTCAGTGAAATTCATAATCAGAAAGTGCTCTTTAAGCACTTATCAAGAGTATCCAGAAAGGAAGCTATTATAACCTCCTGTAGGGAGGGTTGAAAAGCAATTTGGTAGAAACATACTATTATATTTTCTATTATTGCAAAAAAATGGTTCCAGATATTCCAGTTTAGGGGCATTGTAGTTGACATATAGATTAAGTTTGCTGCTGCTTCTGCTATTGGAAAGTTCAGTATTGGATACAGATAATATACCTTGCTTAGAAACATCTGCTTGCAGTCTGTAAAGTATGAAGGCTGGATGGATTTCCAGAGTTCAGTTTGGAAATATTGCTGCAGGCTTATTCCTGCTATAGGTCTGGCCAAAAGGACAAAGGAGTAATATTTTATTCTTCTAGGGGAATGAAACAAATCTGGAGGACAAGTAGTGAGTGATCAGAAACACAGAAGAAATATTGTTTTCATTCTTTTAACTCAAAAAATAATCACAACAGAAACATAATACTAAATGCACAAGCATAGGGAAAGAGCTCTACATAGCAGAAAGATTGTGTCTGACATGGCAAAACATTATTCTTTAGCTGTGCTCACAGAACAAAACCAACGTTTGAGTATCATCCTCTGGTCAGACTCTGGTCCAGTACTTGGTCTCTTTGAAGCACTCCACCCTAACAAGCAGCTCTCTGGTACCTACACAGGGCTTAGTGGACTGCATTAGCTCTACATCTGGGTAACGTGCAGCAGGCACTGTGCTTCTGGGAAGAAATGGGACTTCTGTCTTGGACAAATCCACTTCGTGCATAGGAGTCACAGTCACAAGGTTTTTTCTGCTCAGCCACAAGAGCAACCTCAGTTTCTCAATCAGTCTCAAATGTCCAACCCTTCTGTGTTAAGAGAAGATGAACAGAATCATGCATCTCCAAATAGCTAAATGGATTGATGGCAGGGACAGAGTTGCCTCCATTTTGTTTCTGTGCTTCACATTTCATTTCAGGTAGGAGTAAGTTTATGGTCTGTGAATATTATCTACTATCTGTCTACAAGTAGTTTCAATTAGTTTCTCCTCTTGTCTCGTCTCGTCTCGTCTCGTCTCGTCTCATCTCGTCTCCTCTCCTCTCCTCTCCTCTCCGCTGAACAACTTCAACTCTCTCAGCCTGTCTTTGTAGGTGAGGTGCTCCAGCCCTCTGAGCATCCTCGTGGCCCTCCTCTGGGCCTGTTCCAATAGATTCATGTCCTTCTTGTGCTGGGGGCCCCAGAGCTCAACACAATTCTCTAGATGGGTTTTCATAAGAAATGCCTTATATCTCTATAGCAAGTATGAAGTTCAAAAATCATTCATTGTCCAAACTTTTTGGCATGGTTCTGAGCCTGGTCTATACTTCTATTAATTTTCCATATGAATCAGTGAAAAACAAGAAAAACAGTTGTTTTTATATGTATGTATTTATGCCTGCCATCACTTCATACTCTGCTCAAGGGAATGAATAAAGTAAGAAATGTGTTCAGCACTACCATAAAAAACAATATAAGGAAGAATGCATTATTCTCCCCTCCAGATCTAGGTTCAGATGGTCTTTGTCAATGAACCTATAAATCTAATAAAATAAAATAAAATAAATGTCTTCTCAACTATCTGCTCTATTTATTTTCATAAACATCACCATACAAGTGCAGTTTCTTTCACTAAAGAATAAAAGCTGCTAAAGTCAGGGTCACATTCAAAAAGGCAAAACTGAGCACTATAATGGTCACAGTGCAAGATGAGATGGCCACTAGCATGTACATGTACGTGAATGGTTGAGGACAAACATTCCCCAGTAATGAAAGCAAGACCTGAATATGACCCAAAAACCATATAGTAGTTTTGAGATAATGCTATGCTCAGAGTACCCTGTCCCACCACTCAACATGCTCAGATTATTAAAACCTGCCATGTAACACAGAGCATGTGCTATGAAACTTTCATTTATAGTCTCACGTGGATTAGGGTGTCTCATGAGCTAGTCATATTCAAAAGATGGCTGGGATCTGCAAAAATGTATCATAAAGACATTTGAAACAGGTACAGAGCTACTGTTCACAAAACGGCAGCTACAACAGGTTTCATACAAGACGTCTAGACTTCTGACCTTCCTCCTCTCTCTGTTCCTCTTGTGAGCTCAGAATGCCTAAAACACACTGCTGCAATGAGTGTGGCACAGGTGTGTGAAATGCTTGGTATTGCCAAACCTTCAGCAGTGAAGTCACGAATACACCCACTGACAGCAGCTCAGATGCCATGAATATTACGCCAAAGTCAGCATTCAGGTACCAAAGGACTCCCAAAAATATACATTTTGTTTGTTTCAAGAATAAACCTATCTAATCTCTCCTTTCATTCCTTCCATGAGACTGTAAAAATTGTTGTGGTGCACATGTTGAAAGATCATCTCAGGACTCTTTAGGTCAAAGCCGACATGTTGAATTGCATTTGGAACTAATGGGCAGTCAGATCAGACAGTAGAGGTGTGACCCAGCTGGGGGACCTCCATCTCTTACATTACCACTTTTTTGGACCTATTAGCGTGCTAACATCTCTTCATGCTTTAAATATCCATTGTCATTAATTCAGATCAAGTATAACCGCTTACCTTACATGGTAACAGCTACAAGTCCCAGTGACAAGACGGAAGATGCACTAAGGGTCTGTTCCCAGGGCTGGGGAAGGAGCAGCAGTTGGATCTGCAGGTGGATGGATGGTCAGGAACTGCACCATTCAAAAGAGCACGCACCACCACTATCAGAAGCTACAAGGTGGGAATCTGGGGAGAGGAAGAGTTAGAAGTGCAGAGGAAGGGGAAAGATGGCTGAGAAGATGGGCTGCAGGGGTTATTGCAAATAAAATCTGACTCTGGCTGGGAAAAAGAAAATAAACCAGATCAGCCAGAACATGTGTTTTTCGCCAGAATGGTGACAGGGGAAGTCATCCAATCTTACTCATTTCCTTTTTTTATCCAGAATTTCCTAATTGATAAGTCATGCTTGAGGACTAAACACAACAGATGTGTTTTTAAGTGATAGTGTGTCTTATTCCTTAGCTCTTTTTATTAATGAAACCTTACCATCATTCATGGTTGTTGTGGTTTAACCTGGCAGCGAAGCACCACACAACCGTTCGCTCACTCCTTGCCTGTGCCTCCCGCCCCTCCCCCGAATAGGGGAGAGAATCAGGAAAAAAAAGAAAGTAAAAAAAAAAAAAAAGTAAATCTCATGGGTTGAGATAAAGACAGTTTAATAGGATAGAAAAGACAGGGGAAACAATGATAATAATTATTTAAAAAATCTTTATACCAAACAAATGATGCATAATGCAATTACCACCCACTGACCGATGCTCAGCTAGACCCTAAGCCCCCCTCTTCCCCCTGCTAACCCCCTCCCAGTTTTGTTGCTGAGCATGCCACCATGTGGTATGGGACATCTCTTTGGCCAGTTTGGGCCAGCTATCCTGGCTGTGTACCCTCCCATCTCCTGGTGCACCCCCAGCCTGCCCACTGGCAGGACAGTGTGAGAAGCTGGAAAGTCCTTGGCTCTGTGCAAGCACTGCTCTGCAACAATTAAAACATCAGCATGTTATCAGCATTGTTCTCAGCCTAAATCCAAAATACAGCACCACACCAGCTACTAGGAAGAAAATTAACACTATCCCTGCTGAACCCACGACAATAACGAACGTCTAACTAGTATTTTCCATATGAAAATGCTAATCATTAATATTTGTGTTAGCATAAAGGCATTGTAACAGAGGGCCTTGAGATCATACTGTGCTTCATGCTCTACAAACACAAAAAGACAGGAGTCCAAGCCTACAGCAACTTGCAGTTTGAGTATAGCAAATACATGAATTAAAAAAAAAATAATTAAAAAAAATGATGACACAGTGTTAGTAAATGGGCTCAAGCAGTCAGAAGACACAGTTTAACTGTTGTCTTTTTGTAGTGGTACTGTACCAAAGAAAAGCCTTTAAGGAAGGTTTTGAAGGTGAACAGAAACCAGGATGCCTTATGTTAGGGGAGCTATGAGGTGCTTTGCAACGGACACAATACAGTCTGGAATCATGGATGTAGATACAGGAATCCACTTCAATACTGAATCAGAAACTGTTAGTGGGATGGGATAGTGTCAGTTGTTTTGAAAATGAGTACAACTTGCTTATAACTGAACTGTTTTCCACAGGAAGAGGGAAATCAGTAGCAATACACAAAAAGTGGTAGTAACATGGTCAAAGAAAGGAGATAGGAAAATGATATAGTTTTGGTTTAGATAGATCTCACATGCTGAAGAATTTACTAAATAAGGTCAATAAAAAGATGACTTCAGGTGAGCAGATCATGGATGAATGCATCTAAGAATGAAGAAGGAAATTTTAATCTTCAATTTATCATGCAAAGCAAGCAAAACTTAGAATTAACTAGAATGTTAGGTTGTAAGAAAGACAGACTGCACAGGTTATAGAGCTGAATCACTGGAAAGTTTGAGGTTTTATCCTGGGACTGAAAGTGGAGGGGGAAAAAATAAATTATAAAATAAGGCTGAGTTAAGTTTCAGCCATCAGCTCAAGAGTTGAGGCCAAGACTAGTCAGCACAGTAGGACGTAGGTTTGGTTTATTTCTGAGTTATTTCTGGACTCAGCAACAAAGAGACAAGAGTGTAATTTGTTTCCAGGGACCAAAAGAGAGGAGAAGAACCAAAGGGGGCCACAGGGACAGTCCTCAAATGTTTCCTTAAATTCAGAAATGATAATAACTTTGTTTACTCATGAAAAATAGCAGCTAGATTCTCTGTTTTAAAGAAATCT
This sequence comes from Oxyura jamaicensis, assembly GCF_011077185.1. Classification (NCBI taxonomy): domain Eukaryota; kingdom Metazoa; phylum Chordata; class Aves; order Anseriformes; family Anatidae; genus Oxyura; species Oxyura jamaicensis. The sequence continues at coordinate 160,167,224 of NC_048893.1, forward strand.
GCATGATCTTGCTGTGTTTCACATTGCCCTGGAGATTTGCCTCACACAAAATCGAGACTGACAGAAGTGGTTTTGTTTTGTTGCATATTCCATATAGTATGATCCCAGAGAGACTGTGGTGAAGTATGCGACACTTTGGGCACTGTTCAGTAGTATTTGGTTAGTTGATGCTAGTCTCAGGGGAGGCAGCAAGCTCCCCCAACTAGAAGGAAAGAGCAGCAATACCACACAGTCTGTGGTTGAAATGAGAGTAATTCTGATTATTCTTTTAGCACAGAAAAGAGATCAAGCTGCTCACACCTCTGGTTTCCTTCTAAAGTCTGACGGCATCTGTCTAATGTGACAGATACTTAACAAAAACACTTAAAACAGCAAAGCTATCCAGTTATCAAATCCTGACCTGATGAAAGAACATATTGCAGGGAACCAGAACAATTGAAAAGGGAAAGATAACTGCATTGTTTCTAAGAGTTCAATGCATTAAAAGTGACTGTTTCTCCAAACCATTACACATTTTGTGTTGTGAAATTTAAAAATGCAAATCGCAAACAGTTTGGCACCTTTCTTTAACAAGCTGTCTTCTCACATAAACAACACTGGAAAGAAACATATGCAGAGCTCAAATCAAGAGCCTGAAAAACAGAACAGCTTTAGATACTAAAAAGAAAACATTTTCAAAGTATATACTGCCCTCCTGTGTACAATTCAAGTATTGCCTCCAAAAGCAAGTTCTTCAAAACTTGAGACTTACGTTGGTCTGTGATACCGTATTTAATGGAGAAGCAATGGATAAAATCCCAGTACCAGGGAACACAGTGAAGAGACAACTCAGACCAGGGCTGGTACAGCCAGCAATGAGCAGAAGCTGATCATTGTAACTGGTCTCCAGACACTTTCATCAGTTTCCAAGCATCATCTTTTATGAAAAACAAAACATGCTAGTTCCCTAGCAACAGACGTCAGGAGAGTATATTCATTTGGGAACTGTACAGGTGCAAATGCACAGAACAACTGTGTTTTAAAATAATATGTATTCTGATAAGCTGAGAGGCACAGCGTAGTGATAGGGTCAGTTTAAATGGGTTAGCTCTGCTTAAGCACTTCTTGTGCCAGACAAAAATGGTGAACTGAAAGCATTTGTCTGCATTTACTGTGGGTTAAAACCATAGAATTATACAATGGTTTGGATTGGAGGGGACCTTAAAGATCATCTAAAGATCATCTTCCTCTCCTTCGACGAGGAAAGCTAAAGCCCACCTAGAGATGAGGCCTGCTAAAGAGATAAAGGATAATAAGAAGGTTTTTTTCAAGTATGTAAACAGCAAAAGGAAGACTAGGGATAATGTGGGTCCCTTGCTGAACGAGGGGGAGGTCCTAGTCATGGAAGACGCCGAGAAGGTGGAGATACTGAATGCTTTCTTTGCTTCAGTCTTTGCTTCAAGGACACTCCCCCGGGGCTCCTCGCCCCTGGCAAGAGGACAAAGGGTCTGGGAAATTGAGGGCTCACCCCTGGTGGACGTGAGAGTGGTTCGGGAGCATCTGAGTGGGCTCAATGCACACAAATCCATGGGGCCCGATGGGATGCATCCGCATGTGCTAAGGGAGCTGGCAGACGTGGTCGCCGAGCCTCTCTCTATCATCTTTGAAAGGCCCTGGAGAACAGGTGAGGTGCCTGAAGACTGGAGGATAGCCAATGTCACTCCGGTTTTCAAGAAGGGCAGGAAGGAGGATCCAGGAAACTACAGGCCAGTCAGTCTCACCTCTGTCCCTGGAAATGTGTTGGAGCAGCTTGTTCTGGATGCCATCTCCAAGCAATTGGAAGAGAAGAAGGTTATGAGGAGTAGTCAGCATGGATTCACCAAGGGGAAGTTGTGCTCGACCAACCTCGTTGCCTTCTATGATGGCATCACCAGCTGGGTAGATGGGGGGAGAGTGGTGGGTGTCATCTACCTTGACTTTAGCAAGGCTTTAAATACTGTCTCCCATGACATACTGCTAGCAAAGTTGAAAAAGTGTGGGATAGATGAGTGGATGACTGGCCGAGCTCAGAGGGTGGTGATCGGCAGAGCAGAGTCTGGCTGGAGGCCTGTGACTAGTGGTGTTCCCCAGGGGTCGGTGCTGTGTCCGGTCTTGTTCAATATCTTCATCAACGACCTTGATGAGGGAATAGTGTCTGCCCTCAGCAAGTACGCTGATGACACAAAGCTGGGAGGAGTGGCTGACATGCCAGAAGGCTGTGCTGCCATTCAGCGAGACCTGGACCGGCTGGAGAGATGGGCAGGAAGAAACCAGATGTGGTTTAATAAGAGCAAGTGTAGAGTCCTGCACCTGGGAAGGAACAACTGGAAATATCAGTACAGGCTGGGGGACAACCTGCTGGAGAGGAGCTCTGCGGAGAAGGACCTGGGGGTCCTGGTGGACGACAGGTTGACCATGAGCCAGCAGTGTGCCCTGCCAAGAGGGCTAATGGGATCCTGGCATGCATTAAAAGGAGCATTGCCAGCAGGTCAAGGGAGGTGATCCTCCCCCTCTACCCTGCCCTGGTCAGCCCTCACCTGGAGTAATGGGTCCAGTTCTGGGCTCCCCGGTACAAAAAAGACAGGGATCTCCTGGATCAGCAGAGGGCCACAAAGATGATACGGGGCCTGGAGCATCTTTCCTATGAGGAAAGGCTGAGAGACCTGGGTCTGTTCAGCCTGGAGAAGAGGAGACTGAGGGGGGATCTTATCAATGTCTATAAATATCTGAGGGGTGAGAGACAGAAGGATGTAACTAACCTCTTCTCAGTGGCTGGTGGGGATAGGACAAGGGGCAATGGCCACAAAATAGAACACAGGAAGTTCTGCACCGATATGCGAAAGAACTTCTTCACGGTGAGGGTGACGGAGCACTGGATCAGGCTGCCTAGAGAGGTTGTGAAGTCCCCTTCTCTGGAGATATTCAAGGCCCGTCTGGATGACAACCTGGGCAGCTTGCTCTGAGGATCCTGCTTTGCAGGGGGGTTGGACCCGATGATCTTTTGAGGTCCCTTCCAACCCCTACAGTTCTGTGATTCTGTGATTCTGTGATTTTCAACCCCCATGGTGGCAGGGACACCTCCCACCAGACCAGGTTGCTCAAAGCCCCACCCAACCTGGCCTTGAACACTGCCAGGGATGGAGCATCCACAGCTTCTCTGGTCAACCTGGTCCTGTGCCTCACCACTCTCTGAGTAAATAATTTCTTCCCTATATCTAGTCTAAATCTTCCCTCTTTTAACTTAAACCTTTACCCTTTATTATGTCAGTATAATCCCTGATTAAGAGTAGGTACTAGAAGGCCCCTATAACGTCTCCCTGGAGCCCTCTCTTCTCTAGGCTGAACATCCCCAGCTCTCTCAGCCTGTCTTCATAGGAGAGGTGTTCCAGTCCTCTGGGCGTTTTTGTGGCCCTCCTCTGGACCTGCCCCAGTTTCTTTCTTGTGCTGGGGTACCCAGGGCTGAATGCAGGTTCTGTAGTTCTCCTTGTCGCAAGCAAATAGTAAAGGAACACCAGAGCTGCCTTTACATCCCTGCCACAATCAGTCTGCAAGCAAACTAATCTTCAAGATGAGATTGTCCAAGGAATGACTAATTTCTGTAAGCAACAGTAATTTCTTCCAATTAAAGTTTCTTATGAACAAGATGAGTTCCATGCATATGTACTGAAATACTTACCTGTGCAGAGACAATTTCCATGCTGGAATATTTCTTGATAAACTCCTCAGTTATTCTACTTTTTTTGTTTGTTTGCCTTTTTTTTTTTTTAAATTTTATCCAGATTAAAAGGACTAAAGTGTGAAAAAATAATTTTTAACCTCTTTTAAATAGTACTAAGCTGTACAGAGATATTACTGCACTTATATACAATCACGTGTCACTGTAATATAGGCTTTACTCACCACTAAATTCTTACCTTTTGTTTTTCATTTTAGTTTGTCCTTTTAATAAAAACAGGTCCTCAAGCAAATTCAGAGCTAAATTCATGGCAAAAGAAAGGCTTGGTACATTGTAAGTCACATTTGCACTTGCAGAATCTGAACATTAAATTGGAAAACAAAACAAAACAAAACAACAACAAAAAAAAAACCCAACACATTATAGTAAGATTGATTTAAAAACAATGCTTACCTGTCTTCCATGCAACTTATAGCTTCATAACTTGATTTAAAAAAAAAAAAAAAAAAAAGATTAACTTAGTTACTAATTGCAAAAATGCAGTATAATAAAAATGTAAAGTAACAAGAACTCCAGCAGTTAAGTAGATGTCAATTACTACATTACGATAATGTTTACATTGCACACTGAAGAACAGCATTATTGCTGAAATAGATTCTTTATTTCTGAAACATTCCAAAACAGCAGTATACACAGTTGTAATCAAATATTAGGTCATATGCCATTATAAGAAAGCATTGATTAGTGCAATTGGATTTTGTAAAAGATCTATCAAAAAGATTTATTTGCATTAAAACTCATTTTTCATAAGCAACTGTTAATAAAACATTACAATTTTATTCTTTGTAATAAAGTATTGAAAACCAAACATAGTTGTAGAGATCACTGTATCTTGGTAGCTGTAATGTGACTTATGCCGCCATTTTAAATACAAAACACTATGACAATAAATTAACAATTGAACAAACGGTGAAAGACCAACAAAACCATGCTGACCCTGCTGGATGGCAGTTTCCAGTGAATGCTACTTTTTTTGTGCTTCTGCAACATAAATATACTGCTTTGTATTGCCAATGGTATGATTTTGTAAGATATGTTCCTAGCGCTAAAAAAGTACATTACCACAAAAATATTATTTATGGCACAGAAAAGTTAAATTATCTCTCTGTTGTTCAAGATTCAGGCAAGTTTAAATGAACTCAAGTATATAAAACAATTTGTACTGAAAGAATTAAAAAAAAATACAAGCACATACATTAAGTCCCCTCCAAACTCAAAATAAATGCATGATGCCTTTACAAGGAATAAATTATTTTAGAATTTCAGTATGGCAAAGCTGCCCCAAAAGCATTAGCTCCAAGTTCTTTCAGAGGAAATATTCTGGTACTTTGCACATATATAATACTTTCTTCAGTTCTACGTGATAATACTGCCACTGTTAGTCTGATAACAATGCAGCTGTTCAGGTAACTGATTTAAGTGCAATATTCAGTATTTGATAAGATGTTCATTTTTTTTAAAAAATGGCATTGCATTATGGATGTTTACATAATAAAATCCCAGGGGAAATAATACTGCATGATCCTCCTTTCCCAAGTAATTGTTACCCAGCCAGCTGGGTAATGAAATCCATGTTACTTAATTTCCACTGTTCATGGGCATCCTTCATCAATAGCAGCCATCTCTCCAGTTTCCATCCCGCATTGTGCTCAGCGATGAAAGTGGCTTAGGAGGCTGAAGAAAACTGTATGAAACAAATCACAGAAAAAGACAAAGAAAGTCATATTTCCTGTGAAAGATCAAGGTAGCAAATACCATTCACTTCTGTAGTGATATTGGCTTTGTAGTGTGCTAGGAGACTTCACTCTAGCATATTCCTGGCTACATGCTAATGCAAATATAAAGACCTATGGTGAAATTAAGACCTCCAATGAGATCCCATTACTGTTACTGCATACAGGATTGCAAGAAGGAATTTAGTGAATAATCCTAATGATACATGAGACCCCTCAAAATGGGAAGATTTAGTTCTTCAGGTTAAAGGCTCTGAAAAATATAAATATAAACCTATTTTGTCACTATGGACAACACACATTCCAATAGAGACAGACAGCAAATATGTAATGGGAAATATTATCCAAAAAGCTGTTATGCTCATCATGCTCTCAAAAAAACAAAACAAAACAACAACAACAACAACAAAAAAAACAACACCAACATTTATAGAAACACTACGCAGGCACTAAAGAATTTAGGCATCTTATCACTTGAAGAACTGTATCAAGTCCTGCTCCAAATCCTCTTATCCAAGACACATGATTACACATTTCCATCACACAGCCAAAGTCAGAGAGCTGCCAGTTCCTACACCACTACCCATGCAGAGAGCTCACGGTCCTCCAGCCCCACACCCTCACACCTCGGCTGTATCTCATTAACGAACAAGGATTTATTAAAAAAAATCTTTGCTGACCATCTTCCAAAACTGCCAGGTTTTTACTAATGTTTTAAATAATATTAAACAAGCAAACAAATAAAACAACAAAACAAACAACTATTTGATTTGGCCTAAATGTCAAACCACAGAGCAAACTTTTTAGTTTGCTGAAAATAAACTGTCCCAATTCTGTGAAACTGTTTCTTATAAAACCAGGTCTGTTCTCTCACTTCTCTACTTTTCCTTTAATGGTAACTGCTGTAACTTACTGATGCCTCCTCTCCCTTCCAAACACCCTTGCAAGGAAGTAAGCAGATGTATGTTGTAAGAGAGTCAGTAAGCCAAGTGTAGTCATCAGAGCAGTGCCTCACGTCTCTGCTACAACTGATTTTCTTTGTGGCCAAAAAATTACAATTAAGCAAAAAAAAGATGGGTAAACTTAGGCTCAGCTAAGCTGTTTTTGTGTGTCTCTACTTTGTTGCAGTATCCCTTATCTTTGCTATAAATCCAGATTATTATAAATCTAGGCATAAAACATGACCAGCCTTGTTCTACAACTGCTGCTTTCATTTCTTTTTTTTTTTTTTCAGAAAGAAAGAAAGAATGAAAGAACAAAATAACAAATGAAAGAAAGAACGAATGAAAGAAAGAATGAAAGAATGAACAAACAAAAGAACAAAAGAACAAAAGAATGAACGAAAGATCAAAAGAATGAAAGAACAAAAGACAGAACAAAAGAAAGAACAAAAGAAAGAACAGGAAAGGAAAACATATTTAACAGTGTGTGAGAGAAAACAGAGAGGACAAAGGTAATGAAGAATTAGCTAAAATGAAAATAAGTATAAGAATACTGCTGCTTATCCAGAGCTGAATTCCTGCTTAACAGGAAAACACACCAGCATTGAAAACTGTTTCAAAACTAGCACAAGCTGTCAGTGTGATGCTGTATAGTTTGATATAACAAAGTTTTGGAGGGCCTGCAGACTCTCAACTTTTACCTATCATCAACTAGATTGCAGTCAACCCATTCCAGCACAAGGCAACAGGAACAATCAAGCCTCCCACCCTCGCTCCATGGCTGCATTTAGGTTGCTGCCATGCCTTTGCCTGCTGCATGGGATAACCTACACCCACACTTACTGACTTGACATCCCGGGTTAGCTGAGACCTGCCTCATCACTGGGGACTCTTCTGGAGACTGGGACTGTTTGCTGACCCTGGTCACTGCCATAGCTTTTCTCATCTTTTTTGAGTACTGTGGGGCAGCTTGGTTGTCCCATGTGGCTCCCAGCTCACCTTGTTTCTGCCACCGTGCTCCTGTGAAGATGGAAAGTGGAGGACTGGAAGGTAGGGGAAAGGATTTAGGAAGGTGGGTCTGTAAGAAGCCCAGAGCATGGAGTTGGAGAATGATGGCGGTTAGGGGGATACATTTAACAGAAAAATAAATAAATAAATAATGCTGCCTCACTTGTAAGGCTAAATATAGGTGGAATATACTCATTACAATTTCTTTACACTGCTTTGGGATGCATGAATCTCTGACGATAAGGAGAAAAGCAGGTAGTATTTAGCCAAGTTGGTTATTTTGTCTACTATAATTTTATTTTACAAATTGTCAAAAGCACTCCCTCATGTGTTTAGTTCTGTGCAGTAAATAATGAAGTTCACTAACTTTAGGGCTTATGTAAAGTGTCTATCAATCTATTTTAAGTATGTGCAATACCAGTAACTTGGTTACATAGCAGTCTGGCCATGGGTGATAAAGACAGTTTTGCTCTGAATGTGCACTTCTTCCTGAACACCTGATTTATTGCTATATATATACATTCTACTTTCAATGAAGTTACGACTAAAACCATTTAAAGTTTCTGTATACTAACTGAAGCTAGACTCTTGAACTGATAATTAGAAATACCATTCCTTAGAAATGACTACAGTGACAAAATCAACACTGAGAAAATCTGCCTCTCATGGTTGACTTCCTTCCAAGAAAATTTTGTATGCATTGAAGCCACTTTTATTTTCCAAATGAATAAATAAAATGAAACTAGGATCTTAAAGAACTGTTGGCTGACCTCCAATCTGTCTGTGCTTTTAGAGTCCTATAAACTTGTCATTCACACAGTGTAAACACAATCTATCTTCCAGGATCATTGATCTGGTTCTACAGCAACATATGATGGTTCTACAGCAACATATGATGCTGCTAAGGTACATTTTAAGGTGAGACGATGGGAGCCCAGAGTTTCTGGACTATAAATAGCTTTTGAATTAGATAAATTTGAATGAGCTTCTAATTAAAAAAAAAAAAAAAAAAGTGTTGAGACTACAGTATTTCATCCTCCCCTTAAACCTCTTAGTTTTTTTTTTTATTATTTTTATTTTTTTTGTTAAGGTTGTCTCTTGTAGGAAGAATAAAAAAAATAGCAAGACAAGAGACTGGTCTTTGTGGCCCAGAAAGTCTCTGTTTCTCACATGTTGCTATGAAAGATTTAAGAGCTCTGCAGAAGAACATGAAGTTGAGGGAAAGAAAAAGAAAGAAAGAAAGAAAAAAAAAAAAAAGAATGAAAGAAAAACCTCTACTATGAAGAACTCTAACAGAGAGAGATCCAGCAGAGAGCAAAGAAGGTTATAATAGAAATCTCATGGTACAGTCTCCATCAAAGAAGAAACCTGACAGCTTTTTATCAAAGTTTCGCTGCAGTTGGTCAAAATCTGTTGTCAGTCACATCAGTGTAATCCCTGAGTAACTCAACCAAAGAGAGAACGTGAGCAATTGAACTTATTCCGGATATAGCAAGTACCTAGCAAATAAAAATGGTGAAAGTTAAACACTGACAGTTCATCCAACAGAAAACCAGGTGGCCAAGCAGTGGGCCTTCACAACAGGAGGGATGCATGTGATGGGAAGAAATAGTGGGAACAGTTAATACAAGTTGATAAGAGTTTCTTTTTGAGAAACTTCAACACCTATTAATCATAGAACGTATGATGCATAGAGCTAAGAGTTTAACTCCCAGCTGTTATAAGGTGATTAAAACATTGTTCTTTCTTCAGGCTTATTTTATTGCTTACCCTAAAAAAAATATTTGGAGACAATTCTCTTGAAAAATGCAAAAATTAATTTGTTTAGCAGTATAGCTTGCCTACTGTTTCCCAGCTGGAATTGACAAGATGCTAGTTCATCCTGAGAGGAAGACATCCAAAATATCTCCTTCCTCATAATGCTGTAACATCATAAGTTGTATTTTTACAGTCTGTTGCATTTTACAGAAACAGGCATGCAGATCTTTCTCATGCTCATCCTCAGAGCTTGAAATAGCAGTTAGGAAGATGGAAGATGGTGAGTCAGATATACTAATGCTATGAGATTTCTATTTGTTTTGATTTCTTACTGGTGGCTGGCATTACATTCTTATTTATATGTAATTACACTCTATCTGTATCACAGTTTATTAGAAATTACCAGCAGGCATTGTCCATTGCTATTTGTGGCGTTAAATCTTCACCCATTCACTGACGCAGCACTGGGAGTTAGAAATGTTTATTCTTTATAGCCCAGATTCATACTCCAGAGGAAAACAAACAAACAAAACACAGTCCATGCTAAGGCCAGCTACACAGGAACAATGGCCTGTTTAACTCTTACCTTCGAACTGGCTGTGCAATTTTACTTCTGGGTATGCCGCTCCCATTGATGGCCAACGAGGGTCTTGGAAGAGCACTGCGCCCCACAATCCCTTGACTAGCAGTCTTGTTTGGCATTGGGATCCCAGTGTTAGAATATAGCTGTAAATTGTTGGACACTGGAATACTACTGCCTTGTACAGTTGGGCTTACATAGGCAGTAGCTTTGAGAGGCTGCCTGACAGACACTGGAAAATGTCCCACACTGTGGACTCTGTGCTGAAGCTGTCCTGGCGATGGAACTGTTAGGAGAGGTAGAAAAGAAGTAACAAGGTCAGTACCCAACAAATGAGGCCAGGTACTAATGCTCATCTCTATACAAATCAAACTACAGATAAACACATCATTATGCAATTAATTTGCTAATTACAAACTACTGAAGTACCCCCTGGATCCAACACTGTATCCTGCACCAAACTAAAATATCCTGTTCCATCCCCACACCAAATAAAAATCCCACCCCTTATTTATCCTTCTTTCTCCCCTCAAAGAGGTTTCTTTTTCCATTAAAAGCACACTAATTCCACCTGTGCAATTAGAGCTTTAAAACAACAAAAGTCTAAGCTTTATTTATTAGAACAATCAAAAGGCTATAAAAACGTCCCAGACATAACAGCACACTCCAAAGCTGATGCTATGTAAACGATCATTTTAAATCAATGCTAGCCATTCCTGAAGCTTTATATATTCTCTACACAATTCTGCCCTCTGGTGTACATCAGACACACATCTGTTTCAGAGTCCACATATCAAAAGCAAGCTGTAAAAAGCCTAAAGCACATAAACCAACTACTGCACACAGGCCAATCCTTTTTCAACTCTTTGAAAAAGGACATCCTAAGTACCTTTAAATATATGGTTGAAGAAACAGATGTATGAATCAATTAAACAAGACTGGCAATGTATTGCTATGAAACCTTTATCATAACACAGCTTTAAAACAAAACAAAACAAAACAAAACAAAAAACAACAACAACAACAAAAAAACATATTTATGTTTTTCAAAAAAGTTATTTCAGAAGAATTACATTTTACACACAAACATTTACATACATAAACACACAGAGAAACATGTATTTTTAAAGTAGTAAGTAAAATTAAACTCTCAGCACACTAACATGCAAGTTCCATGTGTGACCCTGAACAACTGTTTCCAATCTCCTATTAGAAAAGGACAAAAATAAAACAAATCCAGCACTATGTATACTATCAGGAAAAGATTCACTTTAATCTTTTTGAAGATGTTTGAAAATTCTGCTTAGATTTGAAGGAAAGTACACAGAGGAACAGGTTTTGCCAACTTCTCCCTCCAAAACCTCATAGGAAATGGGAGGCAAAAGTTCAGTTCCTTCTCCTCCCTGCATAAAATGAAATCCACTTTTTCCATTTCCCATCAGAGTATCTCAACAATCATGCTAGAAAAGAATGTCTTATTGACATTCAACATTCATAATTCCACATCCAATGGATCAGTACTGCACCCCTGCCATCTGGAAGTCAACTAAATTAAACTAATTACAAAGACATTTTAATTCACCCACTCAACAAGTATGATATACTTGAGGATACAATACTCTGGTTACCACATCTGCATGGAACAGAGTGGCTCAAATTCAACAGGAGAGAGGTCATGTGTTTTGAGATAGTATTTATACCGTGTACTGTAAAATACAGCACTGTGTAAATTACCAACAAGAGCAATGTTTTAAATTCTAGCATCAAAGCTGAAAAACTAAGCTTATATGAATTAATTGCATTATTGGTTCTTCTATATTACTACTACTACTAATTATTATTATTGTAATTTTAGTTGAAAGGTTGACAAAAAATGAGTGGGCAAAGAAAATAAAGGTAGTGATGACACTCAATACTGCGTAACAAGATTGGCTAGAAGTTGTCTTCCAAACTAGCAGCTTTAAAATACTGAGCTATATTAAAATCCAGTGTAAAAGGAACACAGCCTGCTTTTAATTTTTCATAAAGCAGGGATATAAACTTTACCACTCTACTGATCCCTTGCACACTGCCAAAGAACACAGGTACTTACTACACGACTGTATCCTTGAAATCCCATTACTTGCTCCATGTAGATTGGAATCAAAGCTCTGACTGTTCCTCACAGTGACTGGAGAACTAGCAAAGCCAGCAGCATTGTTAATGGTGGGAGTACTTGGCATCCGAGCGAGGTTCGGCATGCTTCTTCGGAGTTTATCTGAAGCAAAAGAGCACAACATCCATAATCATGTCAGAATTTGCAACAAACACAAGGAGCCTCTGAAAAAAAATCTGTAAAAAATCAAAATTAAAACTGAATTCCTTCAACACAAAGAAAGGTTTTGCTCCATAGGAAGAACAGGAATACATAATTGACAGCCTACCAGTTGAACCTTTCTGATTATTGTAATACCACAATTATTCACAAATCATTTATAAAACATTGATAAGCAATGCATTTTAGGGATAACAATGATCTAAACACTACAGTGTAATAATAAGGATGATTTTCATGTAAACGTGTAAAATAGGTCAGATGAATCATGCCCTAAATGTGCCTATTTCTTTGTAGTGAATACAAAGGCTTCAGTGACAGTCAGAATATCTACATTGTGGATGTCTAAAGACAGGTGAGATGAATCCATCATAAGTGACTAAGTCTTGCTTTCAGGTGCCAATGAGATGCTAAAAAAATCTATTCAGTACCTAACCTTATTAGCATGTTAGGTTTCTGCAGGAGGCCATGCACAAAACCTGCTAAGTCGTGATGCTGTCAGTTGCTTGGAGACCTGGGTTGACATCAGGATTTTCAAATCTGGTGGGTCTCCCTCCTATCCCACTTGTGGTGTCTGATTTGGTGGGCATTTTCAGAGCAGGCCTGTAGGATAAGGTCCTGCATAAAAAGAAAGCTGGAAATGAGATACCTGGGGGCAGGCTCAACAGCTAACTTAAGTGTCTAAGAGACTGGAATTCTGAATTGCCTCCTGTGATGTGACAGACTTCAGTAAAGCACCAGCGTGTGGAAATAAGAGGTCATTCATTAAGTCTTGTTTCATAATAACACTAATATTGGTTTCAAATTTTGTGCTGCTGCTGACGTGGCTATGTTTCCTGTGGTACCGTTCTCAGTGCAGTCCACCTTGTATCCCTGCAGTAGGTTCCAAAGCATGGTACAGATCTGTCTCCAGTTCTTACACCGCAACAAAAAGCAAGGGTGTGCTTTTCCTGTAAAACGCATCTGTGACTTCTCTTTTCAATTGCAAGCAGGGCATTTTGAGATTACAGTTTTGGATTTATGCACAGGAATAACACTTACATCACACATGGCTTGGAACTGTTGTTTTGGGTTGACCTCTTAACCCACATGGGGCAAGTTCAACTCACAGAAACAACAGATTGACTTAGGAGTCTCTGTTAATCTGTTCACATAAATATATAACCTATTTAGCACTATCATGAGCTCATTTAATCCTTAAAGCTGATAACAATTGATGAGTAATAAGAAGTGACAGTATAGTTCTATCTATACAATGTATTAGTAGTCACTAACAGTAACCTGAGTACATATGATGCCTATGTACCTCCAGTGAACTAAGTCACATCACAAGGCTACAACTGTAGCTATTCTTATGACTGGCCCTCATGTTAAGAACTGGTACAGGATTCTGCAAATATTCAAAACATCTTTGCATTTCAAAGGTCCAGCATTTCTAATATCCTCATACCCCAACTCCAATTAGTAGTGCCTACCTGCCCTTGTTGGTCTTCCCTTCCATTCCAACTAAGTTTGACTTGCATAGGTGGTCTAACATAGAAAACCATTGCTATCTAGGAAATAGTTTACATAGCCCTATTCATATTATTGAAATCAAACAGTAAGTGTGGGAGTTAAGTCCGGGAGGTGTTATGTGCAAGAAAAGGGAATTCAAGTTTTGAGTTCCCAGAAACTAGAGCATAGCTAAATCCTAATAAATCGTTCCCAATATGAAATAAAATTGGAAGAACCTCTCCAAAGGGTAACTCTTCATCAAAGAGTTAGTGGTGTTATGCTTCTGTGGCTTATCACTGACACTGGCAAACTGAAACTGTCAGTGCTATAGCAACAAACATTAGCAAAGGGATTATTATTGTGATTCAGGTAAGTATTCATATAATTGGTATAGTAATAACACAACTGTTACCAGGCTTCCAAAACCATCCTGGGGATGTGAACAATGACATCCAATGTGAACAATGGCTACTGTGTGCTCCTATTTCTGAAATATTCATGATTTTGCAAACTGGAAAGGGAACTGCCCAAAGCTGCAGAAATTTTCATGAGAGGTCTGCAACTACTGTTTATTTTGAAGATCAGGCTAACCCTTTAAACTCATAGGCCATGAAATCCTAGGCTAAAATTACAGCACTTGGCAAAAAATCATCTGAGCAGTAGGATGGTGGTAGGGTAGATTGCACTGCGTAAAATAGATTTTTGTCTAATACTATCCACGTATCACACAGTATAAGCCAAATTCCTTGGAATCTACATGCTTTTCCACTCTGGGACTGCATCAGCCACAACAGGAATAATCTGTGCCTAGAACTGTCCAGTGGATGCAGCTACAGTATCAGGAAAAAATAATAATAGTAATAATAAATAAAAGTATAGAAGTAGCTTGGATTTCCTCTGTGTCAAGAGTGGTCATTTCTTTTGCCTTCTGTTCATGAGTCCCTTCTTGTTCCAACAGTCTGCTCTGCTGATGATTCAGTCCTCGGGCAGCAAATTCCTGCTGCACCTGCAAATTTTCATCCATCAAACATCTGCATTACTTCTTTGATGGTTCCTTTTGTCTGCTGAGATAAATGGCCCTGAAAAGCAATGAAAATAGCAGGTCAGTGTTATGTTTAAGGAAAACCCAGAAATGCTCATCTCGATAGTATTCTGCAGCTTTCATTTCCTTGGATGATGCATTCTCTTTCATCTCTTTCTTGAAGTTTGTTCTGTCACCCGTTCCCCTCCTAAGAACAGTGGAGAGTCTTACAGATGTTTTCAGTGAAAAACTGTCTTCTGTGAGCGTGGTATACAGAAGTAGACAATGGGAGTTATGTGATTTTAGTATTATTTCAGGCCACAGAGACATGACTAGATATCAACTTGCTGGAAATCTATGAGAAGAAAAAAATATTTTGCTAAGCCGCGTTCCTTTTCTAGAGCTCTTTGCTCTTCTAAAACTGATGAGAAAATTAACGGAGAGAAGGAGAGAAGCAGTAGAGCTGCGATCAGTTCATTCTGGTAGGGACATGTGGCTTCTAACACCAGCGAGGAATTCCACAGCACCTGTGCCTTCCACAGCGTCAAAAGCTATTGTGATCCACTACTGAGTCTCATCTAAAATTTGGGCTGAGATAAATACGATGTTTAAGTAGGATGCAGCCATATAAGGCAACACAGATGTATCTTTGCCTTTCCCAGCCTTCTTTGAGATGTATTAGCATGACCTACAGACACTGTATTACTGAATTTTTTGGATCATGAAGTACAAAATGCAACAATAGGTCATGCAACAGAAGTAATAATCAGTTTCTGGTTATTACCACCTTCTCAGAGTAGTTCATGTGTATACACACGTGCTTGTCACTTGATGAGTATTCTTTAGGTTGCATGCATTGCCCACATTTCTCATATCTGCAGCAGAATGATCCACAAAAAATCTCCAATTGCATGTTTACACATCCTCCTCCATGTGGCATCCACGCTGAACTGCACATTGCCTACAGCACAGGAAAAACTAAGAATTATGAAACAGAGTCCTCTACCCTCACCTGAAAGTGTCCATGAAAAGACCACCCCATAGCATAAATAATAGTTACTACAGCAAAGAAACTGGTCAAAAAGCAGGTAAAAATGTCCCATATATTGTAAAATAATCTATGAAATTACAGTAAAGACAACAGTTTGCCTCTTACCCAATTGCATTAGTTCTGGTTTTTCCAAGAACTTCCTCCCCAAATGTTATTTCTTCTCTGAAGTCAACCAGGGATCTGCGACCCAACATCTTTCTGGCAGGACTCCAAGACAGGCAGCACTCGCCTGTTGTCTTCTGGTTCCAGTTCTGTTGGTGGCCTCTCACGTTTCACCATTTTTCTCCTTCCTCTGACCAAATACTATCATCAGCTGAAGATTAACATCCATGCTGCCAAACTCAGACTTTGTACTTGGAGAAAAGCTGCACCACAAGAGGTAAGATCTTGGTGGGCTGCCGGACTGGAAGTTCTGATCTTTGGGTTTCCTATAGAGGCTCTTGAAAAATATTATCTTCTCTCTGCCAAAACAGCTTCATCCACTGTGCTTCATCCACTAAAGCACTTCTAGCAGCCCATGATTGTGAATAAGTGTCTCTAAATTATGATTCACTCAGATCTTACAGAAGTGGCCCAGAGTCTGAGGGAACAGTTTCGAGAACAAATATTTCCTAGAATACTAGGAAATATAAAAATATTGTCAATGCAACAGGTCTTTATGCCATGTCAGACTGAAATATCCAAATGGTATATATAAACCTGTCAGTGATTTGTAGAATTGGAGAAAGGTGTTAGCAGACAGCGAGAAAACAAAACCTAAAATGAAGTATGGGAATACCTACTAGAGGACTATAAATGGATGGCCAGCAGCTTGCAGATTGATTAGTCTGTATCCACTCTGTAAAACTGGCAGGTTATCAGCATAAGTGTTTTGAAAGAAGGATCATTTGTCATATATTTAATAGGACTAACTAGCCCAGATTTAAAAACACCAAACTCAGGTTAATTTGGACATTTAATGACTACTGACAGGAAAAAGACTAAGTGCAAGTAGAGGTTACGTTGAGTCTATAGTGAAGTGTCTTTAAATTTATTTTTTCATTCATTTTTTTTTCTTTAGGTGTTGTCAACATTTTATTTGAACAGATTCACATGCCTGACTAAAATGCACTGTAGTTGAGGAATGTGATACAATGAATCATAATTACTTTGTCTCATAGAAATCTATATCACTGTTTAAGCTACATTAGCAGTTTCTTTCACACAAACCCTGCAAATTCAGCCCCACCTTATCTGTACCAAATGCACAAAGAAGTTGAGGAAAAAAAAAAAAAAAAAAGTCTGTGGTTACCTGTTATTAAATATTATGCTCTATATTATTTAGATATTCAGAATTTGTTCTGAAATCCTTAAAAAAAAAAAAAAAAAAAAAAAGCACTCAATTACAACTTCACCTTAAGGGATATATACTGTTAATTTCTCTTCCTCATCTTCAAAGACCTGAGTTAGTATATGCATTACATTTGTTATGCTTATAACATTCACAAATGATGCTTGTAACATCCTGAATATACCAGGGTCTAGTTAAAGACCTGTGGAATCACCAGTGGTGTAAAAACACAAATACAGTTTGAGAATTAAAAATAAGTTTTTCAGTTAAACAAGAGACACCATTCTTCGTTATTGACAATATTTACATTTTGCTATGTGACCACATCAATTTTATTCAGACTTATTACTTCACTTCATGCTGGCATGTGTCTCCCTAAAGCATATTAAAGATTTTTCCATTATCCTTCCATGACTTCTCTCCACTGTTTGCTTCTCTCAGTAAAACTTCAGGGATGACTGAGAAAGTTTTGTTTGTTTATTTGTTTGTTTTTCCCTTTTCTTTAATAGTCTGCTAAAATTTCTTACTGATTTCTCTCTTCCTTACAGATCTTAGAGAGAGGCTAAGAGCAGAAAAAACATTCAGCAAATCAGTAAGAACAGCAAACCCCAGCAAACACAGTCTATACTGAACTGGTTATCTAAACACAGACCTACTTACTAAAATGCTGCTATTCTATAGAAGGAAGGACAGAAGGAAGGACAGAAGGAAGAACGGAAGGAAGGACGGAAGGATGGTCGGGAGGAAAGGAGGGAGGGAGGGAGGGAGGGAGGGAGGAAGGGAAGAAGGGAGGAAGGGAGGGAGGGAGGGAGGGAGGGAGGGAGGGA
>NC_048893.1:160185134-160227495 GCF_011077185.1 Oxyura jamaicensis
GTATTCCCCAGAAGTATAAGCACGAAAATAACTCGTAACTAACAACTTCTGAAAAGAGAAAGCAATATTTTTAAAGTGAATGGTATTGGTGACCTGTTTATGAAGGTATCAGCCAGGCTACAATTTTAAAAAACAACATGAAACATTAATGGAAAATGCAAATTAAAATTAACCAAAAAGCATGCACTGCTGCTACTCAGTGAAGGATGTATTTTTCATCTGGTCCTTCTTACTGCATTACAATAAATATCTTCTTTAGCTGGAATAAGTTTGTCTAAAGTACAAACTTTCCAATTTTCAGGTATTATACCAATGGGCACTTTAAAATGCACATGAAAAAGACAGTACCAGGACAAAATTTTATCAGTAAGCTTATCTAAAGATATGGAAAATGGGCTGGAACATTAGAAGACCAGTTTCCTTTTCAGTATCTTGTCTATCCTGGATTTTCACTGCTCAAGACGTTTTCACAGTACTATTGCTCCATTACTTCTGGTCTCAAAAAATCAGAAATAATAAAAGGCATAAATATTAACATCTATTAAAAAGAATAAAGAGAGAAAGCAGAAATAAAAAATAATATTTTAAATAAAATTAAAATTAAAGGGATTACTTGTGTGCCACAGTTACAAAAACAAAAAAGACAATTCAACTGACTTAAGGAGAGGGTATAATTTAACAAACAAACAAACAAACAAAAATTATATCAGTGAATTCTTGGCAGAACTTGAAATAAAACCTACTAGAAAACAAACATAGCATATACACACTACAGGCAATAGCTACAAAATGTTTTAGAGGTAACGTTGGGTATGTCTCCAGCCTGTGTTACAGGTGGTCCCAAATACATTTTAAACACATCTTAACATATTTACATTTGCACACACCTGCCACTTCATGTTAGTATTTACCATGTAGCATAAAGGACAGGTCCCATTCATTCAGACACTTCACTAGTGGGATAAGTGGAGAAGAACAACTCGGGCCTGAGAGAAAGGGCTAGATGATACGGCGTTTTTAAATAGATGAATGGCAATTTAAAGCATGGCAGAGTGTTAAAATTACAGCAGTGGGCAACACTTTGCTAAAATACACTGGCAAGAACACAGCTGGAGAACATCTGTGAGCATACTTTCACCCCAAGTACACGCAGAAGATGACCAGGGGCCACACACATGAGACTGACGATCTCTCTGTTGTCTAAAATGCCATCCTGTGAATGGAAAATAAGTAAATCATTGGCTCTAGTGGACCTCCACACAGAAACAGGATCTCTCAAAAGAGAGATCCTGTGTTGTCTAAGTCATCTGAACAGCACAGACAGATGTCTCTGGTGAAGTCAAGCAGGCGCACCAGAGCACCTCATACAGCAGCAACTGCTTATATGTGGGCAGCTGAACTAGGCACTGCATTTGCATGTGGGCACCTACATCCTGGAATCTAACATAGGTGTCTCCATCAGCAAGGCAGATCCCATCCAATACATGTGTATGAACACACAAAATGCATCCTAGGAATAAAACATTCCATACTCATCCCTTAAAAAATCTAAAAGCATTTACAGCAATGAATCAGAAGTCTTATCTGCTCAGACCTTTGCAAGCCCAGTGAAGGGAAATGGCAAGGAGAAGCAGCCACCTCAGTCCCCAGAAGGCATGCATGTCTGCATCTGCACAGTCACCGTGACTGCCAGCCTCTGTTTGCTGACAGCTCGTCCCCCTTGCCCTTTCCTTCAGGCCAGCATTAAGCTCCTCTCAGCCTTGTCAAAACAACTCTGTTATGGGAGTGACATCTAGGGGACCGTCTTCCCAGCCATTGGAACCTGGCTATGGCATTTGAATGCTTTCCGGGATGTTCCCTGTTTAGGTAAACAGTTTATCTTTCCCATTTGTATTCTTGAAGGCACGTCTTAATGCAGTTTCATATGAAGAAATATATTAAAACTACTCAACATGCACACAAGAGTATACTCTTAAAAAAGTATTGAAATTTTCCAAGTTTATCGCACCTTCAGTATATTTTTTACAATACAGGTAGTACAGGCCTAAAGTTAGAATAAGTACCTCAACTAGCATACCATACCAACCAAACTTCACTAAGGGCAGGTAGAACTCCAATACTCCAATACTGTTTGCTCTTAAAGGCAAAAAAATGTACTCCAGCTAAACACATATACAATTCTGGGGGAGGCAGTGCCAACCTCAAACACTGTTTTTTCTTCCCAGACTGAGAGCCAAAAGTCAGTATTTATTTGCAATTTTGATTAATTATCCAGGATACTTTCCACATATATTGAAAGGAGTGACTTAACAGTTTAGCCTCTCCATCCATCACACACCCTTTCTCATCTGCCTTGGTAAAATGTAACAGTGTGAAACATTGTGCACTATATTGAGCTTCAGACAAATTCTTATTTTGCAGTCTATCTCAATTTCAACCTGTAGGAGTTCTTGAAAGACATTGTTGCCAAGATGATGAGAAGTGTGAATGAGAAGATACTGTCATAATACACATCTTTGATACAGAAAAAAATAATAAAAAAATAAATAAATTACTCCTTGTCTGCCAATAAAACACAGCAAAAGTAAAATATTTCTCATGATCAGCATTTTCTATTTCTGTTGATCACTGCTGCATGAGTCATAGGGTGAAGGTGCAGAAGCTAAAGAGATAATTCTCCTCTAAAGATAGTGGTACTGTCTATTACAGTATCGTCTGTCATTCCAGCAAACAATTAACTGGAGCCATAAATGTTGATCTCCTAAGCGACATCAACCAGATGATCTATCACCTCAAGGTTTTTGAGAAAAAAGGCAACCAGGTGATTAAATTGGTGGCCTTTTACATTTACATATTTTCTAGTTAATAGGAAGAATTTTGTTATTTTTAGTGTGCTGCAAATATTTTCTGGGATTTCCATGTAGGAATCCAATGCCTAAGTTCTACTGACATGAACATGACATCATTGAAAAAGGCTTTGGGAACCATACAGAAAGATTGCAGCACAACATTCTGCCCACATTCCTGAATCAAAAATGTCCCATAGCCTTCCTTTCTCTCTCCCAGACAGATTTTCTGCAAGCAGTTCACCACTGTTCCATTCTTGTACGTCACTGTTGAGAAATATAACATTGGAATGAATGTGGTACATATGCTATACCGACAAAAGCCCACATTGTTGTACTCTGCATTAACCTTAGCCTTTTTTTGTATGCTGCCACTTGTCGATTATACTTTCATGCTGTGTCTTACTCTCAATGCCAGAGCTCTTGGCACCAACCTGTCATGCCCGATTTGTCAGGAAAGTAACATGCATACCTGTAGCACTCTATAAATAGGAACTGTTTCGAACAACACATTTATTTTCTTGCCCAAGGGTGAGCTGTAACCTGTAATATTACAAACAAGACCTTGACTGAAAACTGACAGTCTTAAATTAGCTCGGGGACTGAAGGAACAGCAAAGTAAGACACAGCAGGAGGAAGAAAATTATGATCATAATAAGGAATGAAAAGGAAGGTAACAGCAACAATGGAAGGAAACTTAATTCTTGAATAAGTACCAAGAGAAAAAAAAAAAAAAAAAGAAACTCTGAAACACATCTCAAATGCAGTGCAAAAAGCAGTAAGGGCTCAGGGTAGTTTGGGAATGACATTATCTACTACTGCTTCAACAGACCACCCTACCAGATTTGGAGCAAGAGCAGAACATTCATCCTTGTTACAAGCACTCATCATGCATTCACAGCAAAGCTACATTAATGGAAAAGTTAGCAAGTAAGAAAGAGAATGTAGTTGGGAATGAAATGTCTTGTAAATATTTCATATTTTGATGGATCTATGATGGCCATACATAGGCTAAGCACAAAAACCTGATCAGCTTTTCCAGTCAACCAGCAGATGCCTGGAAGATGCTCTTTTTCCTTTATCTTCTTTCTCCACTTGCGCTCGTACAATTATACAAAGAACATTTTATTGCTGACTAAAGTAATTACTTTCATGACTGAGTCACAGATTACATTTGGTAGCAAATTACCTAACAATAACACTCCTCTAATAACAAAAAGTCACAATCATTTGCGCAGATTTAAAGTGGTTGTTGCAATTAATGGACTGATCTAGCGGTCATAAACTAAATACTTTACACTCGGTTTTCCCAACTTGATCCTTAAAACTGGCAGTTTGAACAGAGAGGCACAAGGAAAAGACTTTCTTGGAAAAGCATGCAACCCACCTCCGTTAATCCTATTTGGTTGCTGCTCTGGTGTTTGGGCTTGAGGAGAATAGTAGGGCTGCTGATAAGTACTTGAAGGGAAGTGCTGGGAAGTTGGGCTTCTCCTGCAGTCCCGAATACTGGAGAAAGTCTGTGAATGTGGGATTCCTCTCTGGAACGGGGAGCAGCGGGTGAGGCGTGGTTGTGGAGGAGGGAGGTGGTCAAACTCTTCCTCGTCCTCAAGGCTATAGCGATCATATTCCTGGTCGCTACATGTTCCCTTCTTTCCTGAGTGCAGCGATACACTCGAACTGTGTCTTGACACTGATGCTGAAGTTGAAGCATAATCTTGTCTAAGGCCTGTAAATTCCAAGAAGAAGATGACTTGGCTTCTGCTAACGGATCAGCTCTTAACATACACTTCAATCCTGCAGACTCAGCAAGTAAGTAGACAATTTTACAGCAAGAACTGGACTGGCAATGTGACCAAGCTGAAGATCTGCTGTAGGATTCATCAGATCTAACTTTCACTGTCTCCCTTTCAGGTATCTGAGCCTGAATTACTTCCCTTGAGATGTCTTTTTAATATGTTTTTTAAAAAAAGAAAAAAAAAAAGTCATCTCCAAAATGCAGTATGTGTGAGTCACCTTAGATGCTTCTCTTTAAATAACATGAACTGCCCTCATGGGGTGCCTGTTTAATTCTCTAACAGTGAGAAGACTACCTGAGTATTAAGTATTTAACTTCTAAACAACCTAAATCAGAGGAGAAGTCAACACTCACCCAATTAGTTTTCCAAATCACTATTATGCTTTTAAATTTCTGCAATAAAAATGCTAGCAATGACATTTCCCAAACATATATGCCATGAAAATATTCCACCTCTCCAACCTCTCTGAACCAGAGTGAATTCCTGCTACCACCCAATTTCACGTAAAATGGTTGGAGGTAGGTAGCGCTGTCGTATTTTAGACGTGCATTTTACCACATTCTTCTCAAAATGTCAGTTGTTGAAAACTATCCAATTATTAGCACTGCCACAGAAGAGCAAGTTTGCTCCAGGCCAAGTGAGGGGGAAGCATCCACAGCCCTCCCACAGCCCCTTTTTCCTGACTGCACAGCAGTCAGCCCTGGAAGGCATCACCTTTCCAGCAGCTGAATAATTCTGTGAATAGCTGGGAATAACAACTTCCTTAAATTTACAAAAAACTCTCAGCCTTAACTGATGTCTTTGTTGCCATAATGGGAATTACTTAATATGCTTGTTTTTCCCTCTTGAGTGGGAGTTTCTATTCATGTATGTGAAGGTGCATGCATGTTTACATGCACGTATAATGCTACCACTTTCTTCAGGATTAAGTGGGCAACAACCTTCATTCAAAGATTGTGTACAAATTGCTAAGACAGGGGTAAGATACAGCAACTACGCTGGAAATAGATTAGAAGAAAAAACAGTATTTTTTTCCAGTTTACCAATGACCTAAATTCTTAGAGAGCTA
Source organism: Oxyura jamaicensis (assembly GCF_011077185.1). Taxonomy (NCBI): domain Eukaryota; kingdom Metazoa; phylum Chordata; class Aves; order Anseriformes; family Anatidae; genus Oxyura; species Oxyura jamaicensis. The sequence continues at coordinate 160,190,846 of NC_048893.1, forward strand.
AGTACCTGAAGTCTTTTTTAAACTTAACTCTGAAGGAGGAGAGCACAGATGACATTTAAATAACATGTTCCTTCATATCTTTGATAATCATAAAAATATTTTTTTAAAATTCTTATCACTTGCACATAATATCAGAAATTTTCCAAGCTGTGACAATACACATTCATTAGTTGAGAATTCAGCTCCCTTGGAAAGTTTCACACTTGCTGAATTTCTCTGCTGAATGTAACGAGTGCTACCAAACTTACAGCAAGTTCAATTGCTGACAAGTCTGGTTGGTCTGGCCACATTGGATCTCTTAATTTCTTGCTCACATTTTATCTTCATTTCAGGTAGTCAGGTATTATTTTGCACTGTCCTTCAGTCATCATCTCTGAACTTCCTTTGTTTTAATAACGTAATTTCCTCTTTTATGTCTTACTTAGCACTAATAGAAAGTAAGACATATATGGTCTGTTGTTTGAATGAATTCTAAGTCAAATAGCCTTTAATAAAATAGTTATTTTCCATAAATTACTATCAAGCCAGAATATAATGTCAGAAAAACCCTTGGGCTCAGATTTGTGCATAATCACAAGTCTTACACCAAGATGTCAGATTCCTATACCTCAAAATTAAGAATTTAAAGGGGAATTCATATCAAAATTAATTTGAGGATTAAAAACAAAGTAGGAGCAAAAAAAAACCATGAGAACTGCTTATATTTTTTTCCTTTCTCATGACATGTATGCATGAAAAAAATGCTTTAGCATCTCCCTTCCCTGTCATATAAAATAATTTAAATAGTATGGTAAGACACTGTAAAACAGCTAACTAAAAATGTGCTCAAGGAGTATGGAGCTACTAGTTGGGATTCATCAATACATAAGAATCATGTTTTGAAATATCCAGTACCCTTAACCTGAACTCAACAATGTTGACACCTTGTGCTTTCAGATGAAGAGTTTTTCCACCTGTCACTGAAGAGGTGACACCTTTTAAGAAAGGTCCAATTGACTGAGACCAGACAGGAGCAGTTCTGACTGCTGTGGGTGATCTTCCTCAAATTATTTTGAAAAACAGTTAAGAAAAAAGCCACCTACTCTCTTCCTGTAGACGAGCCATGATCTGAACATCGGTGAGGTCCTGCAGTTTGTATCCCATGGAGATGGAGTCATCCTCCAGCTCTGAGGTGCTCAGCTCACTGTCTATTGATGACTGTGGGCTCAAAGGGGAACTTCTAGAAATGTAACCTATGTAAAAAGAACACATAATCTTTAGTTTGTGAATATGTCTGGCCGTTTTTCATTCATGACTAACTTCCCTTTACATTATGGTAGCTTAAAATACCTTATATATATATCAGATGAAAACCTTCAGAAGTATAGTGCAACCCACTAACAATTAGCAAGGGGAACTGATACACATAAGTGTAGTAAAAGATCACAAATTCTTCTGCTTTTTCCAAAAATAGTCTTACATAGCCCAGACAAATGGATAATTTACCAAGTTCAGTTCTGTTAGCTCAGACTAGTTAGTGTGCTCTAAAGTTATCTGCATTTGAATCCTTCTTACAAGACTCTGGTTCTCCCTGTTTTGTTCTGAAAACTGAGTGCATATGTGCCTCCAACTTCTGCTCAGTACTCAGATTCCATATTCCAGCAATTTACCTAAATTGTACTGTTTTTCCTTAAATTATATTATCATCAGAGAAATAAATTATTATAAAAATTAAGACTGAACTAGGCATTATGCAACAACAGAGAAAACAATTCCTCCTTCACAGAGCTAATTTTCAGAGAGGGCACTGGATTCTATTTTTTCCTGCACAGTTGTAAAAGTATAATCTAAATTGCAATTATTTGAATGAACTAGTTTTTGCCCAACTTTAGAGAAAAAAAAAAATGCAAATAAAAAAGCAGTTTACTTCTTAATATCCTTTGGACCACCAGAGACTCACTGCCTACAGGATAATAACCACTATGATGAAGGCTCTTAAGCTGTGTTTATATCACAGATGTGTTTGTGTCCTCTAGCACAGCATTCATCTAAAATTCATCATAAAATTAGCTGTTCCCTAACAGGATCTCCAACAGAAAAGCACATGCAGGGGATTACTTAACTTTGGAAGGATTGTAAGGGGTAAATATCTTTGTTTGCCTTTTCAAATTTGCAAGTTATAACAGTTCTCTAGGTTTTGCAGAGGTAGTACCCCCTGTAGTCTTTTGGAGCAGCAGTTGGAAGCTACATAAGAGACACAGAACTAGATGCTTTTGTTTAGGAACTAAACAACATCCCATTGAATAGGGGAGCTTAGACATCTAGCTCACACACCCCTACATGAAGCAATTATAGTCTGTATCTGTATCTCACCTGCTGCGCCCATATTCCTTAACAGGGTTTTGTGCACAGATTTCACATGTGGTAAAGAATATTGCGCACAGAGCAGTGTGGCACAGATGCTAACTTCCTCACACCGTATCTGCTACTGCCAGCAATAAAATGTTAATGCCTCTTCCCAGGGGATTATTTTCTCCATTGACATTTCAACTTAAGAGAAACCATAGATATAAACTGACTCCTGATACCTGTACTGAAGAAGGAAAAATGCAACTCTTCACAATTCACTGAAAGTGGGTCTTTTTTTCCTAAAATTCCTGTTTCCCTTTAAAATTTGTGGCAAAAGTAAAATAAATATTGGATAGTAGCAATGGTGCCAGATTGAAAACAGCCATCTTTCTGCTGGCTATTTTTATAACAGGTAAATTCTCCATGGAATAGCGCACAAATGTTTCTATAGACATAAAGAAGGGGCACAGTGGATTAGGAGGGAAGAAAGGGCAAAGCTGGGAACTGTTTAAACTGACGCTGTTGCAAATATATGCTCAGGTTAACCATTATTGAGATCTAGGCTGTTTATTAGCATTGCCTTCCTGCAACATGCTGTGGAACACAGAAAATAACCTACATTGCTAGCTCATTGCAAAAATTTAGGTCATTTTAATAAAAGAATCCCTCTGAGTTGAGAGTCTATACACAATCATCTGAAAGGTGCACTGTTGTTAAATGCTAGCAAGATTAGATTTGATTAAGCAATTTTGTAAGCCCCATAAATCAACAAAAAGTTAAGCATTACCTGTCCGTTCAGGTGTTAGTATTGCTTTACTGGAGGTTTTAGAGAAGCTGGGACTATTAAAGCCATTGGTATATGGGGTGAGTCTTGCAACAGGACTATAGGGAAAAGCCAAGGAGACAGGTGTAGAGAAGAGGTTCCGCCATCGGCTAGCTGTTACAGATGTCAGGGAGGAGGGAAAAAAAAAAAAAAAAAAAGAAAAAGAAAAAGAAAAAAGATTTATAGTTATAAATAAAATAGTGCTATTAGAGAGAAAATCATCTAACCACAATCTCTTCATTATGCATTGTTTACTCATGGAAAATGGGAAATAGTGGTTCAAGTTCAGCAGCAAAACAGAAGACCAGCAGAACCTTCTACAGGTAAGACTTTGTTCCACTGAGTTTTCTAGTAAGTATGTGTTGTTTGCTATTTTCTATGTATACACTATTTAGGCATATATTTATTACATATATCATTGTGTGTCAAGACAAAGTAACAGAGGAAGCAAAACCTGTTACAGTTAATAGAGAAACAAATTAAATTTGTAGTGCTCTTCAAGGAATCGTTCATGGCAATCAATCATCACACAATTGAATTACAATTATCAGCTATGAGAGTTCAGAGACAAAGCAGTAAAATACACCCATCCATCAAGTGCTAAAAAAAAATATAATCCCATAGCAGGCTTTTAAGCTACCATGACATATTCTCACTTCTCTTTTTACAGCGTTAAGTTTGTGGCTACAAAAGCATGAAATTTTTTCACTATTTTTGAGGACCAACCAAATAATAGAACAGAGCACATCTTTTTCTATGGATGGCTTACAACAAGGTTGTAAGGCATATGCTCTGTTCAGTAATGTCACAAAGAGCTTAGAGTGGGCAAAAATGCTAAAGGTTTATTCAATTTATATTTTCTTAGTTCACCTAGTAAAATAGGAATGCATATATAGTTTGGTTTGCCTATTTTTAGCATGTGTTAAAAAAAAAAAAAAAAAAAGTTAAAATAATATTCATGCAGTCTTTGGAAAATAAATACAAGATATAAAAGTTGCCGCAAGTAAAAGGAAAAGGTATACTTTAAAAAATATAATTTCAGGTAACACATTCAGATGCAAGCAGTTTGTGCAGAAGAAAACCAAAAGATCACATATTTATTTGTGATAGATTCTGTTTTGTCCTGAGAGGTGCTGTTTACAGTGACACAAGGGAGGGAGCTAGGGATATACATATATCTAGCTTAGAAATCAATGGGATAACTTTAACACTTAGTAGGAGTACTTTGCTGTGATGAGTGTTGCAAACCAGTTTCAAAACCAAAAGTCCTCAAAAGCTAAGTGTCTAACACACTGGAGTTTAGATCACAAATCTACTCTATTATATGGACTTGTTCATATAGTTTTTCTATGTGCTCACAGATATTCAAACAATGTTCAAGCATTCCATGTTTTACAACCTCTCTGTCACCAAAATGATTTATCCGGACATACAAACTTCCTTCTTGATAACGTCAGCGCAGAGTGGCCATGGGGACAGAAAGGAAGTGCATTATGTTGGTGGGCTGTCAATCTCATTGCTGCAACCTTTTGGAGTAATCAATTAGCTATCATTCCAAAATACAGTGTTTCCCCCATTCCTTTTGCTTTGTCCTACTCAAAGAGTTTGTCCCACTCTTGGGTTTGCAAGGACAAATAAGCCTTTCGTACTCTTCCCACCAGTGCTACTATGCTTGCAGTGAAGGAAACTGCTTGTTTCCAACCCTAGCCTGCAGTGGAAGGGAGGCATCTGCAATCCTTAGTGTCTGAAGGAGGGAAGCAAGATATAAAAATGCAAATTGTGATCTTTTCTGTCACCTCATCACAGAATTATTACAATTCCCTCATTTTTCATGATTCTAGTTCCTAAAAAAAAAAAAAAAAAAAAAAAAAATTGCTTAAACCTGCGGTTCATAACTAGGAGCAGCATCAGCACCACTTCTAGAAAATTGCCCAGTGCCTAGCAACATGACAACTGCTTCCACACAGAGCTATTTGTCCTTAACATTTATTGATGTGATCAGTTTAAAAGTCAAGTATGTAATTGTTACAGGATGAAAAGGAGAGCAAACTCAGATGACCACAATTCTACAAACTCGTGTGTAATACTATGGATGGGATCAGATAAACTCAAGAGTAGTCAGAAATTAAACTGATTCGCAGGATTCACTTGAAGAAACATGCATGATAGAATAGATCTAAATATCATATCCACAGCTAATATCTGTCACTTTCACTAGAAGTCATCAGTGAGGAGCAAAGGATGAGAGTTCCTTACAATTCTATTTTTCTGCCTACCACAAGATCTGGTTTTGTCACAGACTGATCATTTGCCAGGCCAATTAGCTGCCAGCATGTTCTCACCCACAGATGTGGTCAACCATACAGCACAAATAAACATCATTCATTGCTCTGTACAATCACTACTGTGAGCTGGCCCATGAAGCACAAAGCAACAGTTACTGTGACTGTGAAAGCAAGAACCCACGGTAAGAATATAATCAGTATTTATGGCAAAACAGATTCCAAATTACTCTTTCAAACCGTATGTGTTCTCAAGGGAAGAGGGAGAAGGATGCCAACAAACTCTAGAGAAATACTGTTCTAATGTCCCCAATTCTACAGTTTTCGGTCACCATGTATCATGTATAGCCTGAGAGTGTTGAAACTTCACCTAAGGACTGACATTGTTTATATGTACAATTAGTTTCATTATTTAGGATCTAATATAGAAAAGTATTTTCATTAGGATTCAAATGGAAATATCAAAATGAAGTACATGCTGAGTACTTCAACAGTTTTAACAAAGACAGAAAAATCAGACTTAAATAAGTCTTGTGCTATGCCAAAAATATAAAAACGTATGTAGGAAGGACTGATACTTACATCTAGGCAAATATATAAATTAAAGTAAGATTTGTAAAATCACATAATACTGAAAGGGATAGTCATTTTAGGACAGTTATTTTACTCCAAACTGATTCTGAGACTGCCCTGATTAGCACAGTAAAACACCATTACTCATGCAAAGATTTGCACTTCCTTAACTGTTCGCAGCAGACTTTTTCCAGAGAATGAGACAATGTTTTGATGACCCTTATTTTAAATTTAAAAGTCCATCTCTGATTCTTATAATATTTGTAGTTTTTCTTAAAGCCCCAACTCTGGTTGTCCAGAGATGAATTAAGAAACTCACCTACCCTTCAAAAACAAGGAAGTTTCTAACCCTTGCATTTGACTAGAAACTTGAATAATCCTTCTCTGAGTGCCTTATACTGAAGACACACTAAAGGAAGAAAAAGCGTCAGCCGTGGAAAGGAAAGCAGGCATATCTAAAGAACCATCAAGACAAAAGAAGAAAAAAAAAATTCCATTTGATTTACTCATGGCAATGTGTTAAATGCATTAACAATTTGACTTCTTGAAGCATGAAGCTGTTGGCATTTTATGCCAACAAATGGAATTAATATTCTTTAATATGAAAATACAAATTGTCCTAGTCTTCAAAGTAAACAGTTAGAATGGAAGTGCCCCATGATTTTCTTGAATTTGATCAATTCTTAATAACTAGATTGCTGATAACATAATGTGTTATATATACTATATCTAATACATCTATTATAATATTTTTTAAAAAGACTTCTCAAAATGTCTACATAATCAAACCAAACCTTTCCTTTAAAAGTTAAATCAGCAGCAAGGGGGATATTTCATAACTTTAAAATGTTTACTAACACAACTAAAATTTTAAAAATTAATTAAGATCTCATTTTTATAACTTTTCTGGAGATATTAAAAGCTACAGTAGACTAGAGTAATAACTCAGAGAAACTATATACACAGAAATATTCACCACATTGATTGTTGTTAATAATCAACATTTGATAAGAACTGATGGAAAGTTTATGTGAAAATCTCAAAGAGGAAACATATATACATAATTTCATGGCTCCAAAGTAACGGAACACACTGCAAAATCAGAGCATGCTGTACCATACCTAAAATAATTCCTTTATTAGAAGCAATTCCTAATTTAAGCTACTTAGGTACTCTATCTCTAAACACGCGTACAAAAATCTGGTCTTGAAAGCAAAGCCAAAACTTACTATTAAAATTAAAGGGATCATTCATAAGCTGGAACATAAGGTAAAAATGGCATTGACCCTCATCATGTTTTAATTTTGTGGAGTTACACTGAAGCAAAACAAAGACAGATCGAGCGTTGGTGCTGTATGTAAAACATAAGGATAACAGCTTCCAAGAAACCAAAAGAAGTACATGCACATTTTAAACATCATCCATTTTCATAACTCCACTATGAAACTCAGTTTGACAGAATTCTGTGACATGGCAGCTTACCTTCTCTTTAACAACACAAATGAAAAATGTTTATTTGCTATAAAAACAGAAAACAATAAAGTCATAAACAAATGTATAATATTACTGAGTAAACAAATTTTATTTGAGTTGCAATCTAGGCTGCTCATCCACTCAATTGGCTTAAGTTTTATATAAACCTTCTGGCTCAGACAAAAATACCTTTTGAATTCAAAGCTAAAAAATAAACTGAATTGCATATACACATTTATCTGAACACAGGTACTAACTACATGGCTTCAACAAAATCTCTCAATTGAGAGACCCAAAAAATTGGAGGAGTATTTACAATACTGTCAATCCAGTAAGTTCAAAACTGCAGGTCAGGATAAATCTAGGGTCTTGTGCTGTGTCCTGTGCCCCTGCACTGTCATCATGTTCTGCCTGAATACCAATTACACAGCAATTTCTTGCTGATGTGCTTTCTTTTGAGAAGGAAACCCAAACTACTTCTATGGTACATTCTGCAAATGGGCAGTGCACAGCATCTACGTTTAAAAGAAAAATGTCTTTCTCATGAGTAAAATGCTCAGCATTTTGTTAATCACTGGGGAAATTCAAGAGTGCTAGAAGGGAATTCAAAACCAACTCCTTACTGTAGTCTAAACCAGCTAAGAGGCATCATCCAACTGAGACTCCCAAAGTTATGTTTTTAACCTTAGTTTTAGATCCCTGTAAAATGGTGATTCAGAGTCTGGGAACTCCTCTTAAGGATATATGTATGCCTGGGAACAGGTAAGTGGCTAACATGTTTGAAAAGACAGAGTACGGAGACGCAAGTTCCCACTACTTGCTGAAAATCACAATTTTGAGGACATTTGCTTAAGAAGTAGGAAACATGGGCTCCTACTACTCACTGTGTAGAACTCAGGTTCTTGGAAAACTCAGAGCTCCTATATAACAGTTTTAAACAGGTGGACAAGAGGTGCTATACACTCAGCTGCATCCAATGCTGTGCTGCCACTGTGCAGGGATGGATCTCCAGGTACCTAAGTTTCAAAGCAAAGCCTAAGCAGATCTTGTCTCTCAACTACCTCAGTAGCTCTCCTGCAGAAGGAGCTTAGAAGTATGCACAATCCTTAGGCCTGCATCACATGGTAAGGCATTCAGCTTCTGTGCTCAAAAGAGAATGACTATAACATCTTTCAGCATTTATTTGAACATTACGCTTCCAAGTTACCCTCTGCAATTACCAGACTAAAAACCTTTCTGTGAAAAATTAGGCTTTTTATTAGTTAACAATATTACAAATTCTGTGCCTCTAGTAACTGGGCATATGAGCGTTGAGTTGTACTTGTAAAATTGGAAGTTAGTCTGGAGTATGTATATATTCCCCTCTTGTTGAATATATTATACCACAAAGTCTCAACTTTTCAAGCATCACATTTAGTTCCAGTCTCCCACAGCAGTCGTGGTCATCTCAACAGCTTGTTTTAGCTCTTATGGTTTCAAAACCACAGCTGTAGCTCCCTTAGCCACTCAGTCACCGGTAGAAATTTTGCCATCAGCACAGAGTCACATTTTATATGTTTAATGCACATTTTCACTCACATTGAATCTGTCATTGTCCAAAACTATTTCCCTGCACTGCCATGCCCAGCTCACAGAATGCTCTTGGGGCTTGTTTGCTGTTTTTGTCCCTTGATGTCTTGTTCAAGAGAGGCAAGGTACCTCATTTTCCCCAGATGCAGTGATGACAAAATAAACTCTATAACTGTAGACCACACAAGTCCATAAACAAGAGTCTAAAAAATAAAATTTTGTTTATGTATTTATCCTTAAACCTTAAACCTCCATAACCAGACTACAGTGGCTGAATAAATAAATGCCAATATTTTCCTTCGGTTTTGTTTGTTTTTCTATGCTAAGTCATACGACTTCCTGAACTCTTAATGTAGGTTAGCCAGTGAGAAATTATGTATCAATTAAATGTTTTCACTTGATTGCTTTTTGCAAGAATGCAATTCTGCTACAAAATTCTACATTTTCACAGTGTTTCTAGTAGTCAATATACAGGATTGCCATGTAAAATAAATAAATAAATCAAAAAGAGAGATTAAATACTTTTTTTACACAAAGAACAATCCAAATCAACTTCAAATTCCGTGTCAAATGTCTGAAGAAAACAACTGCCACTATGGCTAGACCACTCAGTGATACATTAGGAGGAGCTCAGAGAATTAATAAAGATTGCCCACTTTCATCTAAGCCTAGGAAAACTGACAAATAATGTGTTTTAAGTGTATGTGAGACCTGAAAAACCTTGTTTCCCAATTCTTTCACATAAAGCAAGTCCTTTTTGAAAAATAATATAAAAGGATTAAATACTAGTGTAGAATGAGAAAGTAGTCCTGTTGGTTTGTATTGGTTTACTACTGTCTAAATATATCAAACTACAGCAATTCATATACCTCAAGATCTGCCCCCCACAAAGATAGCATAGGCCTCTTTTAAAAGTACAATCAGAAAGTGTATCTAAATGGCAGTAGTTTCTAGAACTTTCACTTAGTACAGCAAAGCAATGTAATCAACAGCATGTGTTTGGCACACTGCAACTGGTGAACAAAATATAAATCTAAGACTCAGGAATGCTGTACTTTGTTAGACATATTCCAGTTGTGCCATTATTGCCTACCAGTATGGACAGGTAAGTTTTCTATATTTTTCAAGACAGATGAGCTATTCTATTTCAAAGTAACTTAATGAAAGGCTGATCTGAAAATTGTCTTTGGACACATTATATACTGGAAAAATGACTACGTTACATTCCAACTGCAATGCACTGAATTGCAGAGAGTCTCTAACCACCACCCCCCAACTCAACTTTTTTCATAAAAATGATGTTTTTGAAAGTATTTCAAAAGTCTAGAAAGAAAATGGAACTGAGAGGTATGAGTTACATGCCTCCTACAAAAAAAAAAAAAAAAAAAAAAAAAGGATACCTTCCCTTCTTCCCTTGTGAAAACTATGTGCTTTGGATGGTTAGTTTTTTGTTTGTTTGTTTGTATGTTTTTCTTTTAGTTTGCCTCTTCTTCATAGGTGAACTTTTAACCAATCAGTTATATAAACAGTCAAGTACAGATGCTTCATGAAAAACGCAATTGTCTCAGCACTTATTTTCTTTCAGGGCACACAACTCTCCCTGCATGCACAGGTCCAAAAACAAATTTTCAAGGAAGAGGTAACAGACAAATGTGGCTTCCAAGTTTCCCTTTTTCGAGAAATTGGCCAAATATGGTGCTGAAATACTATACCTAAGGCATGACCTAGGGCCCAAATAGCTGTTCTCTCCCCAGCTCCCATATTCAGCGAGTGCCATTTTATATAAACTGCTAGTCTGATGTATTTTCCTTCTGTTTAGTGGATTCTTAATCAGAATTATAAGTATACAAGCTCTCACATTTCAACTAATTTGAAACAAGATACAATTACCTAAGCAGAAGACTCATTCTCATGAGAATTACTACATAAGGTAACCTGAAACAAATCTATAGCCCCATTCTCTTCTGCCAAACTATAATAATCTCATTCACTAAGAAGGGTGTTTACCTCACTTAATGTTAAGAGTCTTCAAACAAGGAACTAGGAGCTTCCAAAATAAGGAATTCTTACTCAAGGACACTGTGCATGCTAAAAATTTACATGGGGAGACGACACAAATTCACTCATGAGGAATCCACCAAAGGTTAAATGATCACATCGAAATCAGAAATCCCATCTGGTTCAGTCAGTCTCTGTACTGGAAATATATCTGTGAGTGTCAGGGAAAACGTGTATGCTCTTTCACCTTGTTCTCACTCTCTTCTAGTTGTCTATTTATGGCGCATTAGGGCACAGGAACCTGTGTCACAGAGACACAATAAAGACGGTCTTATGTATAGACATTTATGGCTGACCTTGTCACCACAGGAAGAGAAAAATAAAAAAAAAAAAAAAAAAAAAAGGAAAGAAAAGAAAAAAAAAGGAGAAAAAACAGGGCATGATTCACCTTCCCTCCGCTTTAAAAGGACAAGAGCTGTGTCTGTTTGTCTCCACTGACTACAAAGGGAGCCCAGTGTAACTGGCTCAGATACAGATCTCTGTATATATTCAAAAGAAACTAACTCTGACAACATTCATTAAAGGGAACAATAAACAGAGCTTAGAAGCAGATTTCAGAGACTGCCTTCAGTTTTCCCTTTTTCAAAGCAAGTGAAAAATACAACTCCTCTGTAGCGCTAATGCACAGCAATGCTTGCAATCATCCAACCTAAACAGTTTTCACAATTCAATTAAAGTTGTTGCACGTCTTTCTTGGCAGCTTGAAGGGGAGGCCTTGCTACCTTCCTACAGGATGATGCTTTACCCCAGCCCTCCCCATGCCATTCCCTCAGCTGTACTGGTACACTGTACCAGCAATTAAAACTGTCCTTGCAAGACTTCATGCTCAATCAGACCAATTAATTCATCTTTATTAAAATGAACTTTTTGTAATTATATTTTTTTAATAAAGAAGAGTTATTTGGTCCAATTTACCAGGAAGATGCTGGCAAGTTGTCAGGGCATTTAAGAGAGAGATGGAGAAGCAGACAAGAGCAGCAGGAATGTGGGGCTGGTGAAATTACCATTGCCTCCAAAAGAAATGCCTGTCAGAGAACAGCCTCTATGATGTGCCAAAAGGAAGGTGTCTTACAATGTCTTACAATAATTACTTACTTACAGATATAGCACAGAGCAGAGTAACATCATTGGCAAATTCATCATATTTTGATTTTAACAATTAGCATCCAAAAAAATATCATGTAATCATCTCAGCTAGCAGATCTGAAAGGGAATCAGTTCCTGCAGGCAAGACTGAAGTTAGAACAGGATGTGTATGCCTGCTGAAGAGAAAGTGGGTTATATTTCCATATAAAAAGATTAGAGGAAGACACAACCATAGCAACCTAAGTTGTCTTATTCCACATGTAGTGGATCAACGAGAGACTTGCAGGTTTGTTTACACCACAGAGCAGAGCAGAGTGTCAAAGAGCCCAGAACAGGAGGAGGCTGTTACATCTATCTACCTAGAGAAAGGTAAGACCATGACAAAAACTAACACCAGCTAGCTTCGCTAGCAACTAACAGCATCCAAACTGGCCAGTATAACCAATCTGGTCTCACATAGTTCAAATAACCTTGCAGAAAGCTCCACACCATACCAATTTATGAGTGGTGTCTTCATTCCTCTAGCATAAAAAAAAAGGGGTCCTCACAGGGGCATTCCCATTCAGTCTACAGAATGGAAAAGCATTAAATTTAAGCAGAGCAGCGTCAGAAGATATGGCACACATATCATTTTAACATTCTGAGCATAATGATCAGTGTAAATCACATTTTTCTCCCTATTCATTTAACACTGCCTGCCAATCCAAAGGGAAAATGCTTTGGTTGGCACAATTTGTGAAATAATTTATATATTCCTTTTTAAACCACAGGTCTGTCACAGATTACTCTAACATTACCATTCTGAAAAAGACATATTCTGTAACATCACTATCAACAAAATCAGAAATTTCATGCTTATTGCATAAGCATTGTGAAGGTGATCAGGTGATCTCAGCTTTTTTTTTTTTTTTTGGATTCATTAGGTTTGGTAACAGCTTTGTCTATATTTCAGTTACAGTGTGATACAGCAAAATCTCACAGAATACTATGGGAAACATATCTGCAATCACTCAGTACAGGTTTACATGTTCCATTTGCCACCGTTCTCCACAAATAACAAAAACAACTAAGTCTTGAAATGAAAATTGTCCTTTAGTTTTTTCTTTAAATGCTGGCTTTCTGGTCTGAAGTGTCTCCCAGGTCTGAGAAATAGCCTGCCTGGGTCTCTGCACATCTCTTCACTAACCTGCTGCTTGCCAGCCCTGGAAATCTATATGCCATATAACTCATACCACTCCCACCCAGCAGACATTTACTCTGCAGAGCAGCACAACATCCTCCTCTGAGGTCTGAAGGAATCATGGAAATGTCTGCAGATAAACAAGCATCCAGGATTATGCAGCTGCCGGAGTTACCTCCACAGTCTAGATAATTCAACACTTGCAGCATCCTCGTCAGAGATACTTGACCAAGATGCAGCTCTGACACAGTAGGGTTAGTAACTACTAGCTTGAGATGACTGTTCAGCACTATTAACACCACAGTTCTGTGGAGAACAGCATTATCAAAAATAGATGAAGAACTTAGATCTGTTTTCTCTGACTCAGAACTTCCACACCATGATTGTTCCTTGGAGAGGTGTTTTTGACAGTAAAGGTATCAACCACGTGGGTTTGTGGAAGGGGATGTTATCTAAGCAACCTAACATGAAAACAGACTGTTATAGGTCTTTTACATGTTGTTCCTGTGCAAAGCTTATATAGTATTCACCAGAATAAATACAGTTAATATTTCCTATTTCTACATAAAAGCTCAAATTCTAAAGCCAGGACCATAATCTAATCAAGTCATTAAAAAAAAAAAAAAAAAAAGCAAATTAAGCTGCTTTAACCAGAGACGGAAATTCCTTATGCCCCATAAGAAACACCTACTATACCAGTACCAGATCTCAAGAACAGGTCTTTTGATTTTGAGACAGAGAGTAGTTACCAGCATTGCTATTTGGAGAGAGTATACAATCCACTCTGCAGGAAGGAGGTGGGAAGCATACCTCTACATACCTTCCCAGACATGTTCTCTTGAGTATGCTGAATTCAACACCCTCACTAGCCAAGATTTTGGATCAATGAAAAGGAGAACTTAGTATTATCTATAAGCTATAATAATGCATGTTGGGGCAGGGGGGGTTGCTTACAGTGTTGGCCCATGATTAAAAAACTGTGCACTTAAGTAAGCACTTCATCATTCTAAAGAATATTTGGTGATAAAGTCAATTTAGGAGAAACCTGACCTGTCATTCCTTTGGACATGGTTACCTATTGTTCAAAAGTAAGCTTTCAAGCTATTTATCCATCTGGTACATACATTGGTACAAGACTTCTCTTACAGGTTTTCATGTTCCCCAGTCACACAGATGTGTCCCTTGGGACTACCTGGACAGGGGAAGTTTGCCTTAGTATCCAAGGGGAAGGAGCAGCAGTATCACATACCCTGTTCACATGGGGGCTGCATCCACCCTTGTACGAGACATGGAGATGCAGTGACATCAGAACCAGTAAATCCCGAATCTTAGTTCATCATATTTTAAGCTATAAAGCATATATAAGCATAAAGCTTTCAGACTCCTCTCAAAGTTATTTGATATTCACCTCATTACCAATCAAAACACTTTAAGGAGGTAATTAATGTAAAGACAATGCAATGGCACTGAAATCAGTTAAAGACTTCTCATTATTTTAGGAGTTTTTGGATTAACAGTCTGATTTTCTACTACTAGAAGTTTTCTTCTACTGCTATCTAGGATATGAGATATAATTACAAAAGCTTATCATAACACCAATTTTTGTACTATTTATTTTTTAGTTCCCTTCCTGCCTTAAGTTTAGGGAAACATTATTAATATCTTAGGCTAATTTTACAGTGGTGGAAGGCCTGCTTTCCATGGATTAATTCCAGTTTACCACAACATACATAAACACTGTGAATTCAAACCAATCTGAATTTTAGCCACAAAGGAGAGGAGAGGTG
Organism: Oxyura jamaicensis; assembly: GCF_011077185.1. Lineage (NCBI taxonomy): Eukaryota > Metazoa > Chordata > Aves > Anseriformes > Anatidae > Oxyura > Oxyura jamaicensis. Next base: position 160,206,005 of record NC_048893.1, read on the forward strand.
GAGAGCAACATTTTGCAAAATGCAGTGTGTGCTTCATCTTTAATAAATTTTGTGGTCAGTATTCAGCTCAACTCATTTTCAAAGTTCATATCCAACCTCCAGTCTTACCTAAACAGCTGTGCTCCTCTCTATCACTTCCAGCCACTTGAGAAAGACAGCATGAGATGAATCTTACCCTGGGGACATCTGTTTTTCAGCAGACATCTCAGTCCCTGACTAGAGATTTCAAGCCTGACATTTAAGGTTTAAGTAAAGAAATTCAAACCTTGTCTCGAAAGCACTTTGTTTAACACAAAGAAATACAGACATATATGGTAGCTAGAGATGTGAAAGTTGAAATAGTATGAGTATCATGACGTATTTAAGTTGGATCCAAGGGACCATGCATATGTATACATATATATCATGCATGCAGCATTGCACTGCCATGTGTCGATTTATTGGAGCTAGACAGGTTGTATGTATTAACAGGAGCAAGTCTTATGGTATACTTAAGTTCTGATAAAAGAACAAGGAGCAGTGAGATCTTCTGTGTGCTCCATATACATGTTTACCCTTCAAGGCCACCAAGAACATCAGAGGCTTTCATCTTGTCAGCAATCTGCTTTCTACATAGCCAAAAAATTACTGGTGTCATCTATATTCTTAACTCCAGTCTGAGGAGGCTTCTTGTCAAAACCAGCTAACCTGATAGGGCTTTTTTCATGCAGAAATAAGTCTCTCTAATCTCTAGCAATTGTACATTACATTGGTCCAGTTTACTCAGCCAGAAGCAGTTTAAAATGCCCAATGATAGTACTCTTTTGGAAATGTTGTTTTCAACCCTTAGAAAACAACAGCTGCTTTGTGATCTCATGTCTTTGTGTCTTCATACTGGTAGATCTACAATTGTCAGTGCAATCATGTTCCTCTTCCTGTAAATTTAGTAAAGAAGTTGTCATTGCAACCACAGCAGTCATACAAAATTTTGCCGGACAGGCTCCCTTTCTGCAGCTTGAGTCTCAGGTGCTGAATAAAGGAATGAAGGAGACTAATGAAAGATCCATTCCAACAACAACAAGAAGAAAATCACATCAACTAAAACTCTTCACAAATTTGTAAGAATTAGGGCAAACTGTATAAACAAACAAACAAACAAAAAAGGAGCTTTCATGCTCTTCTGTTGAAGCTCTCCTATTCCTTTAGTTTATTTTAATAGACCAAAGGAATTTTAAGTCTATATTAATTGGACTAGAGGAAAAGCAAAAAAGGCTATGACTGAGCAGTTAGCATACTAATTCAGAGAAGGTGCCTAGGGTTCCTCTCTGTTAATGAAAGAATTTTATTTCCACCTGCTACACAGGATATAAGACAATTCCAAGACATATACTATATTGCTAAGCAGACACACTAACAACAATTAAAATCCAAGTCAAACAGATTTTTTTTTTTTTTTTCTCAGAAGAACAGCTGGCTGCAAGAAAAATATAGCTAATTTGAATTTCCTAACTTTAAAATTTTGGTAGTATATGTAATTTTTTTTCTTTTGTACACTGACTCTTTTCTTTCAAATGGAGCCCACCATCTCCAATGGAGGTAAGGATAACAGGTAAGGAACCTGTTTTGTAAACAACAGACTAATAGAATGTCAATTTCACACCCTTCACAGGGTAGGATAATGATTACATACCAGATGGAACTCCAATATATGTGTCCATAAGGATATAATTTTATCATATCACAAAGTGAAAAAGATCAAATAATTCAAGCATTAACCCTATGTTTTTTCTAACACTATGGGTTAGTTCCAAATCTCACCTACATCCAATAAACATCCTTAAATGCAACATTACAGTTTCCCCTACAAATGCATCTACCTGCTGCCTTTATTTACATTTTAAAACTCTGGCAGAAGGGTTTTGCAAGGGAGCCTCTCTAGCTACATTTCTGAATCTGACACTGTCTTCTAAGATGTCACACTTCTTTTTCTTTGCACAAGTATAGCCACTTCCTATATCACATCAGAGTAGAAAATCTAAAAACTAGGCTCAAATCAAGGTTAAAAGCAGTACTACCCTCCAATAGCCCTGTGGCTTTTGGACACACAGACCAAGTGTCACAGTGACAAGCTTATGAGAAAGTGTTAACACTTTTACTCAAAGCAGAGAAAAGATATAAAATCCTTATATATATATATATATTGTAAAATACGGCTTTCATACTTCTAAAACACCAAACAGGGCAAAAAAAAAACACTTAATGCTGGGATTAGGAAAATTTCTGATACAGGTTTACGTGACTGGTTTATGTAACAGGAAAGTATTAGGAATTTACATCCTACTATTGAATTAAGGTTCAACACCAACCTAGAAATCACACTAAGAAGCACTAACAAGATAGCTACCTCTAGAAAAAGGAGTAAAATGATATGTATTTGATACAGATACCATTGTCATCATTATTATTGTCTGTGGGGTCAGGGCTTCTGTAATGACAATTTTTAGAGAGACTGGCCTCTTCAGACTCCCAAGAGAAAGACTGTCTCCTCCTGGCACTAACTCAGAGCACGTTGCTAAATTTAGGCTCTTCTAGGAAGATTTCAGACACCTCTCCAGAGACACCCGAAGCAAATTTTGCCTTGTCAGTACTTCTCATAGGTACCTACACTGCAGTGAGAACTGAACAGACGGTTAACAAAGAGCCAATCCTTGCTACTTTCAAACAAGTAACACAAGTATAAGCTCACAGAAAGTAGAGAGGAGTATAACACTATCAACAAAGAATACAGTATGACTGCGAAAGCATGAGAATAGCACAAAACACAATAGTCAAAGCACACGAGTTACAGAAACACCATCAACACAATTATTACACTTCTGCAACACCTTTTTTCCCAAGCCTTACTCTGTGGGATAAAAGGCACTCTACAGTATCTTTTTAAGCATTTCCACCCCCAGAACTAGTCAGGTTCACCATAAGCAGAAATGAGCTTAGACAGCAAAGTTTAAGATGCTTTTCCAGCTATTCACTAAAAATAATAATAATAATAATAATAAAAAAAAATGTTTCATCAAAGTAATAATTTCAAATTTATCAGCACCCACATACACCAAAAATAACAATATCTTTTTACTGGAATAAGTCCAACACAAGAACATATGTGCCTCCTCACAAACAGACATTTATTTTTTTTATTTATAAATAAAGATTCATTTGTAATTACAGTGAAGTATTTCAAACCCGCTATTTCAAAATAAGTTAAGAAACAATTGTGCGACACTTTTAATGTTGGATACACTACAACACATGAAGCAGAAATGACAAAAAGAAACTTGAAGACACCATGGAGAAACAATGACTCCCTTCTTCACTTTATCCTGTCATATTTATTGCTTGCCTGTAATCACTCTCTCTCGCTGTGTGTTAGGATGGAGGAATAAAGAGTACTAAGAAGGTATGGTAGTGTTTTGCTTGAGAGATGTGGTGGTGCCTAGTGACGGCACAAGAGGCAATGGGCACAAATTGAAACACAGGAGATGCTGTCTGAATATCAGGAAACACTTTTTGACTGTGAGGATAACTGAGCACCAGCACAGGTTGCCCAGAGAAGTTGTGGAGCCTCCCTCCTTGGAAATCTTCAAAAGCTGCCTAGACATGGTCCTGGGCACCCTCTCTGGGTATCTCTGCTTGAGCAGGAGGTCGGACCAGATGACTTCCAGAGGTCCCTGCAAACCTTAACTATTCTGTGATTCTATGAATTCTAGGGAGAAAGGACCTAAAAGCATTAGGATGTTGAACTAAATTCTCTCTATTTGCAGGTCACAACAGAATGGACAACTAAGTTGATATCACCCATACACTACAGGCCACAAAATCCTTTCCTCCCTTGTTAACAAACTAAAGAGTCATTATGAAGCAATAATCAGAATTGTGTGTGAAGCCTAAACTACAAATACATAAATTATCCAATATCTTTAAAACAGAAAGTCAGATTCAAATTCTTAATACAGGACTTAATACTTCTCTTTTGAGGTCATACACTATGGTAGTACCCAGAGTCCAATGAAACTGGTATTACATTATACAAGCTACTCCTGAAATATATAATAAATTACAGCCCCTGCTCCTAACAGCTGACAGTCTAAACACCACTTTTGTTTCTTACACAAATCTTTACATGGCTTTGAACTGACTTTAAGAAAAGTGACAGGCAGTTAATCATATCATAGGATCATAGAATCACAGAATGGCTTGTGTTGGAAGGGACCTCAAAGATTATCTAGTTCCAACCCCCCCTGCCATGGGCAGGCATGCCACCCACTAGATCAGGTTGCCCAGGGCCTTGTCCAACCTGGTCTTGAACAACTCAAGGGATGGGGCATCCACAGCTTCTTGGGGCAACCTTCTCCAGTGCCTCACCACCCTTACAGTGAAGAATTTCCTAACCTCTAATCTACCTCATGACCTAGAAAATTGTACTGGAAAGAGCAAATATGGGTGCAGATGTAGCAAAACAGAGAATGATGTGGGAAATGTAACTAGGCAAACTAGGCATAAGTTGCTTCCTTGGCATGGAGACAATGCCAAAAAAAAAAAAAAAAAAAAAAAAAGGGGGGGGGCTGGCCATATGCAAACAAGCTGCTGCTCAGCACACCAGTCTAAGTCCTGCGCCTGATTACCACAACATCTTTCTACTTCTTATTGAACTCTTCTCTTTTTCTGTGCAAAGGGTTTTCTCTGTGCCATGTGTGAACATGTGCATGTGTGTGAGAGAGAAAAAGATTCCAGCAAACTTCAAATCATAGTTAGCCACTGGAGAGGACAGGAGGTCTGGGAACCAGCTACTGAGCAACTATGGGCCTGACCCTGTAGGCATTTTGGGTCTAGGCCAGCCAACAGAAAAGTCCAAAGGTCCATACATTTGAGATGCAAACACACATCAAGTCAGACTAGCCAGTGAATAGGACTGGAAGTCTGAGGACTGGATACTGGAGGGACAACTACAGGTCAGCTATCAAAGAGTGGGGGCCTAGGGTCGTCATTGGAGGGACCACACAGGCTTGACAATTTTCAGCAATCATCTGTACTTCCATTCTGCATTCCAGAAAAAAAAAAAAAAAAAAAAAAAACTACCCATAAACAATGTTATTGTATAGACTTCTCTCATGTTACAAGGTGGGTAGTTACAAGGAGCCGGTATGATGCCAGCTCAGATAGCTAGGTAGTCTTGTTTTACGTACTTTACAATGTAGAAGTTGTAATGATTGTTCAAATTCATCAGTGAAAGCGATCCAGTACCACTTACATACTGACTTACATGAGTTTTTTTTTTAATTATTATTGTGGTAACCAAATAAGCAAATAAAAAAATGGTGTCTAAGCTTTCAGCTCAACATCACTTTGAATCAACCATTAATCCTTACCAAATTTCTATAACATCTCTTAGTCAAATACTTCAATAACAAAATAAAATATTCAAGAACATGTGGTAGTACATTTTTGGCATATTTTCTTGTGATTCTTTAAAATTAGTATAAATGTAATTGTTAAATTACCGTAAATGCTTTTCAAAACAAGAAGAATTCAGAATTCAGCTTTTTTTTCTGATAAAAACATTTTTTTGTCTTGCAGATAGACTTACAGTACTTTATTCCCTCAGTCTTCTCAGAAGTGTGAAGCTTTTAATTAAGCATTCAATTACAGTGTTTGACCAAGCCACTTTCAAAGACTAAGAATGGCTTAGTGACCCCCCCCCTCCCCTTGCCTCAAAATGAATATTCCACAATAAAACCTATTCTGTAGTTATTCATTTTAAAAATATATCCCACTCTAGAGGTAAAATAAATTATATTTTAGGGGAAGTTAATGAGAGAAAATCATATAAAACACTCAGGAATATGATTTTTATAAAATCCTATGTCTCCAACATTCAAACTAACAACCCATCTTGAAAAATTAAAAAGATCAAACAAATTTATTGGGGTTCTGCAATGGCTCCATTTTAGGCCAGTGCTCTTCAATCTTTTCATAAATGACTTGGATGCAAGACTTCATGGAACTCTTCCAACCCAGGCTATTCTATGATTCTATGATCCATGAATGCCCATGCCTCACTAATATTCAGATCAAAGCTTACTGACTACATTCCATTGTCGGTCAGAAAGTTTTACTGTATTACAAGAATATTTGCACAAAGCCCAGTTAAAAACTAATTACTGGTCTACATGTTGTATTTCCATAAAATATGAAGACAGATATACTGGATGTGGAACACTTGGTAAAGAAAGTGTAGATAATCAACTTCTCTCTAATATATTAAAATACGAGTTAAGCTGCTGAGAACAAAGACTATATGTCATATTTACAAGCCTGTGGACTATATCCTAAAAGTAAAACACCTCTCAGAAGATACTTAGATGTCATGGCATGGAAGAATCTGAACAAAAGATGCAATGTTACAAAGACAAGAAACAAAGTGCTCCCTGAAAGTTGAAAAGAAAGAAATAAACAATATCTTAATAAAGAAGCAGTGCTACCTCTATATACCACATGGGGGAGGCTCATCTATGTCCTGAAATATTATTGCCAGTTCTCTTCTGTAGATATCAAAAACTGGCAGTGAAAGATAATGAGAATTAAAGATAAAAGTTATAATGATAATTTCGGGACTAGCAAACAGTGAGCAAGACACATAGGCTATCAGGAGCAAAAAAAAAAAAATATATTTATAATTAAACTTATAAGTATAAATATATATATATATATATATATATGACAGCTTCCAAAACAGTCTAGTTTTGAAAATATTCTCTTTCCCACAGAAAAATCTCAGATTCATCTCAGAGGATGAATCACTAAGTGTATCTGTGCCCATTAATAAAACCTAGTTTTGTTTTTAAATCCTATCTGGGAAAGCAGTTTTTATACCTTGGAAACAAAAACAGGGATTAGTAATCCACTGGATAACGATAATAGTGCCTGTATTTTAAGGATAACTCTAAGGGATGATGCTACTACTATTGTTTTTAGACTTATGCTACCTTTCAGCTTTCTAAAATGGGACAGATATCTTCTCTATGGAGGTAATACGTAACATGACTTCTCTACAAACCTTTAAATTACGGACTTCAGATTGCAAATTCTGCACTTTCTCACAATTATAATAACAACTAGAAATCAGTTCTAAGAAAGTATTTAATTATGAGTCACGTAACAGTTAATTTGCAAATATGAAAATAAATTCTTAAGTAGCATGCTTATTATAATTTAATAAAAAGTAATTGTCATATCTAAGAGCCATATTAAAAAGAAAAGGATAACTGTGCACTGAATGAAGTGTCCGATCTTCTATGCATTTGTTGTCATAAGATTTTTTAACCAAACACTTCTATCTTGAAGTGCAGAGTAGAAACGTTCCAGTGCAAAAGAGAAATATTCTATTTGAAATGCAAGCACATGCTTCCAAGTAGAATATCAAAAATGAAATTTTCCCAATTGAAATGTACAAACCATCTTCAGCAGCCGTGTTAGAAAATCCAGTGACAGCAGCAATTTCAAAACCTCTGAGAACTGCTTGGAATTATGCAGGTGTTACTAGGGGTTATTTCAAATAAATGAAATCTAACAGGAAATAATTCTTACAAATGTATATGTGTGTTCTAAGCACTAAACTTGTATTTTGGGGAAAGACAGCTATACATCTTTTCCTGGTGAATGTTGTATCTCCCAAATAGTACTCATATGCTGACAGGAATTACAGACACCCAGAACCTTTTGTTATCAGAATAGCATATAAAGAGGAACTGAATCAGTCTTGCCAGTTCTTTCATTCCTTCTAGAGCATTAGAAATGGTATTATTCATGACGAAAACAACAATCCTATCGTTTGCAAGCTTCAGGACATTATCATTTGCTATCCCAAAACCATTTTATGTAAAATTTTAATCTCCATTACATATGAAAAATAAGGACAAGAAAGCTGTATTAGATCTTCTTAATCCAGTCCTGAATGCCATAACATACGTGTCTGATGCATCAACACACATGAAATAAACATTAAAACCTTGCAGTTCAAAACCACCGCTGCATTCAGCTCACGGATACACAACATGAACTTTATTCCATTTATAGTATCTTCTGTTTGCTTCTGCTATTAACACACCACAGTGTAAAAGTTCCTTATGACTGCAATTTTTAGTAGCTGATTAAATGTATTTTTTATCTTAAAGATGTCAAACTAAATGATTTCAAGATGAAACCCTGGGAAGGGAAAAGAGAGGCGAACAGGACAGGACATGGCCCAGTTCTGTGTAAGCACAAAGTTTCTCATCCAGGTGAAATATTCTCTCTGGGGCCCTAACAGCTAAGATTTTTTACAGGTAAAGAGAATATAGTTCTGCTGAATTACATATTCCTCCACCCCAACCCATTTTTCTTACAGATTTGTTATTTGTTTGGACATCAAACTTAATTGATGTGACATTGGGATCTAGCACAATAAAGGCTAAAATTTCACTGATGAGATTCTTGGGTTTCATAGAATCATAAACAAAGGCAGAATTGACAGTGGAACTGTTTTACAACATACCATATCCATGGACAACATAATGGCATCCATCTTGAAGTATGTTATTTACTTTATTAAATGAATAATAGTTTAATCTTAAGGCTATAAATTAATGCAGCCAATTGCAAAAGCTACAGACTTCTGTTGCCTACTCTTTTGAAACATATGAAGAAGCATTTCTGAATGAAAATTCATCTAAGACAAACTCTGAATCTGACCAGTATTTCATATTCTCCAAGGAAGAGCGGTTTTCTTTCTGGCAGGCTGAAATGGATGCAATATGCTTTGAAGCTCTGCATAAAAGCTGAGCTCCTACAGACTGACTCCTTGCTAAGCCTCTTAGCTCCTCAGTTTATCCATCCGGCTGCTCCACAGCAGTTTACAGAAGCAAAGCTACATAGTGTAGTTTCAGCCAGGGTGTAAATCAACATCATTTCGTCAATTTCAGAGGAGTTATACCAACCTGCAGCATCTAGGAAGTTTACATACTGCATCTCTCTTCTCACTGGACTTAACACTGACATCTCCCAACATCTCCAAGTATTACCAAGAAAATATAGAAGCTCCACGACACCTTTAAGACTATTATGTGACCCTGCTGATGTGAATGAATCTCAGGAAATAAGATAGAAAGCAATACTAAAAACTAAGGGACAGTGAATTGATTTTGCACAGAGAGCTGCAGTAAACAAAACAAACCAGAAAAGTTTCACAGAGAATATTAATGAAGAAGGCTAAAAAGAAAGAAGTGATCCAGGTCAGGCCATTAAGGAAAAAGCAAATAATAATAACAATACCTCATCACAAATTGCTCATGGAAAACAGGAAAAATTACAAGCAAAGACCTTATGATATGAGGTTACATTTAACTTTCATCCTCCTTAGAGCTAGCATGCTCAGTCCACAGAATTAGGGCTTGTAATAAGCCTAGTTCATTATAAACTAGATATAAGATTTAACTAACTTAATAGTAGATCAGAGGAATGATGAGAAGCTTGTCACAGTGCTCCACAGAAGAACAACCTGCAGTATATCTCCACTGTGCTTATGCCCTTAAAGATTTATTCCAAGATGAAATCTTATTTCCACCATGAAACACATAAAACACTTTTTTTCACTAGAAAAGAAACAGACTGGTAAGCACAGCAAGGTGAAAGGTAAACTAGCATGATTCTAGTGACTCAGGCCTGAAAAATCAAGTAGTTATTTTTTTTTATTTTATCACCTAGGATTGCTTTGACATAAGTCTCTCACAAGACCTTTAGGCTTGTTATGAGATATCCTAGTGTTGGGATAGTTCACAAAACAAATCAATATTTATATGAAGATCAGAATGTAATGCAATAAGGAAAACATACATGAGCAGAAATAAATGATTATTTCTGTAAAGTATAAAAATATAAAATATAAATATAAATTATAAATATAAATATAAATATATAAACAGATTTATAAGTTGCAAGTAGAGAACATGAATTAGTTAAAACCCAGAAAAACAGCCTCACAAAATTTTACCTTTTTTGGTTCACAGCTCTTTTCTCTGTGTGTAGTCATTCAGATATGCTGACCTTGCAGACAAAAATCAATTTTTACTGCTTTTTATTTCTATGTGCACTGTAGTGCTTAAAGAGCTATGAGAATCTAAACTGGATTAATTATTACTGATGCATCACGGACAAAATTACTAATCAAATTCTACCTATAAAACATCTCAGGAAGCACAGACTAGTACATTCTAAATGTTTTTTTCACTACATGTTTAATATTCCTCACGTACATCAGTGTTACTATTGACTCTGTGCCAAACAGAAGAGGCATGACTAGATTTCAAAATCCCTCTAAAATATACTTTCAGGGCATATGGCTGAAGGGAGAAACACTGTTCAACTCACAAGTATAAATTTTGAAACTTTAGTACCAGAAAATAAGGTTGCCATTCTTATTGAGTCACTTGTTAAAAATAGAATAAAATTACACATACATATTTATACATATATGCTTACTGACAGAGTGGACAGCAAAATAAAAGAACAGGAAGGTCAGATTGCAGAAAGTTTGTTGTACTTTAAAATGGAATTAATAACAATCTCATATTTGGTTTCAAAACTGGAAAAGAAATAATGTGAAACCAATTTCTACAATGTTAGAGTAAGAAAGATGATGTTTTCTTAACCCACACTATTTATAAAGGTACAAGCAATAACTGAACTATTGGAATCATAGAATCACAAAATGGCTTGGGTTAGAAGGGACCTTAAAGCTCACCTGGCTCCAACCCCCTGCCATGGGCAGGGACACCTTCCACCAGACCAGGTTGCTCAAAGCCCCATCCACCCTGGCCTTGAACACTTCCAGGGATGGGGCATCCACAGCTTCTCTGGGCAACCTGTTCCAGTGCTTCACCACTCTCATACTAAAAAATGTCTTCTTAATATCTAACTTAAATCTGTCCTTTTAAAAAAATAAATAAATAAATAAATAATAAAATTAAAACCAGTTTAAAACCATTACTCCTTGTTCTATCACTACACTACCTGACAAAGAGTCCCTCTCCTGCTCTCAATTTAATATTAATTCAATATTAATTAAAACAATTTTACCATAGAATTGCTGCAGTAGAAACATGGGTCCATTCCCTCCTTGAACATACTGCTACCATAATGGGTTTTACACATGGCATGTGATTTCTGAGAAACTTTCTGCAAAGTCCAGGAAATTCATGATGCCACAACAATGATTAAATATAACAGATCAAAGTGACCCCTGGTCAATATGTCTATGGGACAAATGTCACTCACTGTGACTTCTACATAGAAATTATACTGATAACCACAGAGTGATTTAAATTCCAAACAATAAAAGTGCCTTTCTAATGCCTTTATTGTCTATTAAATATAAATTAATACATTGGAAGGGAAAAACAGATCATTCATTCCTCTGTATTGTTTCTGCCTTCACAGTATGGATTTGATTCAGTTGCCTGTACTTAGATGCACAGGCCCATATCAAGATGCCCTTGGGAGGCCAAAGGAGCAGCAGAAAAGGCACAGGCCCTGTGGAAGGTCTGTATCCTTCCTGAGTCATCCAGAGGCAACTGAGGGCATCTTGAATGGTGCTAAATGCCTACAGGAGGCAATTTGAAAGTAGATTCTACACTGGGATTCATCTCCAGACTGGGACACCCTACACGACAAAGATGTATCTTCAGGTTATTCATTACCATCAATGGACTCAATAGAGCCACTGCTTTCATCCTCGGGCCAACACCTATACCATATCCCTTGAGCAGCTCCCCAACTTCTTCTGACACTGGACAAGACTTGCACTGATTGCAAGCATGGGCATCCAGTTTTCTCTGCAAACACATGATCTCAGTGGTCTGAATCAGGAGCCAAATTCTACCCCAAAGTTAGGTGGGATGATTACCAACATGTGGACCTCAGTTTCACCTACTTAAGTATAGGCAAATGAGCTCAACTGCATATTGCTAGGACAATAAGTGTTATGGGGTCTTTCATAGTCAAAGCAAAGAGGCAGACACCTTCAGAAACTGATTCAGTTAAATGCCTGCTTTTGGATAAGACTAACCACAACTTCCTTTATCCTCCAAAGCAGAAAGGTACCTGCTCAATCTCTTTTAACTAGGGCTGTAGCTGACTTATACAACCATGTATTCATATTGCCATTGGCTTTATTTCCTTCTCCTGTCATCTTCCTATATTGTTCATTTGTATTTTCTGTCCTAGTGATTTATAAACCTTAAGATAATTCCAATCTTAATCACTTTCTTCAACAACACTTATTACAAGGTTAAGAGAACTCTAGATGATAAAAGAGTAAAAATAATGGTGGCTGATACTTATTTAGAACAAAATTCAGCACACTGAGATATGACTAAGTTCACTGGCACTGAACAGCAATCTGATTTATCCCAGTACTCAAATCTACCAAGAGCTCAACAAAGCAGTGCAAGCAATCAAGTTATAGATTCTCTTTGTCTGTCCTATACTTAAGAAAGTCCTGATAATTTTATTAGATGTGGATAAAAATGCCCTTAAAAATTTATTGCATCTTGATAATTTTGGTTTTGCATAAAACCAAAAGCACTGTTTTTCAAATCCCAATGCCAGACCAATAGTAAAGTTAGCATCAAAGTTTTCTTGCAAAGAGGTCCAATAATTCCTATTTTAAGAAACATATGAAAAATATTAAATCTAAAAAGTGGGAGTTATGCAGCAGAAGAAAAGAATAAGAAGGAGAATATTTTTAAACCTACATCACCAGAAAAACAAACAAACAAACAAACAAACAAACAAAAGCCAACCAACCAACCAAACAAACAAAATTGTTAGCATCCATGGAGTGGAGGAATAATGTACACAGGAAAAACTGCACGTTGGCCACTTCTGGTGCTTGCTGAACACTGAACACTAGTCAAATGCTAGGCCAAAAATGTCAACTTACTAGCAGAGTAATTCAAATAATAAGATTACCTTGTTCCAATCTAAAGCATAGGGAACGTTTTGCAGCTTCTATCTCAGGACTTGGATGATCCAGAACACGTCTGCACCACTGCAGAGGACTCAGTGATTTCTCTTGAAGGGTAAGAGTCTTGGTAGGCAAGACATACAACCTTAACCAAAATACACACAAATGTCAGCAAGATATGCAATACTTAGAAGTTTACTTTTGTATTCTCAGTTTCCTGCTCTCTAATAATTTATAATAGTGCAAATCTGCAATACACTAATAACAAAAAACATTCCAAAATAAAATTTTACACTCGTTTTCTTGCCTCCTCAGAAAACTAGGTGACAAATTACAAACTCTACAGGTCCAGAACTTCAAATCTAGGTTATACTAGACTTCTTCTAAAAATCTTGCAACACATTATTACCACCGTCAGAATTTCAGCACAGCCCAAAGTTCAAATCCATTAGGTGCTCATACACGCCAAAGAAGCTACCATTTTTCCCTTCTATATTTATCTTTACTGAAGATTAGATAATTTCAGCATTAGATTTTACATTCATATCACAATTTCATTGTTCACACTTTTACCTATGATTTAATCAACTTGTCAGGATGCTGATTAGAATGTAATTTTTATACACACTATCTTCTCCTACTTGTACAGCATTTTTTTTAAGATTAGAAAACATCCATTGAGAAACAATGAAAACCTCATTTTGATATTCAATTCCTGTAGGGAAAAAAAAATAAGTAAATATATATATATATATATGAACTCGTACATATGTGTTATTCTCAGACTACAGCAGGCAACTAATCAGATGGTCAAGCACATTAGGAAGCCAGGTATCAAAGCAGATTGCACGGGTAAATTCTTGAAGCTGAGATCTGTGCTGCTGCTGCTGTCTTCATAGATTAGTGCGTCAGCTCACCTGGGAGAACACAAATCTCCCAGGATGTAAACTATTATTAGCCACCAAAGACGGCTTTCAGCTCCTTGGCCTTACCACTTCTGATCAATGTTACTGCAGACAGTCTTAGATTTTTGGCACCAAAACACTCCACAGACTGCAAAGGAATTTGGCATTCAAATAGGGGGTGAAAAAGGCAAGACAACAACAACAAAAAAAAAAACAGTTGAGCCTCTTGGGTGCCCACTTTCAGTCTTTCACCTTTAGGGTTTTGGTTCAACAGCTAACCAACCCTTAGTGTAACTCTTCTCCCATGTCTGCTCAGTGTCTTATTTCTGTGAAGTGAATCAGCACTCCCTGTCCAGCTCACAATGAATAAATCTCGCTGCAATCAGTATCTCCTCTGGCAATTCCAGCAGAGTTCAACTGCTGAATTTTTCTGAGGAGAGGACTCATTTCCCCTTGTTTCCTTGCAATGCTTAGCTACACATTTAAAAAATTATCCTGAGAAAAAGGAAAGGAAAGGAAAGGAAAGGAAAGGAAAGGAAAGGAAAGGAAAGCTTTGAACTCTCCTGCTAACTTGAGGAACTGTTTCAAAAGCTAAACATTTGACTGATGAATTCTCAATGATCAGATGTCTAAAAAGCTGAAAATCAAAAAGAAGTTTTGACTTGTCTTCAATTATGCTAGTCCTAGTTTTTTGTAACTGCAGTTAAAAAAACACAGACATCTAAAATTAGTAAATCAACAACTAGGATACACAGTGGTCTTTGGCTTTCCAGATATCAGCTTGCTTTGAAGACTTACATTACAAAAAGCCCCAAGCAGCTGACATCACACAGCTGACCATTAATGGACAATGATGGAGATTCAGCCTTGAACGAAAAATGCTTAGCAGCTAAAACAACTCTTAGCAAAATAAGTAAGTTATCTAATTCTTCCCACAGACACATACATCCATGACATGTTGATAAGTTTTGACCTCAATGAACCATTTAGGATTGCTTCCAGGGTGCAAATCAAACAGGACCTTGATCAAGACTATCACTCTGTTGAGGCACATAAAATAATGCTGACTTTATACAGCCCTACAATATAAATAAGTGGGAACAACATTTTGTTTAACATGACTGGGTCACACAAATTTGACATTCTCCAGCACTCAGTGTGAAGGAAAGTTCAATCATTCCTGCTCATTTGTCACAAGCAATGGGTTACAGGACTGAGGTGAGTATTCAGATACTCAGATTCAAAGCAGATTCAAGGCAGGTCCAACAATCCCAAACAACCCTGCACAACCAATAGTGCATACAATGAAGCAGTACTGACAGAATTTCTATTCAATTTTTGGATGACTCTTAACTGGAAAAAGCAATTTTCAAAAACTGAGGCACAGCATTATTTCACACTATGAAGTACACATAACCAACATTCAAAAAATATTTATGGTGTTTGGACTAATTATTAAATCCTTTCTCTGCTACCAAAATAAGGATGTTTATATGCATCTCAGATGCATTACACTGTATTTTATTCTAAGCTGACGTAAACTTCCGCTCTATTTAAATACTGTAACCATT
Organism: Oxyura jamaicensis; assembly: GCF_011077185.1. Taxonomy (NCBI): domain Eukaryota; kingdom Metazoa; phylum Chordata; class Aves; order Anseriformes; family Anatidae; genus Oxyura; species Oxyura jamaicensis. The sequence continues at coordinate 160,221,514 of NC_048893.1, forward strand.
CTAAAAGCTATGTTGAAGCGTTGATAGACACTTAAAACAGGTAATATGAATATGGATAATACACATTTTATTACTGACATTTTAACACAATCGGGCATCAGTTATGCTTAACATGTTTAAGTAGCATGATTTCCATAGTAATTCTGCAAGATGTGGATAGTTGGTAAGATGTCTGCACGCTTTGCTGAGGTGAGTTTTGAGGTGCCAGACTTTTAAACGCATTGATATCTTTAGTTTGTAATGACCCCTTCCACTTGTTTTCAAGAAAAACAAGCTCTAGGTCAAGGCATCTGTGAGCGTTTGGACAATCAGACACATGGTCTGATTTTTTGGGTGGTCCTTTAGGGACACAGGAGTTGGACTCGATGTTCCCTGTTGGTCCCTTTCAGCCCGGATATTGTATGAATCTATGAAATCTACGAAATTTTATTTTCGGCTTTATTATTTGCCCTTCGTTTCAGCTTCATTCTGGGCACTAACGCACTAGCATACCGCCATGCGTCCTACAACTACACGAGACGCACAAACAAGCCTTGTGATCAGTGGCTAAAAGACAAAAGCTCTCCCAGCTTCCTGAAGACAATCGGACCGGGACTTTAGGACGGGGAGGCAGCGCTGCCCTGATAACGGACCTCCCGATTTCCATTCCTTATGTAAACCGGAGCCCGAAACCGGGCTGAGACCCAAAACGAGGCGATCCCCGCATCCCCAGGGGTTAAAGATGCGCTGACCGGGGGGCAGCGACCCCTCCGTGCCTCCCCGCTCCCACTGCCCCCCACCCGTGCCAGGAGCACCTCGGGGGGCCACAGCCGTTCCCGGGGAGGGGGCAGAGAGCCCTGCCGAGCCGTGCCATGCCGTGCCGCGGAGCGAGCCGCACGTACCACGTATCCTCGTCCTGCCCGCAGCATCCATCCTCCAGCTCCAGCACCGCCACCTCGTCCAGCACCGTAGCAGCCCCCGGGGCGCTGGCTTCTTGCCCCCCGCCGCCCGGAGAGGGCTTGAAATAGGCGAGGGGCTCCTGAACAGAGGCGGGGGGCGTCGGGCTGGGCACGCAGGGCGGCACGGGGGGGCTTGAGGGGCGCAGCCCCCCGGCAGCCAGCAGCAGGTGCGGGCCGGGGGTGGTGGCGGCGGCGGCGGCTCGGCTGCGGAGCTGCTCGTTTTGCTTCTCCAGCTTCCTCACCAGCTCCTGCAGCTTCTTCACCTCCAGCTCGGCGCTGACGGCCGGGCCGGAGCCGCTCCCCTTCACCTCCGCCATCATCGCCGGCTTCAGCAAGGCGGCCTCCATCCTCCCTACCTACTCCGCCAAGCCGCCGGGGGGCAGCGCCCGGCAGCGGCTGGGGTGGAGGGCTCGGGGGGGCTCCGGGGGTGCTCCGGGAGCACCGGGAGCACCGCGCCCGGGGCCCTGCGCTGCGCTGTGCGCGGCGAGCGGGATGCGGGTGGGGTCCCCTCCCCCTCCCCTCCTTCCCCTCCTCTCCTTCCCCTCCTCTCCTTCCCCTCCCCTCCCTTCCTTCTCCTCCCCTCCTTCTCCTCCCCTCCTTCTCTTCTCCCCTCCCTTCTTCCCTCCCCTCCCACGGGTGGGGTCCCCTCCCCCGACTGGGGTCCCCTCCCACCCCGGCAGCCGCCCGGGGAGGGAACAAAGAGGGGCCCGGAGCCCCCCCGCTCCTTCCCAGCATGGGTCCGGCCCAAGGATGCTGCTCCTTCCCCGTGAACCCGGTGGTGGCAGAGCTGTCATTGCGCGGCCTGAAGCGGGGTGGGAATGGGGGTCACAGCCAGGGGTCGTGTGTCGGGCCCCCGGTGCGGCCAGAAATGCCACTTGGTGGCATTGAGACGTGCTGACTGTGGGTTATGAGTCTGGGAGATGCACAGCTGATGAAACAAGAAGACAGGACAATGCATACTAAAAAAAATACACAGGGAAATTGGTGATGGGTAGGAGAACCCCTGGGATGAAAAATTCCACCCCCCCACCCCCCCACCCCCCCCCGATACTGAAAGGATTCCCTTTGATGTGGTCCACATAAGCAGATCAATCTGCTATCCTTCATTATCCTTCAGTAGTGAAAGAAACCTCCCGTTGCATCCCGTCTGATTCAGTGTCACACAGCTCAGCCATTACACACCCAGGTCTGGCCATCGTTGGGTTCATTTACGCTTACAAGGGACACCCTCCTGAGTTTCTTACATCTCCAACACGAAATGCAGACCAAAACTCCAGGAAACACGTGGACTGCCAGGCCAGCCAGCAGTGATAGCTGTGTGGACCAGTTCATCGCCACCCAACTGCTCAGCACCAGCTTTGGACAGAGTAACAGCAACAGCAGCCAGCAATGCCATCAGTGTCCCTTCCCTAACTCAGGTTTGGTGTATAAGGACAGACAGGCTTTGCTTTGATTCTCTGTCCAACTCATAAGTAAACTTGGAAATCATCCAGCCTGTCCAAGTTTCCCCTTTTTTGTTTATGCTCTTTGAAAAAGAGTCCTTTTTCTGCACATGGATAGGAAAATGCCACTATTATTTGCTAATCTCTTAAGCACTCTTACAATATAAGTAATAACAGGTAGTACTACGAGAATGGCTGGCAAGGAAGCCAGAGCAGGGAACAAAGCACTGACTTCCAGATCATACAACTTTTACCACTGAAGAGAATATATATAGCCCCCAGTGTAACAGACTGCAAACAGACAGCACTTAATCCAAAATTTTCATTTGGTCTCCTCCATCCATTTGGAAGAGAGAAGTAGAAAAGTGTTGAGAGTGTAAAAATCTCCTGGCCCCATTTCTGCCACGCATCATCAGAGTGAGTAACCTAATCCAGTTTCCACTACTACAGATAGCCCTAATCTTTATTCCCCTAAGGAAAAGAAGAATTGAGCTTCTACATGTTTAGCCCCAGGCAACAGGCATATCTCTCAGGTCGTTATCGCTAATAATGGTACTAGTGCTAATTCTTAGAAATTCATATGCTAATCCATTAAGATTGTAAAGGAAATACTCGAAAGAGATTCAAAATGGAGGAGTTATTTTTTTCTCTTTTAGCTGGACTAACAATGTTAGACCAACAAAACCCAGGAAGCAGGTATCTGATTGTTTTGCCTTTTAGTTTTTTCATGTTGTTAGCACAGGCTTAGCTTCAAGGAGAGTATTCATTATGGATCTGGAAACAGTATTTTGATCACTTTGCCAGCTAGGTTTTCACTGAAGAGCATAAAACCAATGTCCCAGGCATACTAGCGGTCACATTGTCCTCTAACTGCCAGAGCAGGAATATGGCAGTGTGGTCAGGGCCCTTCACTGACAACAAGTCTAATGCACGCACCAGTTTGGAGGCAAATCAGGACACCAATCCGGAGATGAGCTACAGTATGCAGTACCACCACACAGGACTTTAAGAGTCACCATGGAAATGCTTGTCTTCAGTTACGAGTAAAAGTAGTTGCAGATTTTCAGCTACCTTCTTCTGTTTGTGCTGCCTACACAAATGTTGTATGCAGACACTTCTTTGGGCAGACTTCCAGAGGAGAAAGAATTTAGGACTAAGCATAGTGCCTTCGCATGGGTACAAAAACTTTTGCAGGGAGTTCAGCCAAATTGATCACAGGTGGGATTAGGTTCACTACATTTCGTCCCCCAGAGAATGAGCCAGGAGGTTGGCTCTTCTTTGAGTAGGGCTGCTTTGAACCTAATCTCCATCTGGCAAAAGAGCTTAAACTTGTGCACACTTCAACTTCTGTGCTAATAATCAACATGAGACACTCTGTGTTTTGTTTAGTTTTCCAGGTATTTCCTGGATGGCTGGATTTAGTAAAGGGTAAATATCTGTTTCACTGTGTTGCTTTTGTTGCTGTATTTCAAATGTACGTGGAATTTCACTAACACATCTTCACCCAAGGGTGCTCAAAAACACATTGTCTCATGGTCTTCATGCTGGCCTGCTAGTCTTTTGCAAAGATGATTTGAACATCATTAAAATATTTTTATCTAACTGTTAAAATGAAAAAAAAAAAAAAAAAGACAATATTTGTCACTACTAAAAAAAAAATGTTAACAAGCTCCATTCAATGTCCCAACACTAGCTGATGAGTTAGTAAACCCATAAGCTCTTTACAAAGCATAGTAAAGCCTTTATGGTTCCATTCCTAAAGTTATTGATAGAATGTGTTTTTAACACCAACCCCAAACTTCCTAGCATTCCCATTAAACCTGTTATTCCTGCACCTAAGAAACTCGGGTGTCAGAGATTTTGGCTACTTACATGGCCTGCTATAGCAGAAATTTCTGAATCAGTGTAGTTGCTGATAGACTCCCAATGAAGAGAACAAAGAAGCAGGAAGTCTACAAATCCCATCTGCTCTTCTCTGATAATAAGCCTGTTGCTTTATTCTATAATAGCTGCAGGCTGGACCTGCCTTTCAGGCAAGCCAGTAAAGAATTAATTGCAGTAATCCAGTCTGGGCTATACAAAAGATGTGTTACAATAAGGTCAGAGCACGGATGGTAACCTCCAAGTCTGCTGAGATTTTTAAAGTGCAGTTCCAGTCCGAAAAATGGTTCTGAAAGTAGCTTTATAAAAATAGAGCCACTAAAGTACCAGCAGAAGTCCATCTAACCCAGTAACAAAGACTGATAACAACTCCTTAGGGAAAAATATATCAGAAACAAGAAAAATACTGAGGGATTGTCTCCAGCTTTTAGTAGATGGTGGACTGGGACATCTGGATCTTTTATTTTTTTTATAGCCACCAATGTGTAATAATATTACATTTGTCGAACCCCGTTTTTAAACCATTTATGCATTAGGACTCCACAACACCCTATGGCAATTAGCACTGCAACTTAATTATGCATTGTAAGAAAAGCTACTTCCTATTATCTGCTTTAAATCTGCTGCCTTTTAATTTAATTGGGTGTCCCTTAGTTCTGTTTTTCTAAGACGGAATGATTAATCATCCTCTATTCAGCTTCTCTTTTGTCATTCATGACTTATAAAACTCAGTTACTTCTCTTCCAAGCTGACAAGCCCTAATTTATATCGCCTTGCCCCCATAGAGTCCAGGCTGAACTTTCCATTGTTTCCTGTCTCCCCCCTTAAAAAACTGAATTGCCCAGCCCATTATTTCCTTTTGATTAACATTTCTTGTTTTTTTTATATCATGACAGCTTAGGGAACAACTATGAAAATTTACTTTTAAATCTCAATACATTCATTTAAAGAAGCCACCTTAACCAAAAACATATTGATGCCTTCAGATACATTCATGTATTCATGAGCATACCTTGCCTTGAAAAAGCTACATGGAATCTCCTCCAATGTATTATACATATCCAGATGCCCGTGTATTCCATTATTTATTAAAACTTGTACAAATTGACTTCATAGAAAAGTCAGATTAACTGCAATGTAGCTCCCCAGAGCAGCTTTCGTATTTTTTTCATGTCTGATGTCACAGCTGATGCTTCCAATTCATTTGACACCAGGCATGCTTTGAGCGATAGGTTAAATGCCCATGAGCAGTTCAACAATGGGACATTTCAGCCGCTGGAGAATTTTTGCATGGGTACTGTCTGGTCCTAAATATTTGTTATTGCTAGACCTACAGATTTGTTCTAAAGTACTTGAGTAGACAAACATTTTCCTGGAGTAACAGTGTGGAATCTTCATTCTCAATGTCTCTTGCAAACATTTTGCCTTCTTAGTTCAAACTTTCCATTTCCTGCTAATTGACTTTATCATTTTTATAAAATTTCATTTTTTAAACGGAAATAATTCTTTCTGGCCTTTTCCTTATTAAATTATTATTAAACTTAAAGTACATTGCAGTCACTATTAGCATGAATTTTCTATTAATAATGTTCAAAATTGTATCATTTTCTGTGAGTCCCAGTTTCTTCAGAAAATCAGTATTTATGGTATCTAAAATATTGCCTGTTCTATAAACTTCCCTTCCCTTCCCTTCCCTTCCCTTCCCTTCCCTTCCCTTCCCT
>NC_048893.1:160227505-160265808 GCF_011077185.1 Oxyura jamaicensis
CTTCCCTTCCCTTCCCTTCCCTTCCCTTCCCTTCCCTTCCCTTCCCTTCCCTTCCCTTCCCTTCCTTCTCAGTTACAGACAGAAAGTATCAGGTTATTCTCTCTTATGCATCTTCACCAAGAATGACAGAAATACAGCTTACAGCTTGTGGATTAGCCCCAGCAGGCAGCTGAGCATCACACAGCCACTGTCTCATTCTGCCCAGATGAGATGGGGGAGAGAGTCAGAAAGGTAAAAGTGTGAGAACTCAACAACTGAGATAAAGACAGTTTACTGGGTAAAGCAAAAGCTGTGCACACAAGCAAAGCAGAACAAGGAATTCATTCACTACTTCCCATTGGCAGGCAGGTGTTCAGCCACTTCGAGGAAAGCAGGGTTCAGCATGCATAATGGTTCCTTGGGAAGACAAATGCCATCACATCCCCTCCTTCTTCTTTTACCCCAGTTTGTATTGCTGAGCATGTTGTTATATGGTATGAGACATCCCTTTGGCCAGCCTGGGCCAGCTGTCCTGGTTCTGTCCCCTCCCAGCTCCTGGTGCACCCCCAGCCTGCTCACTGGCAGGGCAGTGTGAGAAGCTGGGAAGTCCTTGGCTCTGTGCAAGCACTGCTCTGCAACAGCTAGTACATCGGTGTGTTATCAGCATAGTTCTTAACCTAAATCCAAAACAAAGCACCATACAAAGCCCCTGTGAATAAAATTAACCCTATCCCAGCCAAAACCATGACACTCCAGGTGGCTAAAAATCCACAGCTCACATTTTGCCTGATTTCAGCTTGATTTGTCTTCAAGGAAAAGTGGCTCTTGACAGAGGAAAAATGTCTTACTGCATGATGACATGAATATGCTGAAGGTGTTCAATGAATTCTGGTCATTAGTGAATTCAGCAGCTTTGCAATAAAGTGGGAAAAAAATATGTTTCCATGTTAGGAACCCCATCAAACAAATAACTAAATAATTTTAACAAGTTGTAAAATTTTAATAAGTATAGGCTAAAAGACTGAATGTTTTATGATATTGTAAAGTGATTTAGACGTTACCATGTTTAAAAAAAAAAAAAAAAAAAAAAAAAAACAGCAATATGCTCAGCACAGGTCATGTGACATATCTAGGAAAAATTAAGTATACCAAAAATCCTCAGTCCAACACTAAATATGTTTGTTGAGAAGGCAAATCTGAGTGGATTGATAACAGAGTTGAATGAATGTCAAAAGAGCATGGAAAGTTTGCAGTTGCTTGGAAGGTTTTACTTGTGTCACAGTGTGAGTGTTTAACTCTTAGGGGAATGGTTTCATAGAGTAAGTATCTGAACTCTCATCCAAATTCACTTTGATCAAGGAAAAATCCTTGCTGAACATCCAGAAATACCCATATTACTTTTGTGATTTCTTTATTTCCCATCATAAGGCAAACCAACCTGTCTTTGCACTTTAATCCATTTGGGCACAATAAAAGGCTTTTAGGTCCATACCACGTAAATGGCAAAGATACCTAAAGGGAACTTGGCATAATTAGAAAACCTAAATCAAACCTTGTTTTCTAGAACATCTTTTCTATATGCTAAATAACTTAAAAAGTACTTCAGAACTTGCCTGCAACAGATCATTTTCCAGCATTAAAAACATTTACCCTTCCTCCTAGGTCTGAGTAGTGATGTATCAGCTTTTCTGGCTGTGGTGGTTTCACACTAGTGGGCAGCTCAACACCACCATGCTGCTCTCTCACTCCTCCTCCTCAAAAAGACAGGTGGAGAAAATATGATGAAAAAATCTCATGGACAGAGTACGGACAGAGAGATCAGTCACCAGTTACCCTCATGGGCAAAACAGACTCAGGGCAAGGGAGATTAATGTAATTTATTTCCTCATGACAACAGACTAGAACACTGAAAAACTAAAAGCAAACTAAAAACACCTTATCTGCATCTACCCTCTTATACCTCTTTCTCCCGAGCAGCACAGGGGAATGGGGAATGGGGGCTGTGGTCAGTCTATAGCACTTTTTCTCTTCCGCTCCTTCACGGTCACTCCCTGCCCCTGCTCCACGTGGGGTCCCTCCCACGGGATGCCGTCCTTCCCCAACTGAGCCTGTGGGGGGTGCCCACAGGCAGCAGCTCTTCAAGAACTGCTCCCACACGGCTCCGTACCACGGGGTCCATCCCCCAGGAGCAAACTGCTCCAGCACGGGTCCCCTAACGGGTGGCAGCTCCCCCAGACCCCCTGCTCCTGCGTGGGCTCCTCTCCACGGGCTGCAGCTCCGGCCCGGGGCCTGCTCCTGCGGGGGCTCTCCATGGGCCGCAGCCTCCTCCAGGCCACATCCACCTGCTCCACCGGGGGCTCCTCCACGGGCTGCAGTGTGGAGATCTGCTCCATGTGGGACCCATGGGCTGCAGGGGGACAGCCTGCTCCACCAGTGGCCTCTCCACAGCCCGCAGGGGAACTTCTGCTGCCTGCCTGGAGCACCTCCTGCCCTCCTGCTGCACTGACCCTGGTGTCTGCAGGGCTAGTTCTCACTCTTCTCTGTCCCAGCTCTTGTTGCACAGCAGTTTTTCGCCCCTTTAAACCTGTTCTCCTAGAGGCCCAACCAATGTCGCACACTGGCTTGGCTCTGGCCAGCAGTGCGTCCCTTTTGGAGCTGTATCTGTTCTGACACAGGGCAGCTGCTGGGCTCTGCTCAAAGAGGCCACTCCTTCAACATGCCCCACTCCCAAAACCTTGCTATATAAGCCCATACACTGACTCTGCATCATGTTGGTCCATTCAGCAGGTGTACAGTCAGCGTCTGACATACCTCCAAGGCTGAAGGGGAACCACCTTGTAATCAGACTTTTCTGAGACAATCTGGAAATAAAAGAAATATTGTGGCAAGAGCATTTTGTAAGTGCTCTCACTGGATTGATGAAGGGCATATGAATTGTGGTTTAGAGCATATCCTTCTTAGCTAAATTTTTACCTTGTGTTTGTTCAGATTTGTTCATGAGAAGCAAAGTTCCTCCTAGCCTCACTTCATTGTTTCATTTGTGTTCCTGCTGGGGAGATCTGATTCTGTCTTAGAAGGCTCAGTTAAAACAAACAAACAAACAAACAAACAAACAACAACAACATAAACTCGAGTTCTCAAAGCACATCTGTCTGAATGTCTGGGATATCTCATACTACAGTGGAAGAGGCAGAATAAATACTATTCTTTCTTGTTTTCTTCCCCAAGCTTTCCACAGATGTCATTCCCATCAGAACTAGTATGCTTGCTCCCACAGAGAATTTTGTCTTGTGAAAACTGGTACTTCAAAAAGCTTTACTGTTGCTTTTACTTATCTGATACCTTGATAAACAGATAAAAGCAGTTTTCAAATGTATTATCAATAATATGCTTTTGTAGATTTTCCAAACAGTAGCTAGTATTTTAAATTATTGGCTGTCAGAGATTACAGATCTGCAAGTTTGGTTAGCTGGTACCCCATTCTTAATTCCAGTAGTTGAACTAAAGACAGTTTTTTTTTGTAATTCAAAGTTCCATAGGTGAAAACTTCCTAGAGGAACTAGAAGATGTGAAGATATAGCATCATTTTCTAGAATATTAATCTTGCAGTCAAGTTTTACTATTGATTTCAATGGCACTATTTTTAAGGCAACACTTACTTTTTAAATTCTTATCCCCAGTTTTAAAATCACAGATTCTGTTTGTCCTTAACTGGCTTCTTTGCACAATGCTCTCATCTTCTTCTTAATCTTTTCTCCCTTTTCTGCTTCTTTTGGTTATTTTGACATGTGAACACTAATACTAATTGTTTTCTTCTTCCATTAGGAAAAACCTCTTGAAAGCCAGAAAAAATATTGAATTTTCTTTTCAGAAATGATTGTGTTTTTTTTTCTTTCATTTTTTTTTTTTTTTTCAGATGAGGTAGTTTTAGAATGTTGGCTGCCGTTGTTTTGACCACAATAGCCGTCTGAGCTTCCTAAACAGATGTCTGATGATTGTACAGCAATGCCAATACTCAGACAAGTGCTTTTGGCATGATTATTCTGAGATATTGACTCTAACAGGACAAAAACAAGCAGTTTTAAGTCTTGGCACAGGCTATGAGACTGTAGCTGTCAATTTATAGCTGAGACAGTTATAAAAACTCCACAAAAATAGTAAATCTACAAGTAGCTTGCTTGCAAAGGGAGGTGGAATCTGTTTTTCTTGAGCCACATACACAGGTGCAGCAGTACCACCCAGAGGCCACTGCTGTGCTGGACACTGCACAGACAAAGGGAATTAGTCCCTGTCCAGCAGAATTCAGAGACTAAAAAGGCAAATAAAATGCTGAGGCTCTAAAGAGATCATCATCTGAAGACATTGCTAGTACTACCAAATGAAACCCAAAAACTCCCACTCCCTCACTATTGTGCTCTGACCAAATCTGAGCACAGGTAACTCCTCTAATATTGATAGAAAGGAATATATGGCATTAACAGAGATAAATAGAGAATCATTAAGACTGCTTTTAATTATGAATTAGACCACTCTGATGTCATGGAGAAATTGATAGAATCTTAAATCATATAGTAGAATGCACAGAATGTTTCTAAGTTCCAGTTTTACTGATGCAGGAGATAAGAACTGAGTTGCTAAGACAAGGCAAAGAGCTAAACATCTTGATGCCTTTCAAGTTAAAGAAGGAAATACCTAATTACCTTAAGATGTCAAGGATATTCATCAGCTAAACAGCTATTCGTCAGTTAAGCAACTAAACAGAGCATTTTTGGTCAACAATTTCAGACTTTGGGACATCAAACCTACCTAAGTATTAAGTGTCTTTATCCACTCTCTTTATGGAATGAAGTGTGTCTCTGGTGTTATGCTGCTGTGAAGAAAAACAAGGTGTTTTGGTACAGCAGAAAAGAAGACTACGTTTCTCCCTTGTAGTCTGATGCTGAGTTGACTGGAAGCTAAAATTCTTTCTGTAACAGAGTAGTTACAACGAGCAACACCTATGGTCAAAAAGCAAAAACAATGATGAAAGAGGATACTTTTTATCCTAAATAATAGCACTACATTAAAATATTAAGAGGGAAGGGGGGGGGGGAGGGCATAGTTCTGACCTATACCCATTCTGAGGAAATAAACTGAACACATGAAACTATCCCAACACAACATGCATCTCCACACAAAGAAGAAACATGTTGAGTTGACTTACTAAATAAAACCAAAGATCCTCTGATGTTGACCAGCTTTTTACAAGCTAATGAGGCTCTTCAAAGTAAGAGAGCCCATGTCTTGTCAAACTCACAGAGATGTTTATTATAAGAGGAAAAGGACTGGAGGACAATGCTAACATGTTTGTCACTTTGCTTGAAGAACCACTAGGGAGGGGATGCTAAGAGTAAGAACCTATAAAGGGTACAACAGAATACATTACTACTGTGAACGTGTACTTGTGATAGTCCTTGTTCATGGAAATATCAGTAGTTTTGATACCATCTACATGTTTAAATGCATTAATATGTATCATATGCATTATTTCACTCCTTTTCTCCTATTGCTTGATTTTCCCCCTGTAGAGCTATGCCCAATCTTTGTAAAATAAAGTATCCATTACACATTGAGAAAATGTGCCTGATGAATCACAAAACCCCACGTAATTTAGTATATTATCTCTCAGTACAGCTTTTCAGTCTAATTAAATGCATTATTGAAGATAACGCGTTCATTAAAACAGCTGCCAGCAAACTATTCGTTTGGATTGTTTCATGGAAGCATTAGTCAAAGAGAAATAAAACACCACATGTTAATGATATGCAAAAAGGACAAAAAACAATTAAGTTTTGATACATTGGTATTGAGATGTTAATATGATTTTTTTTTAATGATTACTGCTATCCAGGCTTTTATATAGTAAATATAAAGCAACACATAACCGGTGTTCCTTTTCAGGAAACTTACAACATACAATAAAAAATAACAAAAGAACAAAAAAAAAAGGGGGGGGGGGGAGGGGTGGCAAAATTACCAGGCTGTTCAGCAAGGATGAATTAATGAGCACAGAATTATTATTTATTGTTTCTGTATTGCAACTTCTTTGTCAGTGAGCATTTATGTAGCAGATATATGGATCCACAGTTTTCTCCTGGTCTCCAATGAAGGCAATTAAAATCTCACATCCCCTCAAACTCTGTCCTGGATTGTAATGTGCTGGCTCAGATGAACATCCAACATCTTCCATTGCAACTCAGCTTTAGCAATTACTGTTGGTCTCCGAACAGGACCAAATTTATGACCCAATATTAAAACATACTGATTTTCTCCACCTGTTGTGCAAGTCTCTTGAAACATTAGGTAATACTGGGAGTAGTTTAACTGCAGTATGTCAACAGGAATAAGCACACACACAAACACAAATATTGATAATAACAGATTTAATAAAGGTACTGCCATTAATTCATAAGATTTTTTCATAAAAATAATGAAACAAATCATCCACTGTTTCATGGCTCTTTTTCATATAACAGTACAAACATGCTTTAAGTCAGGCAAGACAGATTGTATCGTTATTCAGCTGAGGGTCCAATGGTTTAAATTACATATAAATCCGTAGCTCCTGTCTCCACTAGTGTAAGTGCAGATGAAGAGAGAAAATTTGGCTACAATGATCATTCAACACTCTAGCGTTAATCTATGGCTTTGGCACTTGTTGAGTTTCTAAGCTCTGCTGAGGTTCAGCAGCCTCCAAAAGCACCCTAATGCTATCATGTTCATGTCTAAGAAATCCTTTTCAGATGAGAGGTAAGGGAGGAAAAGCATTTGTAAATAACCATGATCTAAAAATTCTTAAGGTGGAGACTAGTAGTTAGCACCTTTGTTTCTCCAGTAAACTACTGAAATAATTATTATTTTAGGCAAATAATGCAGATAACAAATTAGTGTTGCAGAAACATAACAAAGAATGAACACTTCTTTCAGTTTCTATACCTCAACAGATATATATTGTACAAAAGAAAAAATATATATATGTTTTCACTGTAGGCTCAAGAGAAGCAGGTCATCTGGCCTAATGGAGATGTCTAAAATCTGAACTATTCACTCCAGGTTCCTTTGCAAATATTGGAATGTAAAACATACATTCAGAGTATGGGTGACCTCATCACAGAATAGGTGTTTGCAATATGACCAACTGAATCACCTCCTAAAAGTATCTACTTCTCTCTAATGACTATAAAGACAGAATAGATTAAGTAACTTAAATGTAGATGTCCACACTGTAGAGGTTTAAATTTAGGGGAGATGAATCCATGCCAGGTTTTCAGATAGGCAGCCTAAAATAGTGGGAAAGATAAATACAACAACATAATGTCACACTAAGTATGTATTCCTTAATTTCATGGTAACAATTAGTGTGCACATAAAAAAAGAAAAAGAAAAAAAAAAAAAACACACAACAAAATGTAATACAATAGTTACCAAGTTTAAAAACATGGAGTTTGACACTGCTAATTTAACCCTCCTAATAATTTTTGTCTAGCATCCCTCTGCAGTTTATAAAGAGAGATCTATTTTACTAAGATTATTTGGAAAATCAATAATCTTAAAATTATCATCTAGGTTACCTGGGAAGAATCTTACTCTGGAGATTGATATCTGTCCTCAAAGGATGGAGAACAACCCACCTCACTCAATATGAAACCAGTAGCCTAAAATGAATAGCTGATTTTCAGATGGCTAATCTTAGATGAGATTCATCCTATTCACACTACATAAAGATAACAGTTTCTTATTTCTGAGGAGATGTGGTTTCAGAGGAGAATACAACATCCTTCAGAGGAGAATACAACATCCTTCAGAATGCATGTGTAGGTTTTGTAGTTCAAAACTTTTCAATAAAATATCATTAGTTTTCCATACAGTTTAACAATTTCACGGATCTGATGAATATACTGAACAATATTTTCTTTCACTTTCTGGAATGTGTGTATGAAAAGGCATCTAAATTCTCCTGGAATTAATTCTTTTGGGAACAATGCAGCAGGACTGCATTTAGAGTACTTATTTCTAGAAATTAAAATTGAGAATTTTCCACAGTGCTTTGAAGTAGTAGGCCAATACACTTAACTAAACAGTAGTGGAACTTCTTTGTCTTGTTTTCTTTATCTTAAAATTAGTAGATCCATTTTTCTGCAAGAAAGAAGAGATTGATCAGAAATGTCAAGCACATAAACATTCTCTAAATGTCACTGAATTTTAGGACAATGAATTGTTTTTTAGAAAATCTGCTGGAGTCTGTCTGTCACATCTTGTCATTTATTGAAATAGGATATATAAGTTTATAACACTTCATATGCATACTTTGGTATTTCTTTATACAGTTTTGTAACTGTCACAATGCCTTATTTTTTTAATCTGATTAATTGTAGAACTCACTCTTCTCATCCAATTTTAATATGGTTAATAACATTATGAATTTTAACAATACACAATGATTGATATAATTACAGTTTACACGATTTTTTTTTTTTTTCCCAAAAGAAGTACATAGGTTAACACCAATTTATCAGAACATTTCATTTAGGTTTCCATTTGTCTTTATTTGGTATAGAGGTATTGACATAGTATTGACATTAATATTATAAATTAATAATTGCCATGAACAAAGAAGACTTAATTTCTAGCAACTTTCAGAGGAGTTAAAACAAAAGGTTCTTTCTTCATCATGTTTCATGTTTGTCTACTCACTGTCCTCATATGGGAAAGAATGGAACTCACAGTCTAATATTTTCATTATGCTTTAATAGATTTTGTAACTGCTCTTTTTTTTTGTCACAATGACTACATTTGGGGAAAATATCTCAGAACCCTGGCTTATTCATTTCAGAATAACAACCTGATTCTTGGATACCCTTGAAATATATTCTTGTGACTTTCAGAGCAAGATTTATTTGCTTTACTGTAGGTGTCTCCATTGATTGCACAGGTAGGACTCTACAGATTATAATGAGAGCTGAAGACATCTCACTCACAGGTACAGAATAATTAATTTTTCTAGAATCTGGGCTTGTATATAATCATAAGCAACTCAGTCTCACTGAATTAAATACTTTGAAAAGATTTGTGTACACAGATATAAGTGAAAGCAGTAGCTGCATTGTAATATATTGAAGTTATTTGAATGAAGTTCTTTATGTTTTTCCTTATGTTCAATGTAATATATCTGGCATCTTACCTTTAACTTTGGAATAGCAAGGCTCACAATGCACAGTTTGTCTGTAAATCCAAATGCTGTCTCCTGCTTTCAAATCTTCCAGTGGTCTTTTGCATACTTCACACTTCAATGCACAAGTAAAAAGAAAAATAAAATAAAACCCTTCACTATTCATCCCCAGCATGCTGTCTTTCAGGAAGTAAACATACCCAGAAAAGAATAGGGGTTATGAGAACTGCAATATTGTCAAATGTGAACTTTGAAAAAGTAGGTTTCATGAACACTAAACTGGGCATCTAGTTACATATCTGTCTCAACTCTTTCCCTATGTTCTATTTACCAAATCCTTCTCTCCCCCAGACATTTCCAGAGGGTAATTTCTCTGTTAGCTTAGAAATTTATTCTAAAATAAGATGATTCACCCTTTCAAGGTCTTTTTTTTTTTTTTTTTTTTTCATTGAGTAAAGGAAGCACTATCAGACTTAAACATCCAACTCAGAGTAGATCTCAAGGAATTCTTATTTCAAATTGTTTTATAAAAAATTATCTTAACCTTAAAATACGTTACCCAGTACTGTAGATTCCAAAGACCACTTCAATAAATTTATGGAAAAGCTGACTTTTGAGATACAGAAGTATTTCCCCTTTTTCACATATGAAACTGCACAGATAAACACAGATGCTAACTTGCCAAGTTCACAAGGAAATCTTAGTGTATCAAGTAGCAAAGGAATTTTATCTACAGAACAGAATTTTCACCACCAGAGCAGTTTTTTTTTTGGTTGGTTGGTTGTTTTTTTTTTTTCTTTTTTTCCTGATCAAATGAATGAATGACTAATTCTGATTTCCTTGGATATTTTATTCACCGATAAATGAAAAATGAGCATTACTTTTACAGCTCAGTTCAGTAAACAAATATTCACCCATCCCAGAAGGGTTGTGTGTTTTACCATAATTTTCACAATGGCTGTCTATTCAGATAAACTTTAACTGAGAATCTTTATTAAAATAAAAAATCAACAGTCTTACCCATAACCTGTCTTTGCAGCTAAATGAGGAAAGAAATTGTATAATGTCAACATTATAGACGTAAATACAATGTGAACTATCAGATCCAGGATCCAGACAAAATGCAATTGCTGTACTTTTCCTATGCTCATCAGGGCTAGCATGAAATTGAAATGTAGTACTCAGTTTGACTGATGTGTTAGAACACTAGAGATCACTCTTCTTTTTTAAAAAAATCTTTTTTTTTTTTTTCAGTATTACTGAATTATGTTTTACTATGCCTTTTCTAAATAATCTGTTAGTATTAAGGTACTCCAAAAAACTCTTTCTATTCTCCTTTTATGTTTTCTTCCATAAATAGCCAAAATGGATTATATGAATATTTTCAAAGCTTTGATAACCAAGATCAACTAGCATTTTAATATAGAAAAACACCCTAGAACTTACATTATTTGCTCACCAAACTTTTGCCATATACCTTTACAAGGAAACAAAGACCTTGTAAAGTTCTTTCAACCGCAAATCTCTAATGGATATGGTATTCATAAGATGCTAAATGAATATTAATAATGAGTTATTGCACTACTTAGCTACGTACATAACTGTAAGCATGAACCACAGACCTACATTAGTTGTTTAATTTTCTGTCAGTGCTTTCATAAGCATGTGGTTACACAAAACTTAAGCTGAATTTTGCTGGCCAGACACATTGCCATTTGGGAATAGGTAGCAAAAAGAATACCATCTAAGAAACAATATGAAATATTTAAACAATAGCTCAGCCAATACCAACAGAAGATGTTAACACTCCGATCTGCATAAAAAAGCTCATTCCTCTTTATGTGGGTTCATCCATCTAAAAAGAATGGAAGCAAACCTGAGTCTGTATTTACTTATAAGAACAGGTTTGAGCTAGACAGGAGCCAGCAGTGTGTGCTTGCAGCTGGGAAGGCCAACTGTATCCTGGGTTGCATTAACAGAGAAGTGGCCAGCAGGTCCAAAGAGGTGACCATCCCCCTCTGCTCTGCTCTCACAAGGCCCCAATTGGAGTGCTGCACCCAGGTCTAGGGCCCCCAGCACAAGAAGGATGTGGACCTGTTAGATTGGGTCCAAAGGAGGGATACAAAGATGCTGTGAGGTCTGGAGCACCCCTCCTATGAAGAAAGGCTGAGAGAGCTGGGAATGTGTGTGGTGAGGCACTGAAACAGGTTGCCCAAAGAAGCTGTGGATGCCCCATCTCTGGAGGTGTTCAAGGTCATGCAAGACTGGGCAGAAAATAAGCTATGCTAATGAGGTAATTTCCATGAGTTTTCTTTGTTACAGTAACAAACTGCACATGGAGATGCAAGCAGAACCAGGATTATTTTATCCTACAACAGAAACTATCCATAGCAACACAATTTTAACCAATACTTTGATCCCAATTGTTAAAATGATTTCACCTCTGCTACTTATGTTAAATTCCTCTTACTAATGCCTTTAATCATGGCTTTCCCACAAACCATGATTTTAGAAGTCAATCAAGTAAATCCACACAACTTCATAGAAAAGTAGAAAAAAATATTACAGTATGTTGAAACAGTAAGTAGGATATAATTCACTATATCAGACTGGAAGCATATATAACTGAAGGCTTATAAATGTGTATGACATTCTGGTTGTGTCCTGTTGCATCCTTTATCCTTGTGGTTGCAAGTGAGAGAAAGGAGAAGCAGGGAGAGAGAGAGGAAAGGACTGGGGAGGGAAGAGTGAGACTAGAGACTAGTATTTACTAGATTAATCTCCTCCTCCAGTGTGCAAGCCTTCCTCTTCTTCCACATGGAGAAGGCCTAAGAGATCTGTAATGTAATGTCGGTATTACATTTAAGTTTTATTTCTTAGTAGCAGGTGAAATCTTCTTACCTTGAAGCAAGTCGAATGACAGCAAATTTGCAAGGCATCTAAGATCATTTTGGCATCTATGCCCAAGGGCTTCCTGCAGTATGTACATATATCTTTTCCAATTATACTCCTGTGTATATAATATAAAATCAGCTGTCAGAAAAAGAACTACCACTGAAATCTCAAGGATAAAATTGATAAGCTTAGTGCATTATGTGGGAAAGACATTAGTGTATTGTACAATGGCCATAAATGGAAAAGAGTCACATATATATTTCCTCCATTCTAGTTGACATGTAATATACATTCTCCTGTGATGGGCAAATTGATGAACATAATTGCCAAATAACAACAATATCTTGAAAGAAGTAATAATTTTCTTTGGTGAACAGAATGATTTCAAACAGTGAGACTGTAATAAAGAGAGTATCAGAGACTGTACTAAACTGCCGAATGTTTAGAAGCATGTATGTTAAATGGGGATAAAGTGGAGGGTAATAATTAGAATATTTTAATTGCAAAAGTAAATTGGTAGTTGAATTTAAATTGCTATCATTCAGTCATTCTGGTATAGAATTTTCCTCTATGCTGCAGAGGTGCTTGGAAACATTTTTTATTTATTGTACTGCAGACAGAAATCCTACCTTCAAGGCAGCTATAGAGAACATATGCATAAAACAGCCCAGCTGGTATTCATAAGAATGATACTATTTTAATTTTTTTTCTCGGTTCTTTTTGCATCCTCATATGACATCAATCTATACTTTCTCTAGATTGGTGTTGGTGCTGTTTTTACACTATAAAATTAACTGGTCTTGCTCCTTTACAGTCCATGATAAACCATTGTACTCATTTCTTAATCATTCCCAGAGTTCCATATACTTACATTGGCAAGGATACAAGTTTTTATGATTATGTTTCCAAGCAATGGGAAAGTCCAAATTATCTGAACTGAAAATAGCGAGTATATATATTTTTTTTTTTTTCCCCAAGAGATATTACTGATTTGAGCAAATATGTTTCTATGCTTGGGAATGTATTAACTGCTGTGAAAACATTAAGTTTTTAACAACATTATCATGTGAACCTATCCCCCTATATCTGGGCTTAAACTTGGTCACCACAAACAATATTTTATTTTCATAATGGAAGGAAATTTTGCGGAGCAAGAAGTATAAAAGGTATAAAAGACAGAAGCCTACATAATCACAAAGTCAACTCTACCACTTAAGGTACTGGCTATTGTCTTAGATATTTTAAATGTCAGCTCTGACAAGCCTAACATAATATTAGGCTGCCAAATTGTGGTAATGATTTGATGGCAAGATCCCACTGAAAGGGAGCTCTGTATGAAAAGCTGCCTGACTAGCCTAATGATGACTTCCACTGCTCTCTTTTGTCTGAACACCTGAGAGCTTATGTAAAATGTCTGTGCCCTTTGATACTGTATAACATTATTAATGTGTACTTACCGATCAGAAGTAGAGTAAACAGTTTTGATAGTATTTCCAGTTATATTTTCTTCATAGGCACGATGTGATGATTTGCTGTGAAGTAGTTAGCACATAACAATTACTAAATAGTACTTTTGTTTTTAAAGGCTTCACTACACTGATAGTATGAAAATTAAACCTGTAACATGCTTGTAAAGAAAATCATCATGGTTAGTGTTTTTTTCCTCCTTTTTTATTTTTTTATTTTCCCAACCATACATATCAAATAAAAAAATGTAAGTTAGACATGAAGTGTCCTTAGACTGCATTCTGTTGTATGATTCTTCAGTATTTCAAAACAAAATCCACAAGCCCACTAAGTGAAATCTACACTATTGTATTAGCTTTGCCTGTGCTCACATCCCAGCCTAAATGATACATATCAGGAAATGGTGGCATGCTGTGTTTTTTCATTTTTTTTTTTTTCTTTTGCTAGTCCTCAAAGAACTGTCAAACAGCCAAACAAAATTACAATATGTCCCTAGAAGTAGAATGAGGGTCTTCAAAATATAGGCTGTTCAATGTGTTATTTGTGCTCCCTACAATAACTGTATTGTTCCTTATATACAGATTAGGATGGAATACACTGAACATAATGACCATTTAATTCTTCCTTTTTTAACAGCCCCAGTTCCAGTTACTGAACTGTCAGTTTTGTTTGCCATGGAAGGGATGAGCAAGTATGTGACAGCTGAAGAAGCCATCTTGTCATACATGTTTTGAACACTTCTGAACTGATTTAATTATCCTATTCCTCCAGAAATTCATAAGGTATACGGCAATCATTACGTTATATATTATGCTAGTTTAATATTCAGCAATGTTGGGATTTTTTTTAAATAACTGTATATTTGCAGAACATATCTATTTTCAGGGAAAGCATAACAAACCAAAAACGTGCATGTACAAGGTGTTACACAACCCAGATATACTTTTCCACTTATTTGACTTTTGTAATTTATATTTGCCATATATGATTACTATGCCACACCATAAATGCATTAAAATTGCAGATGTAGTGAGAAATTTAAATTATGTTTTATTTATGTTTTATAGAACATAACAATATTCTTGTTATTCAATAATAATGTAGCAAACCTGGATTTGCTCATCACACAGAAAGCATTTCCTCAGATGAACATCCAATGATTTCCCTTACCAAGAGACCTGGTGTTTAGTCAGTTCTGTTAAATATCCCTGTCACATTTTTTTTCACTCAGATTTTCAATATGTGTGTTTCTAGGGACAGAGTCCACATAAAGCAAAAGTACTGCAAGAGAAATGGTTTTAAAAATAGTTTGTACCCAATGAAAAAGTCAGAAATGCAGGTCACAGCTTCAGTGTTTGGGGTAAGAGAGGCACATGGGTTCCGATTCATCCCATATTAGGAACTTTACAAGACACTTGAAGAACATAATGCTTTCCTTATAGTCTCAAAAAGAAATAATCCCTCCTACCCCATGGTGAATCTAGCATCCGAGTAACATGCTGGAAATGACTTTGCTCTGTTGATTATATAAGAATGTGGGCTTAACTGCTCTCCCAGATTTCATGCCTCAGCTACATCTCTAGAGCTACACAGGGTATGTCTTGCCCTGCCCACCCTGTGCACTACAGATTTGCTTTGTGGGCTTCTATTCACGGGATTCTGGAAGCAGAATTTGGAAGGGGGTTGGGCATGATTCTGGAGACCAGTGTGAGATTTCCCTGAGATCTCTTTAATAAAGACGGTTTCTCCTTTTTTTTTTTTTTTTTTTTTTTTCAAGAAATGGTACTTTAGATGTTATGGTTCTCAATTCATTGTCCACAGTACCTGATCTTTCTTTCACTGTTGCTGGGGTAGCTTTTCTCTGGGAAATTATTTGGAGCACTTGGACGATTTTCATATGCTTTCTTAGTTATCCTAAAAAAAAAAAAAAAAAAAAAAAAAGACTTTAAAAATCATTTTCAGGCATTTAGTTAAACTTACATCCATAAATGTAGAAGTTTATGCTAGTAACAGCAGGTATAAGAAATTTATCTTTTTCTTACTGTTGTTACATTGTTGCTTGTGAAAAGTAACAGAATCAGACCTATAATTTTAAGCCTTCCAGTTTATGTTGGTAGATACATTCATATCAGAAACTTCACCTAACTTAAATTGAACCCTATTTTCCTTGAAGTCCCCAATGATGTTTTCAGCTGAATGCTAATGTTTCAATGGTTGATAACATTCTGCATGTTCTTAGCCATATTCTGTAATGTTTTATTGTTTTTACTGAATTTTAATTCCAAGTCAGCAATGGGCAATTTTTCCCCCCTATATATACTACAGTGATATTTTTATCTGAAATGACCAGCTAAACAGATACATAAACTCTAATTTGTACAAGCAGGATTATGATACAACTTGTCTTCTGCAGTTTCCCGTGCCATAAATACGATATGCAACCAAACATAAGAATAAACTTTGTCAGACAAATTGTAGGATTTAAGTAATAAGTGCTAATAATTTTCTTGATTTTACCAAGCAGCTCAGACAAAGGCTGTTCTTGTTTGGTTCTGCCAGAGGTTATATTCTGAAACAGCTTGATGATTATAAACCTTAATTCTGAATGTTTGGTCTGTAGCTTGATTTATTTCAGTGAGCTTGCCAAGGTCTGAAGCTTTGCTAAATGAGCCTCGCTTAGTACTGGTCACTGTTTTATATGCATAGCATGCTGCAAGAAGCAGCACCCTCTATTGTGCTTTAGTCCTAATCTGGCAGGCTTCTTTTCAGAACTAAAAGAGAAACTCATTCACTGTACATTTTCAGTAAATGTTTCTCTGATTGGACTGTCAAGAGGGACTGCTAGGATAAAAAAATAAAAAATAAAATAAAATAAAAGTACTTGTGTAGTTGTTTTTCTTCATCATTTAGATATACAAATTATTGGAAGACTCAAATACTGTATCACTGGTACCTGAAAACATAATACTAGCTTCACATTAGTTGACAAGCCAGTAGCATTTTTTAAAAACTATGAATGCATTTACTTAAGTTTCTTTGAGAAGCTAATGGCTGAGCTCACAAAACACCTAGATAAGTACAAAAATACTTATGTGGATCTTCATTTTCCTTCACTACAAGAGATTATAGGTTTGAGTTATTCTTTATCATTATCAGAGCACATGCAGTTATATTGCTATACTTGGTTAATTAGGCACATTTTAGAAATAATATAGATATCTTACTCAAATTACGCAAAATCTGCTGGTTTGTATGATAATTAGCATTTTCAGATACCACACTAAACAACTACAACTCTTGATATTAGGTCTTAAAAATTTAGACAGAATTGTGAATTGAATCTCACCCCTTTTTGCTTTGGTCATCAGCAGACTTTACTACAGTGTGATCACCAAGGTCTTCATCCCTGTGGAAGTTAGAAACACCTCAGAATTAATCAAATTATTTGATTCAACTTAAACACATTAAATGAGTTGAATCATTTATGTTAAAGAAAAAGATGGTATACATTTAACAAAGAAGATTTCTCACTACACTCTGTACCAATATTGTTTCAAATCACAAGTTTTTAGTTAGTTATTGTTACCAGTTCAAACCAGTTCAAAGTTTCTCTCCAGCATGTCACTACAAAAGTTTGACTAGCTACTCAAAAGTGCTAAATTAAATCCTATATAGGATTGTGTAATTCAGGTTGGACGGGACCTAGGGAAGTCCCTAAACCAGGGTCAAAGCAGGGGTAGCACTGAGTTCTGACCACCTTGCTCAGGACTTTTTCCAGTTGATCCCTGAAAATCTCCAAGGACGGAGATAGCACAATCTCTCTGGGCACCCTGTTCCACTGCTGGACTGTCTGCCTTATATCCAGTCTGAATCACTTGTGTAGCATTTCATGACCGTTGCATCTCATCTTCCCACGCTAGAGCTGAAGTGTCTGACTACATCTTGTAAATGGACTATGGCTATATCATTTTAACTTGATAACATAATTTCATTTAGGACAGCCACCAGTACTGTGAGCTATAGAAATGTCACAAGCCTGTTATCTGCTTTGTTGATATATCCAGCACAGATTTCTCTCACTGTTATTTAGGTCTGTATATGTTCTCTAGGACTATATGACCACATCTATACTAGTAACTCACTGGCTGCAAAAAAACTGATTTGATAATATTATTTCTATTAAATGGTCTATAACTTAAAAAAAATGATGGTCACACACTGACTATTAAGAGCTACAATAATATAAATACTATCCTCCACACTGAATTACTTATCTTTACTATCCTATATTTAATAGGGATTTTTAAAGTTAGATCATATCAAAGTTTTTTTTTACTCCCCTAATGATCTTCATATAACAGAACCTATTAATACCATTATGTAACCAAACACATTTTACAAGAGTGTAAGGGAAAGATGACAGTCTTGCCTCCTATTTTTCTGAGAAGCAGCATTTATTTCAGTAATATCCTCAAGGTCCTTTCCTCTGAAACAAAAAACATATACAGCCGTTACAATATTTCCTCAAGCTGGGAAGAGGTAAAGTGTAATAAAATAAAGGAATATACTTATACACATATTTAAAAGGATAAAATTAAATTGTTGGCTACATTTATGTTCAGAATTAGCAGACACTTAAGTTCTTGACTATAATAAGAAAATATGTTAACAATTTTCCACTGGCAAGGTAAAGATCTGTAAAATTAAATAAAAAATATTATCTAGGACAGACAAGAAAATACAGGTTTTGTTTAAACATATCAGTGCAATAGTTAAAAACTCTTCTTTGCCAGTGGAAATAGCACAGGAGAAACACGAACCTTCCAAAGAATTTAGTATTAAATTATAGACTCCAAACATCCTAATCCCAATAAAGGTGTTATTTAGACTAAAAAATATATACTTCTAAAGACAACACCTAAAAATATGTCCAAATATCTACATAATTTTTGCTTCTGGAATGACAAGTTATCTGTGTGTGTCATCACAATGAAGGCATTAATTATGTCTGTCCTTGTACCGAAAAGGTAAGTATCCAGAGACTCACAAACTTCAAATATAAGAAAAGATTACTTTTATTACTTTTTTTTTTTTTTTTTTTTTTAATTTTGGAAGTATGATGAAACTATATGTAAGCTTTGCCTCTGGATTTTTTTTTAAACTGACTTTAAACTGTTTTTTTAAAAACTTTGTTACAGCCTGTTGGGACAACATTTATCATCCATGATTTCTACAATAATTTGCTCAATGCCCCTTCCCTAAATATATTAAAATATTTCTGTAAGAGTTTTATGAGAAAGCATGTAAGGCAAGTATGGAAGCTTGCCATAGATATCACTTGTTCAGCTGACAGTGCACATGTCATTAATTCATCTGTATTTTTACATTCATGTTAATATAATTCTGTATAAGGAATTCTACTTATTATAATATCTAGGAACATTTTACAGATTTGCAACATTACCTTTCCTAACATTCTTATCATCACAAACTACTCGCTGCCTTAGAAAATCAGGGCCTGAGAACTTTGAAGACTTACTCTTTGTCACTTGTGAAAGACCTTGGATTTACTTTGATGAGGTCATCAAGATCTTGTTTCCTGAACAAAAAACAGATCAAATCACAATTAGTATAGCTGGCTAAAAAATAGCCAATTTAAAATTACTTAAACAGAAATGATAATTCACATTCTTTATGAAAGTTGAAATTAAATTGATAAGAAGTTCAAAGCACATATCATTTTAGTAATTCAATTATATTCACAGAATCAGCCATATGCACATAAGCACACACTCTTGCTACAAGCAGCATATTAGGTTTCGGAAACAAATTATAGCTTACACTTGTCTAAAAAATAATAATTCCTGCTGAGCATATCATGGGCAACTTCAAATACCTCCTGTCCTCTAACATGCTATAAGTATCTTTACCAGAATCCTAAATCAGCCAAATATTCCTGATATATGTTTGAACAATGTCTTATCTAAAATGTAATTGTGGACTAATCCTTTATGTCTAAGTCAGTCAAAAAGTCATTTAGTCTATTTTGTAGGCTGTCTGGACCTACTCCTTCCCAATTAAATTCTCCTTTCTCACAAGAAATTCCAAGTTTAAACTGAGGGACACTGAGCACTAGTTACATCCACCGATTATTGAACTTTCATAAAAGCGATTATTATCTGATTTAAGGGGAAAAATTGTTCTCAAATTAGAGTCTGTTGCTTAATTATTTTTCTCTTTTTCAGTATAATAATAGTAAACATATATACAATAAAGTAATGTAACTATTAGAAATGCAATGCAATGTCTTTTATACTTTTTTGAATTGAACATTTAGTAGTATCAAAACCAAACATAGGGTGATGCTTGAATGCCTTTATTTCCTTTCAGAGGGTTTAAATGCTGTCAATATGTTTCTGTAAAACACCTCATTTCCATGAAAATTCATTTTTCAACTGAAAACCCATCTACTGAAAATTTTCAACAATTTTACCTATAAAATTACCATATAAAATTACCATATAAAATTATCTATAAAATTACCATCTAGTAACCTTAACTTGCAACAAAAATTGTCTGGAAAAAATATATATATATATGCAAATTTGTCTTAAGAAGAAGGCAATAGGAAAAGAACAATGTTTGTGATAGTTTGACAGTGGGGCCTGATTTATAACTTTGTAGTTGACAATGCTCCATATGTCTCGTTGCTGACATTTCATTCTGAACAGTTCTGTCATGAAACAGCTCCTTAGTGAAAGATAAAGACAGACCTTTCAAACTTCTTCTTGGTCATGTTGGTCAGCTTTGAGGTTCAATTTGATGAGATTATCAGGATATCTGCTTCTTTATGAATGAAACAGAACCAGCTCAATGCACAGAGTCCACTGCCAATTAGCTAGAATTCCATACCAGTCACAAATGAATAACCTATATATTACATAGTTTTGCAAATTCTCTTTACCACAGATTTCATGCTATTCAGAGCTTTTCTCCAGAACATGGAGTCATGAAGTTATGCAAGAACCTTATCTTTCCTTGATGAATGGAAAACATATTGTTTCCCCAGTATTTGGAGGTGGCAATAGTAAGATGAGTAGTTAAGTCATGAATAAGACCTCAGATAGTTACTTTGCTCACTTGTATTTTTCACAGTTATTATTAAGCATTCAGCTGTGTATGTATCTGGTTTGCATAAAGCATATGTTATTACTTGTCTCCTGAATCCTCTATGCCCTTATGTTCTCACAAGTGTTTAAAATATGCATCTCAAGTCTTCTATAACGTCTACTCAAGTTTTGTGGATGCAGCTATGTCAATTATCATCTTTCTGTGCCTTGCAAACCTCAAGTATTTATCAGCCTTAGGGTTGTGTACTCACCAAAAACACAGAAAGCAGTAGATTTGAGGCTCATGTTCATTCAGTGAACAGTCATGGCTTTATATGCAGTTTACTCAACAGGGTGGTCAGTAGCTTTTCTGCTTACTTTGCTGACTCATAGCATGAAGCAACAGAAAGGCTATGACAGTATCAGATCTGTACCCTACAGCACCCTGCTTCTATGATTGATTTTCAAAGGAATACAGGCATTTGGGGAACCTTTTTTTGGGGAACCTTTTTTAAGACTTAGCTCAGTAAATAGATACACTTTACATTTTCACTCAAGTTATATATATATATGTAATATTGTATTCACTTTTTTCCAAATTTCAATTTAGTATTTTTTAATATCTCTTGGGTATTATTCTTTTAGAATCAGATAAATTAATCAAAGACACCTTCCTATAAAAAATCAAATAGTATGCAGACAAAAGTTTGGGCCTCTCAGTACAAGAAGGACATCAAGGTCCTGGAGCATGTCCAAAAAAGGGTAACGAATCTGGTGAAGAGTAGAAAACAAGTCTTATGAGGAGTGGCTGATGGAGTTGGGATTGTTTAGCTTGTAGAAAAGAAGGCTCAGAGGAGACCTTACTGTATATTTACCTTAAAGGAGGTTGTAGTGAGGTGGGAGTTGGGCTCTTCTCTCAAGCACCAAGTGCTAAGATGAGGGAAAATGGCTTAAATTGTGCCAGGGGAGGTTTGGGTTTGATATTAGGAGAAATTTCTGTACTGAAAGGGTTGTGTGGCACTGAAATAGGCTGCCCAGGAAAATGGTTGAGTCACAGTCCCTGGAGGTCCTCAAGAAATGTGTAGACGTAAAACTTATTAGCATGGTTTAGTGGTGGACTTGTCAGTTACTAGGTTAAAGGTCGGACTAGAAGATCTTAGAGGTCTTTTCCAACCTGAATAATTCCATAATTCTCTGAAAATGTGTTCCTACTACAAGGCCCAAATACAAGAACTTTTTGTATTAATCTTTGAGAGAAGTATTAAAATGTCTTAATGGTCTTGTATCAAAAGGTGCATAATGTAATTAATAATACCCTAAAAACTGATTGTAGAACTCTGGTAAGTTATATCACTTACAGTCTTGTTCTTCTTGTAGCTAACATTTTTCTGTCAACGGAGAAGGCAGAAACCACCTCAAGATCAGAAGAAAATATTCTTGCCACAAACCCAATCTTTTAATAATTTTTATATGTATTTTAACTCTCTTCCTGGGTAACTTCAGATTTGCTTTACCTTAAATTGCTCTGTTCACTTTTTACAGAATTTTCAAACAATGACAACAACAACAAAAGTTATCTGAAATAGTTCACCTTTTACATACTGTTTTTTTTTTTTTTGTAAATCACAACAAAAATAGATTCACATGCTTGCAATAATTTAAGAATCATTACTTTAGAAATGTGTTTCCTGGCCCATATTAATTCCTGGCACAATGTGAGGGATAGATGAGGTAGTCCTATTCCATAGACTTCAGACCATCATGACTATGCAGCCAGCAATTCCTCATACATTATTTTCAATACTTGGAGTGTTAGAATGCACTAACTGGCTTGCAAGGAGGATTTTACTTGCTGTCTGAAGGGATTGTAAGAAAAGTAATAAAAGTCTAGGCTGCATGAGCGTATATACCCTGACAACAAGCAGCCTGATTTATAGAATACTAACCCTGAGGAGGCCTAGTAAGTGAACAGAAATAATTGCAGCTGCAGTTTTCAGCACAAAAATATATGCTGACTGACTTGTTCAGCTATGTTTTATGGTTCCTAAGGAAGAAAACTTCATCTGTAAAACATAACCCTTAGAAGATATTAATTTATTGCACCGGTAAGACTTCTCTAACTTTCAACTTCATGCAACAGCTGCTTGGCATGACTGTGGCACGCAATTAGGGCTGACATCTTGCAAGATCTTTGACTTAAGGTAGCTGGTTAGTGCAAAGGAGACATCACATGGTATACAACTTCAGACAACTGGTTCAAGCATAGCACAGGTTAGCAACTGAAGTTAATGTTTGAGAGCCATTCTTTATAAAAGGATAAAACAAAAAATAGGGCTAATTGCAGGAATTAGTAGGTAAATGTGAATTTATCTGATTAGATATAGGGCATACTTTCAGGGATTTTTTAAATCTCTCTAGCTGTCCTTAGCAAAATGACATTTACTTTAGCAATAGTACACATGGGACATCAATGCG
The DNA here is from genome assembly GCF_011077185.1 of Oxyura jamaicensis. Classification (NCBI taxonomy): domain Eukaryota; kingdom Metazoa; phylum Chordata; class Aves; order Anseriformes; family Anatidae; genus Oxyura; species Oxyura jamaicensis. The sequence goes on from NC_048893.1 coordinate 160,250,639, forward strand.
GATAGAACCACATAACCAAGTGTCACATTTAATAACAATTGTAAAAGAGATGTCAAGTATTAATGTGAGGAAGAGACTAACCTATAAGGTCATATATTAAAGAAGCTCCTTTAATACCAGAAAATCACATGCAGTGAAAAGCCACTGTGAAGAATTATTTCCAGTTCGGGTATAACTGTCATTTGAAAAAAATAAACTACGTCAATGTCCAAGGCTGGCTGAATTTAATTCATACTTCTTTAGTTTGTCAACAGTTTTTTAGGATATAGATGATGATGGAAAACAACAGCATAAAACTTCTGGGATTACACACAGCAATTTAGACAAACCTGGGGAAATATCTTTCAAATATGGTAGGTAGCTTGTAACAGAGTACTGACATTTTTCAAAGGTCCTTCTGAAGGATGCCCCAAACACAGTATTTTCAGACAGCCACTACACCATTACAAACGTTCTGCCTGGGGTGAGTATTTTTAGAAATGGATGAGAAGGAGGCAGGACAGACAGCCTGCCAGGAGGATAATATATTCTTTGTTGATAAATTCAAGAAGATGAAATATCAGAACAGGACTGGAATTTTTTAGGAACACCCAACTCAGCATAACAAATATATGTTTTTGTATTCTGCATTAAAAAAAAAAAAAAAAAAAAAAAAGACTTGGAATGGCAGTACAGAGGGTTTTCTTGTCATATTTTATACAAAATGATTTGTTAAATCAAGTATTGACAAAATTAATACATGTATTAAAAAATAAAAATGTTAAGCCTTAAATTAAGACCTAGCTGTGCTTGTAATCTTCACAGAAGTATAGAGCACATTTCTATTGATTCATTTACTTTTCCCTTTGTAAGTAACTGTATTCAGAGGAATATAAATATATATATATATACATATTCTGCTTTTAACTTTCCCTTGCAGAAAAATGCTTAAAATAGCACTATGAATCTACATGGAAGCCCTAATCTGAAGGTCAGAAAAACCTATGTGCAACTGGACCACTGTGGGCCTCATGCCGCTGCCTTTTATTTTGCCTCAAGCACCTTGAGTAAAATAGGATTAGAAATTTGACAACTAATGAAGAGTCCAGCAGAATAAAAGGCTAGCAAAGATAAGTAAAGTAGGTTTAAAAAAAGCTGTCAAGGCAGGCTGCATGCAAAAATTATAGCTTACTTTAACCAGACACTCCTATTCTGCCATATCTTGAACCTCTGCGCTTCTCAGACACAAACAAAAAAGGGAAATTATTCAGGGATTGTGTAACAAGCTCTCAGAAAATTAGCTAATTTTCAAAAGCTTAATATCTGTAACCATGAATCAGTATTATCAAAAGTTTCTTCATTTACAGAAAAATTGTCCTTTTGGCTATCTCATTTTACTCATGTCTTTCTTGCTTTAATGCATAAAAGACCTATAGACATATTCTGTAAGTAAACTTTTAAAGGTATCAAAATTAGTGTATGATATAACCACCAAGTATGATTTGTTTCCTGTTATGCTCTGTATTAAAAACTCAGAGAAACTGAGTCATCTGTATTTTGCTATAACTTTCACTTTGCATTTGAGTTCTAACTCAGTTCACTTGAGATAAAGCTCTAATATTTTCCAGTCCTTCTGTTCTGTCAGATATGTTTGTGAGTCTCATTTATTTCAGTGAATAATGGTTTTGTAATTCTGGTTTATCTGGTGACAATTCAGATCACCATCAAAAAGGAAAAGGCAAGAGAATCCCATCCTGACATTCAAGCACAGGTAATACTTTATTGGTCTTGAAAACATTCAGATAAAGTTCCAAATGTCATAGAAAAAGGAAATGTATGAATCATTGCCTAACAAAGAGCTTTAGCAAAGTCACTGATTGTTTGATGAAAGCAATGAAAACCTTTCTAACACTTGTATTTGAAAATTTGGAAGGCAATGGAGAAAAACATAATCCAAAAATAGATCTTAAGATTTTAATCACATTATTCTGACTTTTCTTATGCTAAGGCCAAACTGAAGTTGATCCTGGACAAATGTGGGAAAGAGTGAGAAAAGAAATTTTAAACAGACCCTGGCCATATTCTTGAACTATGCATCCTCTGAGTATAAGGCAGGAAAATATGTGACAACTTCCTGCTCATTCAGTGGATGCATACTTAACCTGTAAGTCTTGCTGAGCCCATTTTTAGGTCTAGATGTTCTCTAATTCCTGAAAGATTTATTGCCTTATTACTTATAATTTCATCATTCCTTTTTGCTGATACACAAACAATTCACATAAAGACTCCAGTATTGTAGGTGGAGTTTCATGGATGAAAAAACAGGAGCACACAAATTTCACAAGACTTGCTGCAATGTCTGTAATCTGTGGGACACTTAGTGTCAAATCTCAGGATACTCAATGAGGTTTTACATCTACTCACTCTATCATAAGCATCTTCCTCAATAATCAAGATGCATATATTGAAGAAGTCATAAACAAGATTTTTAATAGACCTCCATTTCTTTTCTGATTACAAGCCATGAGCAGGCTTATAAAAAATACCGAGGTGACCCCCTTTTTCTAAGAAGATAATGATGCTGATAGAAGAGTTGTATAGAATTTGCTTAAAATGTTACGTATGATGAAGAAAACAGCTGCCCAAGAATCTTAACTGAACACCATGCTGTCTGTTGTCTCTTTTGGTCAATTGAGGCCATGAGGTCATGGTGAGCTATACGGAGCAAGAAGTCCCTTGGTCTGAATACTGATCATGATTCCTAAAATCTGCCGATAACCATCAAGCAGCCTCCATCTCTATATTCAGCACTGACTTTTCTAAATATGACACCAAACAAGTTTTATTTCTTCTTCTTTCTTCAGTGATCTTTCCCAGCTGACCTCCTACAAAGCATCTGATCTACAGCTGTTCCCTCTGCCATGACTGAATATGTAAAAGCTGCACTAATGAAATCTGGCTAAAACCTTAAGGGCATTTCTGCCCTTACCTAATAATGTCAGAACAGAGGAAGACAGTTTAAAGTTACAGAAACAAATCGCTGCCAAGTGAGCCTTCCAAATCTGAACTAAGGTTTAGTCTAGAATATATTAAGCATGTCAGGCACCTCACTGAATAAAGGTTAATATCATGGGCCTGTCTGAATTTTCATCTGCCATCTATGGCTGCTTTACTGTCTCTATATCACACTTAGTCATGTATAAATGAGAAAGAGTAAAGTTCTTTGAGAAGACAGTGGCATTTATTCTGAGGCAGGATGCATTTTCTTCTACACCACTATGCTCACTAATAAGTGCCAGGAGCCCTCATTCAGACCAAAGGCTGAGGAACTGAAGAGCTCTGCAGTCAACTGTGAAAGCCAATTTAAACTGTGCCAAAACCAGCGTAATGCTTACCCCTGAGGTTTTTAGAGTTAAATAAAGGGGAAGAAGCTGTTGACTGGGACGTTTTGTAGAACATAGACTGGGAAAGATCACTGAAGAAAGGACAACAACTTATTCAGTTTTGCTTGGAGAATACGTATGACCCTGCAAACGCTGCATTAACTTTTAAGTCAGGAATAAAGGGCTTGGGTCTCACCACATAAGCTCTGCAACAGCAAATCATTTATATCAACATGCAGAAAAGCTGTAAATCAGCACTCCATTCAAAGCCAAATCTGTCAGAATGGGGAGGCAGAAGGTCCCTGTCACTGGAAAGTAAATTAAGTTTTTTTTGCCTTTTACTGAAATGCAAAAATGTATCATCAAAAATAACTATTAATTTTTACTATCAAAAACAATTTTGAAAGTTTTAAGCCACTTCTCCTAACCATAAAAAGTAATTTGTCATTGTAGCCAAAGCCAGATCTAGCTGTAGTCATTACTAGTGAATTATGGGTATGCTTATGTGACTCCTGTTTTAGTACCTTTCTTTGCAACATATTTTGAGTGACACAAACGTCATTCAGACCATTTTACAGGTCTGCTGAAGCATTATATAGTCTCTAAAACGTGTAAGTAAAGAAACAAAACAAAAAAAAAAAAAAAAAAAAGAGAGAGAGAGACCAAAAGACCTTATTTGAGGACAACCAATTATACTCTGAAAAATACACAATAATTATTAGACAGAGTTATATTTGCTTCTACTGGCTTCTTGCCTACTTATGTATGTTAACTAGATATATACCATTAGACACCCTAAAAATGGTGAGATACCTATTCTATTCTGTTAACTGCATCCAAAATGTGGAGGTCATTTGTTAATTATACCTCAATGTATTCTATATTTGTTATGGCTTTACGACAGATACTACATCTAACTGTTCTATTTGAAAACAATGCAGAAAGTATTTTCTACTTTAACAGAATCAGGCTCAGGCCTGGCACGGAACAGTACCCAGAGAAGCTTAATTCTTAGCTGAAAGAGATACCTTTTCAGGTAAGTCCCTTTCAGAAGTTTTCTTTGTATCACTGACTAGTTTGGTAGAAAACCAATTACCATTTGCTATTTATTTTGTACTGAAATTAATCCATTATGCCTTTAACATCTGAATCAGAATCCTTGACGAAAGACAAATAATAATTTAAGTATAACTTTAAAATGCATGACCTGAAAATCTCTCCATTCTAAATAAAATATATTAAATTAAAGGAAGCAAGATAACTTTTAATAAATTTCACTATTACTACAAGTATTTTTCATGTAACTGTTTACTTCCCCTGTGTGGCACAATCATTTTTTCCAAAAGCACAGTATTTATAATTGCATCTTTAATAGAAGACAAGCACTTCTGCTGGCAGCTGCTTAATGCATATTTGGTTAGCATAAATTAAGCAAAATTTGTGGTTTTGTGAAATTGACACATGAGTAGCAGATGGTTGACATCTGAAACACCAGCCAAATCTAAAGGAATTATGACAAGAGTAGAGAGGGCGGAATTTTGCCCACCAAGATTACAGGCTACTTATAGTTTACATACTGACACAAATAGCTGTAGCGCAAGGTTACCATAGTAACTTGTAGACCAAATATTCCTCCAGCTCTCCGCCAATGGAGGGAAAGCAATACAAAGCTTGATATGGTAATGAGAGCCACCGGGGGATGATGAATGTCGACTGATTGAGAGTGGGGATTAAGTAAGACTTTAACACGTTTTTAGAAGTGAATGGCTGTGACTTCCCCAGTTAATACAGTGGCATACCTAATTCTCTAAGATTTCCCACAGTTGTTGACAGGAAAATGTTTCACTGAAGCATTGCTTTTTTTCCTAGGGATTACACTGTCACATGTCTTTTGCATGTTATTCTTACCTATTTTTTCTTGTTTTTACATACTGAGGGGAGGGGACATGATTCAAAATAATATAGATTGTGACTTTAGACCTCAGAAAACTATACATTGTGAATCAAATGAAATCCAATTAGCTAATCTAAACTCATTTTAGTACCTGCACAGCTTAGCATTACCAATCTATTTCTAATTAATTCACTTTTTAATTGCATGTTCAGGCACTTTATTATGGTTAAAGACAAATTTTTAAGTCAAAATATCTCAGCTCATGAGCTTTTTTTCATCATATTTTCTCCCCTTGTTCTTTTGAGGAGGGGGAGTGAGAGAGCAGCATGGTGAAGCCTAGTTGCCCATCAGTTTAAAACCACCACAGATGGGTATTGCTGATTGTTTTGAAAAATATGCCATCTCCATTAGTAGAGAACCTTACAGTTTACTGGAATTTCAGTAAAAAAACATTTCTGTCTTTTCCACCAATAGTTATCAAGATATTCTATACACGGATACATTTATAAGATATATTACTACATATGCCGTCTAACATACCACAAGACAAAATGCATCTGCTTAAACATACTTGTTTGTCACACTAAATGGTATATGTTATTTTTTACTATTTAAAATTTTAACAGTAGAGTACATAAATTTAGACTTATGTACATAACTGTGTGAAGATAGTACTGCTCCCACAATTTACTGAAGCCCAAAGAAATTATACTATATAATCCATATTACTGCAATTCATCTGCTTCTATTCTTTTGCAGCAACTATATATATCCTACTCTTTATGATGCAGGCTAGACACAATGAAAGAATAAAAAAACGTAAACATCTGAGGTAAGTTAGCAAGGTGGAACTCAAAGTTCATACTTTCAGGGCATTTGTTAGGAATAGAGGAATGCTGCATTTATCACACTCCACATCTAAAAAAAGCTATCAAATATGGAAAAAAAAATAACGAAGTACTTAAAATCACATTTACCACACACTATAACATTGTTTTGACTATGTCTGCTATTTACCTTGCTGTAGCTTTATCTTCCACATCAGTCTTTGATTCTTGAGGGGTCACTTGTTCTGATGAAAAAGCAGCACTACAATACAAATTGTGAAAAAAAAAAAAAAAAACAAAAACAGTGCATCAGATATTTGGAAACACATTATAACATTTATATGGGCTATCATTGTAGATGTATATTTTTAACAAACGTAACCACAGTGAGTTTGGATTTTTTGAGATTTTTTTCTATTATATTCTTTATACATATAAAACGTATACATAAAAAAAAAAGTAAATATTTATATTTTCATATTTTTATTTATTTGTGTCAGATTGGTCTGACAGGACCAGTTAGATTGGTCACTACTGGAATAATACAAAATGATAATAAAGTAAGAAGGTGGCCGATACAATTGAAAATAAGAGTTCATGCTTCTTTAGACAATCCTTCTATTAGGATGGCAATTAAACAGTGTCAGGTTTGTAGGTCCTTTAATCATAAACCATGAAATTACAAGCTAGTTAAGTAATATTTTCCTATTTTAGGCCATGTGAAATGTACTTTAATGAATGGATTTAATTAATTTATTTTCTAAAATTAGAGCAACCTTTGATGATACTCAGATAAGCTCAATTAGTCATATATTAATGCCTTTTACTATAAGCCTTTGTATGTGTATGGCTTTTTAATTTACTATTTTCTTTACTTTGCTTACCTATTCCTGTTCCTATTTTCGCTCTCACTTCAAAACAACAGTTTAGCATTAAGGAATAGTTGCATTAAAAACATTTGTAACTTTGAAATTAAAATTGTAAAGTAGTTTTTAATTTATTTTTTTTTTTCATTTTCAATAAAGATCCAATTAAGCATTCTAAACTATACAAAAGTAATTATAGTTCTGCAAGGAACTTTTTCATGCACTTCTGGGACACTGGCTATGGAGGAAGCCCCCCCTCCCAATAAATTATACAGTCTTTTTATTAAATATATATACATTATATCAAATAAATAAGTAAAAATAATCGATGTGTGCACAGGGGTGTGTTGCATTTCTAAATCTATTAAGAAGCAAAGTAAACAAGATGTACCTTGTTGGAGCCTTTGAATTTTCTGAAGTGGTCCTGTAGAGAAAGAAGAGTAAACATTTCAGAAAACAGGCAACAAAATGTCATTACTGAAGCACTTTACAAGATTTTGGATCAGTCATCAGCAATTGATTTTATTTTTCCTTGTTTCCAAGATTATAGTTTTGTTTCTTAATGTAGAACATAACTTGTTTAACCCAAGTAGCATAATACTAAATTCTGATCATATTCTTTATATGTTACTAAGACAGTAATTCTCCAATTAACATTCTCCAGTAAATCACTCTGATCAGTAGTGTTTTGTTTCCTACACATATTCCACAGCCAAAATAATAATAATAATAATAATAATAAATCAGTTACACTCAGCTTCTTATATTCTTAGCTTCAATTGCAATTTCTTTTAAGGGTTCTGTAAAGTGTTCTTAATCAGTTTGGAACTAAGGCAAAGCACTACAGAAGTTCATGTCATGCTTGAATAGAGAATGCTAGAATCAGGTCTCAGAATCAGAAAAGCAAATTAAAAAATAATCTGACAACAAAAAAATATTTAATTGCTGAACTCCCTTTCTGAAGACAGGCCATTCTCATATTTGAAGAAAAGACACAGGTCTTCTCTCCAGCTGTCTTTAAGATTGATAGTGACCTTTTAAAACTGTTATTATTATTATTAGCATCTATGCATGACACTTTCCTGAAACCCACAAGCATATGAAAGGTTCTTCTTTGCTAACTATTATTAGTTATAGTAATATTGCAGTTTCATACAGTTCACACATCTTCAAAGAACTTTTCAAAGATAAATAAATTAATCATTTAGTGTCCATCACTTTTTAACCAAGTGTCCTTGATGGCATTGTTGTTATATGATGACAAGGGTCATGAAAACTTCATAAAGAATATGCCTGTATTTTGGTCATCCCTGTATAATAAAGGAGTAATTGGGTAATTAGTGCTGAGAAGGAATCCCAACATTTTACTGGAAGCTAGGCAGGTGTCATGTAAAGATACATCCCGTGCTTTCAATATTACCATGATACAGTAAGATATTCAAATGAAGCCAGATAAATTCATAACAGTTGACATAATCAACTTTTCTTTTAAGCAACGACTTAAAATAAAATAAACTTTGGCATCTAGGAGCTATTTTTCTGCTGGGTGGTGAGTGACTTTGAATCCTGGCCAAACAGATGGACTGTAGTAAACGCAGAATAAGATTTAAAATAATTGCTAAACTTGGATTTAAGGAATCATCTTAGAGTCCTCCAGTGTTGGAAATTCGATAGAAATGCTACCTAGGATGCCAAGGAATCCTACCCAATACCACAATCCATTCACTTCTATTTGATTTAATTTTGATCATTGATAATACATTTGTACTAATGTTGGAAGCTTCCCAGATTAAAAGTAGGGAGGCACAAGATCATGATGCACCCAGTAGGGAACCTAAACAAAGAATATCATGAATGTTCATTCACAAATGTTTTGTCACCCATATTCTTCTTTTAGATGTGAACACAACTCTCTCTTTCTGATCTGCCAGAAAGCAACCATGATTTTAGAAATAAACATTAAACATTCAAATGCAAGTAACTTTAGCTTGAGATTTTCTTCTGAACTGTTTCTTGGACACCTTACTGGGAGTTAACTAAGCTGTTTTTGAGGTAGTGTCCACACAGTTAAGCAAAAGGGCTTAGATTTAGCCCCTGACTGACCAAATGACACCAATAGATTCCTGCCCATATGACTAGTTATTCTATAGCAGACTTGCCTTGTACAGAGCTAACTGGAACAGTCCAAAGTAAAATCACAGAAAGCATACAAGCATTGTAGATAATTTTGGGAGCACTTATGTAACCTTAAGTCACTGGCACTCCACATACTCAGACCCATCAATAACAAGCATCAATCTAAGAGCCCAAACAAGTATTTAGACATGGGATGCTTTCTCTACCAATGATATCTTAGCATTGTACATCCCTCAAAGTATTGTCCTGTTGGCTTCCTCCTGAAATCAACTCTAGCCCAAAATTACAAGAGGAAATACCCAATATCCATCAGTACTTACAATTTGGTTTCCACTGTTTCTGTTGTGGTCTTACTACTTGAAACTGGGGGAGGCATCCAAGATTGTCTGTCAGTGTTAACAAATAAGTTATTGAGTATTAGTATAATGTTATGGGACTGAAAAGTAAAAAACTTTAAATTAATGTTAGAATCTCAGCAATGCTACAGAAATGCCTGTAAATGTTCTTAAATTATTATTATTATTATATTATATTATAATTATTATAATTATTATATTATATTTTCAGACAACTGAATGGACTTGGAAATAACATAGTAATTTTAATTACTGTTGTATAAAATGTATTTTCTGACTCCAGACAGTCTTTTCTGCAACATGAACGATTCAAAAATATAATTCTTGGAAAACACAGCCCAACAGAATGTACCCTCAGCCCAAGCAGAGGGTGTCAAATACCAACCCAAGAAAAACATTCAGGCTGGCATTAGAGGTCGTATAAGCATCACAAGCACCTTCAGTTATTTTTTAAATTTTTCTCAAACCTATCACTCAACCAGTTTGTGTAGAAAAAGCAATTGTACCATAAACAATGCAATTCGATGATTACCTTTCACATATTCAAAGAGCCAGGAGAGAGCTACTGGGCTGAAAACACCATAAACTTCCAAATTAAGGTTTTTAATATGAAGACAATGACATTTTAATGTCATTTTATAACAACATTTTATAACTTTTATAATACTGCTGACCATAATGTTTGCACATGGAATATGGAAAAGAAAATCACAGACAGAATATGTAACTAGAAAAGATACATAAAACATGGCTTCATAGACTTAGGGGCACAAGTGAAGGGATGGGGTCCCAATAGATAGCCTCCTGTATATTGCCAGATATAGGAGTGTGGGAAGAATAGTACTCATGCAGATTTATACCTGCCTATGCAACTGGTGTCATCACCAGGGCTTTGGTTTCTTTAATCACATAATGTATCTCAACAAAAACAGATCACTGGAGAGATATGGGATCCACCTGTCTAGGAAAGGAAGAAGAATCTTCACTGGCAGGTTGGTTGACTTAGTGAATTGGGCTTTAACTTGGGTGGTAGGGTCCTCAGCTGTGACACTTGCAAGCTACAAGGTGGAAGAATGCACCTACCAGAGTAGTGATGAATGCTCCCCAGCCCTCCAAAAACGTTCTACCAGAAAAGCTAGACAGTCCAGTTGAAGTGTCTGTATTAATACACACAGCATGGGTAACAAACAGGAGGAGCTGGTAGCCACTGTCCAGCTGGAAAGCTATGATCTGATCTCTATCACTGAAACATGATGGGATGAATCACATGATTAGAGTGCTGCAGTCAGCTTCTATAAACTGTTCAGGAGGGACAGGCAAGAAAGGAAAGGTAGTGGGAGGTTGCCCTCTATGCAAAAACAAACAAAAAAAACAAACACAAAAACAACAGGATTGATTGCACAGAGCTGTCTTAAGAAACAGCCATGCACAGATTGAGAGCATATGGGTAAAAATTGGATATCAAGCCAAAAAAATGAAACTTCTTGGTTGGTATTTACCCCATGCTGCCTGATCAAGAGGAGGATGTTGATGAAGAGTTCTTTCTTCAACTACAGGAAGCATCATGCTCACCCACACTGATCCTGCTACGGGACTTCAACCACCCTGGCATCTGCTGGAAAAGTGGTGCAGAAAGCTGAAAACACCCTGGGAGACTCCTCGAGTGTGTCGAGGATAACTTTCTATTCACAGAATCACAGAATGGCTGAGGTTGGAAGGGATCTCTGAAGATCATCCAGTCCAACCCCCCTGCCGAGCAAGGTCACTTAAAGCACATTGCGCAGGATGGCATCCAGGTGGTTTTGAATATCTCCAGATAAGGAGATATTCAAATATACTCCATAACCTCTCTGGGCAACCTGTGCCAGTGCTCTGTCACCCTCAGAGTAAAGAAATGCCCCCTCATATTCAGCCAGAATCTCCTGTGCTTCAGTTTATGCAAGTTGGCTCTTGTCCAGTCACTGGGCAAAACTGAAAAGAGACTGGCTCCATCCTCTCAACACCCTCCCCTCAGATATTTACATGCATTGATGAGGTCTCCGCTCAGTCTTCTCTTTTCCAGGCTAAATAGGCCCAGCTCTCAGCCTGTCCCTGTATGACAGGTGCTCCAGTCCTCTAATCAAAGTCCAGAGGATTGAAAGAACAACCAGAGGAGAAGTGTTACTGGACCTGTTGCTCACCCGTGTAGAGGAACTTATTAAAGAACACCATACTGGAGGTATCCTGGTCTGCCGTGACTGTGCCCTAGTAGAATTCAACATCTTGAGGGATATAGGCCAAGGAAAAAGTATAGTCAGGACGCTAAAGCTCAGGAAGGTAAACTTTCAACTGTTTAAAGGACTAATGGAGAGGACCCCCTGGGAAACTGCCCTCAGGAATAAAGGAGCAGAAAAGACATTTGTCTTAGGACACAAAAGCTTTCAATTGCAAGAAATCAGCAATTTCTCTCATGCAAGAAATCAGGCAAGGAAGGCAGGAGACCAGCATGGCTGAGTCAGGACCTATTAACCAAACTAGAACACAGTAAGGAAATGTATCAGCAGTGGAGGAAGGGACATACATCCTAGGAGGATTATAGGGATATGGCTTGGGAGTATAGGGATGGAATCAGGAAAGACAAAGTACAGATAGAGCTAAACTTTGGGACATGAAGAATAATAAGAAGAGTCTGGAGGAATGAAGTCCTATGCTGCATAGGAGAAAATCAAGTCCACAGGACTTACTGAGATATCCCAGCGACCTGAGGGAACTGGCAGATGAAGTTGCTAAGTCACTATCCATCACATTTGAAAAGCCATAGCAGTCAGGTGAATACCCCAGTGATTGCAAAAGGGGAAACAATACCCCATTTTTTAAAAGGGTGAAAAGGAGAACACAGGGAACTAAAAGACTGGTCAGCCTCACCTCTGTGACCAGTAAGATCATGGAGCAGATCTTCCTGGAAACCATGTTAAGGCATATGGTGGACATGGAAGTGATTGGAGACAGCATACATGACTTCAATGACCCCATGGAAGGGCGGTTGGAACTAGATAAGGTTTAAGGTCCTTTCCAACCCAAACTATCCCAGGATTCCATGATAAATGTACAGGTTTCCCCAGCAGTACATTTTAAATAAAAAATGTAGTTCTTTGTTCTAAACCCCATTTTTTTTTCTCTTGTTCAGCCAATACTATCTGAAATACATATTTTTAAAGCTACCTTTGTAACATGCCAAAAACCTTTGTGTACTTCATATGTACTGAAAACAGCACAGGGTCAAGTTTGGCATCAAAGATTTCAGCTGGTTGCAATTAGTGTGAGCTACAATTCTTTAAATTTAGACACTGTAAAGACACTCTTGCTGAGTTAGGGGCTGCAGTGAAGAATTAGCATCTATTGTGCTATGTCCACAGAGCTTGCAAATTGGCTGTACAGAGAAAATATTGTAGTACAGTACTCCCAAGGAAAAAAACAGAGCATGGAAAAGATGAGTTCTCCCTGATGCTTGCTGAAATGTTAGAGCTTGATAGAGGAAAAAGTCGATAATGGTTTTCAATATAATTGTGATACAATACTGAGGTTTAATTCAGTGCTATATATCCTCTGGAAAAAAATGTGGCAATGAATACCTTTTTTTCTTGATTGGAGAAGTGACAGCAGTGTTTGTGGATGATGCATTAGGAGTCCAAGATTGTCTGTTAAGTAAATATAATTCAGTTAGTCAGTTAATCATCTTCAATAAGTGCATCATTTAAAATGAGAAAACAAGGATAAAAATGAAATTTCCATTATCAGAAAGATACAGCTTTCTGGTATAGTCTAATTATGTTTACATATGCCAACTGAAATTTTGGAAACACTTCAAAAGCTATCAGATTTGGAACACTGTAAGGTATTCTGATGCTTAAAAATATGTCTTTACTTGATATTAATTTCTGACTTCTGAAAATCTTTATTTCTATATCTACACTTCAGGCTCCAACTGCTAAAATGTTAATATCTTTGGGTTTTGTACTTTCAATTTTATGTTTCTTATTTAATTATGGCAATGCTGCTCTATTTTATGATATGCCCGTAAAAAGAGCTGATATCCCTCATATTTCTTACTACAGAAATTCCAAGTCAGTGATTTTTCTCATACAGTTCATCAAAAAGTTATTGTCTTGCCCTCTTCAATTCTTAGTGTAATGAGAATAACTGAAGAACAGAGTTTTAAAAACTTGTTTATCACTGTCTGGCAGGAAAAAATATATACCATTTAAGTCTCACTTAAGTGTCACTTCAGAATTCATGGTAGGTCTATTAAATTATCTCCCTAAAAATATCACAAAATCCAATTTATATGATATTTCATGCATCATCATCAGTATGATTTACAACATTATGGTACAAAATCATATTTTTTTTAAAAGACCTTGCTTGAACTTTAAATGCCAGAGATACTCATTTGCTCTTCAGAGTGAAATCTCAGCACTTCGTAAGATGACATTTAATTGCTAGGCTGAGTCTTCACTAGCAACTGTATTCATTTCAATTTATTGCTTGTAGAACTCTACTGACATTGCTGAAGGCACACAGTAATATATTTATTCCTTATAAGTATGGCAACTGAGCTTCTTTGACTTCCACTTTTTAAAATAATATATATATATATATATATATAAAACAAATTAGTAGAGCTTTAGGTTCTTTAGAAAATAATTTTTCAGTGATGTTGAAACATGTTAGATATATCTTGTGGCCACTTCTGAATCACAACTGACTTATTTATAACATGTCAAAGATTTTGTACTACCTTATTTTAAAAGAAAAATTAGCTTCAACCTGTTCAAAATGAAAAAGGGATCTTCTGAGAAGAGAAAATCTGTCAAATAAACCCTAAATTTTCTGTTTGCTTTCAGTTGGAAAAATCAGTTAGCCTTGCTATCAACAGAAAATATATTTTAAATTTTGATTCTCAAGTTTTCCATTGGTCAATGCTCAGTGGTATTATCCACTGAAAACATGAAGCAGGTGGTTTTTTTTTTTTTTGCTAGTCCTTGTTTTAATCCATGTGGAGAAATGTTGCAGTTCTGGGGGAAAATTCCTCTTACTCTGAAGAATAAGAAAACATCTGAAAGACATCAGATGAATTGTCCTCCAAAAGATTCTTTTTCATCTCACTGACTGTAAAAAGAGTCTATGATAACTTAGGTATGGATGGCTACATTCCAGATGACAGATGGTGAAATGAAGCCTACAGTTAAGCTATATACCATACAGATTATATCTCTATATATTCCTGATACATATATGTAACTTAGATGAATACATGATAAATGATATGTAATACTTACATGATAAAGTTTCCAAAACTCTTACCTATTGTTTTGTTTATTATTCAGAGTGGGAGACTTATTTATGTTATCAATATCACTTCTGCCTGGAATTCTGGAAAAAAAAAAAAAAAAAAAAGATTATTTATAAATTATGTACATACAAATAAATACATAAAAATTATGTATTATTTATAAAACATACCCTAGATATTTAAAACCAATTTCAATAAAATTAAGAAATAAAGCATCGTTTTGTCCTGTGTACAGATTAAAAATTCATCAATATCACTATACGTTTAGAACAGAAGTAGACTTAATATAAATTTAGTGTATTAATACACAAACAGTCTAAGTAGGTCCCTGAAATATGATCTATGATCATGCTAAATATGATGTTAACTTTTACTTGTAAAACTTTTCAGCTTCTGA
>NC_048893.1:160265818-160315816 GCF_011077185.1 Oxyura jamaicensis
AGTTAATTTATGGAATAGAACAGAACAATCCCTTTAAATTAGATCAGAATACTAGAAAGTAGGCAATGTTTTTCAGAGAAGTGGTAAAAAAACCATCCCCTTTCCATCTCCCTCACTATCCCTTGAGAGGTACAAGTCTTGTCTTCTTTATTGCTTTTAGAGATTAAAATGATTCAAAAATATTCCAGTGTAAAATGCCTGATAAAGTGTAGTAGTGACCTATAGGAGCAATATCCATCACAGCAGTTAGATTGTTTTAGCTTAAATTGATTTTATTAAGCCATTCAGTTTACACTAAGAACAATGTGATTTTTCAAGTCCATAATGGATTCTACAGTTGCTGCCTAAAAGCCATCCACAGTTTCACAGAAAGCATTATGTAGCTATCATAGCTGAAACATAGCTTAAATACTGATATATTTCAATTTTCATTCCAAAAATGGAATCACGGATTGGTTAAGACTGGAAGGGACCTCTGGAGATCATCTGGTCCAGCTCCCCTGCTTAAACAAGGTTAACTAGAGCAGGTTGGATGTGTAGACATGTGAAGACAGCAGGACTATGTGTAGACAGCCAGAATATCCTTTAATAAGGAGAGTACAAAATTCTCAAATATAAATTGATATGTATTGAAATAGATCACAAATACTAAGTTGAGGTATTTGTCTTAAATAATCTGATAAATTAGCTGAAGAATATTTTGAGCTACTACTTATTTACATATCTAAATTACATAATTTTGTTTAGTTATGTATTCACATCTATACTACAGAAGCTACAATAGAAGGTACAAAATAATTAAGTGTACAACTATAATGCAATATCAGGTACAAAACTTTTTGTACACCACTGTCAGCTATGTATCACAAGTATTTAATGGAAACCCTTCAAGTGGGCTCTGGGGCACAATCTGTTAAATTTAATTGTGCATATAACTACCTCATATCATGGGCTGTGACCAGCAGTTACAGTTACTCAAAAGATCACTAGAGGTCTCACTAAACTTGCAAACATTGCTGTGGGTAAAATGAGTGTTCTAATTCACAACTATCCAATGAACCAGCATTTCATCAGAGTTCCATTTCATGTTTTCAAGATTTAAACACAATACTTTAGGTAGTGATGTATTATCTCATTTTAGATAAGACTTAAAGGGCCGCTCTGGCATGCTACTCTACAGCTGCTCAGTGTAGCAATATTTTGAAAAAAAAAAGGTGAGGAAGAAAGCTAAATATGATGTTAACTTTTACTTGTAAAACTTTTCAGCTTCTGATAAGCAGTGATTGAAGTATATCTGTTTGCACACACAATGCTGTCTCCAACAGCCAACCTTTGGATTAGTAATCCATTTATCCGTCTAATATTTTTCTGAACCAATTTAAACATCTGAACTTAACAATATCCTGCAATGGTGATTCCTATAATAAGTATATGTGTTAAATGAAAAACAAATGTTCTTCTTTTTTTTTTTTTTTTAATCATTACCTACACCTTTCATTCTCCTCTTTCTTAAAGTGAAAAAATGGCAAATTCTTCCTTACTCACTTTCCCTGCATCACACTCTTTTCCAAGCTGAGATTTTTTTTTTCTCTTCAGACATTCTGCATATGAAAGCTATCCTGTACCTGCAAGCATACTTTCCAGCCTTCCTCCCTCCCCCCCCCCCCCCCCCCCCTTTTTTTTTCCTTCTGGTTCTACTGTATTTTCTTCACATAAGTGAATATTGCATTCAATGTTCAAGATGTGAAGAACTGGTTCATACCATGACTGAGCAGTGGTGTCTGATTTGCTCTCAATTTGTTTTCTAATAATTTCTACCATTTCAATGGATTAGATTATTAATAAAGCAGACAATGAACATGTCTTGTTTGCTTCAGTCCCATATCCTATGATTTGCTTGCTATAAATGCAGTTAGTATTTATTCTTCCTGGAAGTTATTCTGGACATGGTAGCATTTAGTACTTGGAAAAAATAACATTATTTTAATTTTCACTATATGATTTTTAAGCTTTCTCCCATTTTTGTTTAATATTTAGCTAGTTGCTATTAATAAGAGAGGAATAAATGGATAAATATTTTTTTTCTTCACATCTGAATGTCGCATTTTTTCTCTGTGATAGGTGTAGATCTACATGCCAGTACAAGCATATGTGCACCTACTGCAGTTGAGCTGTGGATCTCTAACAGGTCAGCTGTACCTATGCTTGCACCCAATGGTGCAAACATGTAGTCATCCCCAACATCTGTTTCAGGACTTTCATAATAAAACTGAAGTTCAAATTTTGTAAATATTGGGCTAGGCTAAATTCATATCAAACAATAGGTTCTTTGAATATGGAAATGGCAATATCCAGGAAGCAGAGTTGTATTTAAAATGGCTTGTAGATATTCTTTCACTGTCAAATTTCTACATGCTGGTAATAACAAAATATCACTATTCTGTTAGTCAAGCAGTTTATTTCTGATCTTTTTCAATAGAACTTCAATGACTATTCTGCCATTTTGAAAAATAGGTATTGAAAATACATTGATCCAGATAGAAAAATATTCTTAAAATTCTATTCCTTTGAAATACTACAGTCATGGCCGCAAGAGATATAAAGTAGAAGAGTGGAAAGATGTTCCAATCTCTGGCTTAAAAACTGGTAGCTTTCATATACATTTTGCAGGATAGAAGATTACCATTTTACAACATCTTAGCTAGAAATAGATTATTTTCCATGTAGACAACATGACTTACAATAACTTGATAAACAACTGAGAGAGATCTCCAATACTGAGGATATTCTTCTCAAGAACTGTCAAGCTAGAACAGAGCTTTAGATTTTATTTTACATTCCAGAATCATACTCCATTTTTCAACTATGCCTTTTGGTTTTGAAAAGAAAATAAAGGAGAAAAACAAAACAAAACAAAACAAAACAAAACAAAAAACTTCTTTATGCACTTTTTTTTTTTCTTTTAACAATCTAGGCATATTAACAATATGGCTGTTCTGGAGACTAGTTTATTCTAAGCTTGAGTTTTTCTTTACTATGGGTATGCTTGCCAGAAACAATTTATAAGAAAATGAGGGAATTGTGCCTGGTGGAGAACATCCTTCAAAGAGGAAGCAAAAGTACCAAATTTGACTGCAGGCTACGAAGAGATGCTAAGGGAAAATACATCACCACGCCCTTTTATGCCTTAGGTTGCAAGTTTGAGGAGATACAGAACACATGGTCCACCCTTACAGAAGTGCCTGCTGGCAATGGGTGTGCACAAATTAATCCTGGAATGGCTACATTTCAGTTTTGAGAAGATGAGTGATTACTGAGAAAAAATAAAATACTTGACTGCAGCTTCCTCATTTTGATAATTTTAAGATAGAACCAACATTAGTCACTCAATTAATAGACATATTCCACGTTAGTTAACAGAAATATATATTCACATATGTAATCATTTCTCTATGCATTCTCTTTTTTGTCATCTGTTCATAATAAGAACTATTTATCTTAGATAGTTATGTGTATGAGAACACAAAGACAGGCAACTTACAACCTAAATACTGCAGGCACCTTTATTACCTCAGCATAAAACAAAAAGTCAAAGAGATAGAGATGTGTACATCCCAAAAACCAATGCTATTCAGCAACACTAGAGAAACTGGAATTGCCCTACAACTTCTAAAGTAATAGTCAGGGATTCTATGCAGGAAGTTAAAGCTTCAAAAATAGTTTTGAAGTCAATGAGTGTGTGTATAATTGTGATGTAGCTGATATATTCTACTTGATTTTCCAGATAGACTCATAGAAACTTCCTTGTTAAAGATTTTTAAATAAGCTCATCTACTACATGGTAATAGAGAAGGTTCTCATGAATCTTCTCTGGTTAAAAAGTCAGAGAAAAAAAAAAAAAAAAAAAAAGGGTTTTGAATAAATGGTTTTCTTTTTTTTCAGAGTGGTAGAAGGGATTTGTACAAGACCTGTGTTTTTCCATATGCTCAGAAATTATCTGGAAAAGAAAAGTGAGATGATGTTGCTTGCCAATGACACTAACTCATGGCAGTCAAAACAAATGCTGACTGGCACAGCTTTCAGAATTCATCTGCTAAAATGTCAGATTTCTAAAATGGCAGATGACATTCATTTTTCTTAGATGCAAAGTAGTGCCTGACAAGAAAAACAATTGATCTCTGAACTAGCTATTATCACTCAGGAAAGAGGTCTTGGAGTTATACATATAATATTGTGAAAATGACAGCTCAATTCTCAGCAGCACTCAAAAGAGCAAATTCAATATTATGAAGTATAAGAAAAGGAATAACAAATGAACCTGAAGCTATTGTTATACTCTTGTACATATAGAAGGTATGTTCTGAAGTGGATCCTAAGATCAAAAAAACTAATACAGAAATAGAAAAGATATGGAGAAGAGCAATAGGTAGAATAAAGTTACAGATTGGCTTCCTCATAATGAGGAAGGAAATACAGTAGGAGCCTGTATCCACCAGCCCATGGAATAATTGATGGAGGTATGATAAGAGCTCTGTATCCCATTCTGTTCCAGCCTTCCATGGATACACTAGATTTTATGCAACAATTTTACATTGTTTCCTACAACACAAGAAGCAAGGATCATTGAACAAAATTACAAAGAGCCAAGATCCAAACAAATGTGTACACATTTTCTAGAGTGTGCATTTGAATTCTGGTACTGATAGACCTTGGGTGTTGCAGAGAGCAGATATTAATGTTGACTGAATTGTGAAGAAGTGATGCAGAAAGAATTTGCAAATACAGGTGTAGTCATGTCTTGACACAGGTCGAGGCTGGCGAGGACATTCAAATTAAGTACCTTTAAGATAAGTATATGGTTCTGATATTTGTACTGATCACACTATGAAGTGGCAGCAAGGATTTGCAAAGAGCTATGGTTTTAGACATGTTGTGCTTGGCTATTGGAGATAGGATTCTGCTTTATAGTTTGACAAGCAGGAAAGTGGATAGTTCATCTGCACAAGGATATGTACATTTATGAGCACAAGAATTCACAGAAATTTATACAAAGGAAGTAGAGCAAGATGTCAAAAAGAACCTTTTCTCAAATCATATTTCCATTTGTCTCATTTACAGTTCATGCAAAAATCATACATAATCTTCTATTTAGACAATAAATACAAAAATTAATATATAATTTATTTCATTCACACCTTCATGTTTAAGTCCACTCATACATATGAGAATCACAAAATACAATACATGTGGAAAACAGTCCTACCTGTCCAAGGTAGTATCAGATCTGTATCGTCCAAGTACAGCTTTCTGATCTTCCTTTTCATTTGTGCTACTGATATAAAAAAGGTTAAGAATGACAATTTGCTAACTGCTTTTATCAAACAACTTGTCACAAACAAAACAATATATAGATCTTAAAGTACCATACAGAATTTCAGATGTTAACAGATCCAACCCCCCTAATCACTAACTCAACAATTAAGCCAGATTTACCATAAGAACAGATTTGCAATGGAAGCATAACTACACTATAATTGAATGCTCTTGCTATAAACAGGATTTAGTAAAAGAGTGCTCAGTTTTCTTTGTCAATATCATTAGAAAGATATTTAGACAGTCTACCATACCTGTGTAGGCTATCTTGGGATTTGTACTGGTTAAGCACTGCCCTTCCATAGTTTTCATCAGCACTTCAAGGAAAAGAAAGACAACAGTTAGTTAAAATTTGAATAATATATTTTTAAAAAAAATATGTTTGTGTTTTGTTTTGTTTTTCAAAAGATTTATGTCTTCAACAAGATTTTACAGTCATTTACCACTGGCCACACCAACTACACATCTCCAGGTTAGATTACTACAGACATTTTGGAATGTCTGAATCATCTCTCCCTATGTGCTGTTCATGGACCAAATAATGAGGGCCTGGTCTCAAGACAGTTTCTACTGTAATACAAGTCCTAGTTTGCATTACAGTAAATTTCAAGTGATTCCAACTTCACTAAGCTCCTTAAAGGAATTTGTCAATATTTATAATCTTCACACCTGTAAAAATGAGTCAGACGGTATTCTTGCAACCGAGATATATGAAATATGTATTTTGCATGTAGGGAAGAAGATTGAGATGCTCATTACATCTCATTAAATGAACATTTCATGAAAGTCCTGATAAAAAAAAAAAGTCAGTGAAAGTCCAACAGACTAATAGTTCCAAAAGGCAATCAATATTTCATCAAGATGAGCAAGTAATAGTTATTTGATGAAAATTATGTAATTTTAGGTAATATAATTCATGAAAAAGTTGACAGTGCCAGAAAAGGTACATAGCACACTAAACCAAAGACAGAAGAAATGTACTTCAGATCTTTCCTACCTTTCCTCTTCAGGTCTCTTCTTTATCCAGCTGTTATCTTGCAAAAGGGTCCGTCGCTTGTTAACATCATGAACAACTTGTCTGCTTTTAATTGCAACAGAAGGGCTCTTATTATCTATAAATGCAGAGAAAAGTGTCTTGAAAATGGAGGTATGGGAAAGCTTTGGGAAGTTAAAGTACTGTTAGAAGAGCTGAAATCTGTAAAAGTTCAGCACAGATTGAGTCTTCAGCTACCAGGTACAGACACAATACTTTTTTTTAACATCAGAAAAGAAAAAGCACAAATATTATGTTTGAAGATCCTGTTTAGTACAGACTCTTTTCCTGAAAAGTCTGCAGATTAATGCCTACAACCTTAAAGGAAATACAGAAGACCAGTTTACCAAACTGAATTCAGTTTCATCCTTAATATGAGACAGCTTGGAATAATTTTTTGATGTAAACAAGTTTTATAGATCTGATAAAGGAATTACAAAATATACATGCAACTGTAATTCCAGGAAAGCTAAACTAATGAATCCTATTTCTCAGGGGGTTGTCTGTGGTTGGATTTTCAGATGTGTGACAAGATACAAATTTCAAATGAACGCTAATGTTGAGATGATCACAAGGTCCTCCACCCACACTCAACCCAACATGTGTGGATTTTCAGGTTCCTCAAAAGGGTCAGACTTCCTCTGAAGCTTTTACCTCAGTGGCTGAACAGAGTGGCTGAAAGAGAGTGAAAGTTCTATTTTCTAAACAGCTATCTAGTTCTACTTAACTTTTTATAAATGCAATACCTTTATCTTTTCAAAGGTTATCAGGAGGGACAGACAGAAAATCAGACAACTACGCACAATCATATGCCATGTAAACCCACTACACTTAGTTATGCTAACAACATAAAATATCTTTGCCCAACAATGCTAATATCTAGTATATTGAGTGACTAACGATATGATGTTCACTTGATCTACATGAATACGTATTCTTCACTATGATAGAAATCTGATGCTTATTTCCTCTGGTTTCTCTTTATGAGGAGTTTGACCCAAGAGCAAGGAAAATGATTCAAAGACTATTGTCCATTATTCCCGTTTGTTCATCTTCCCCCTAAATTTCATATCATACTCTTTCAAAGAGGATGCTCTTTGAAGTGAAATGTTTTTTTAGTACCATTACAACACTTCCCTTTAAAATGGAAGACTGTAAGTTGAATTCTAATAGAAACTCCATTTTTGAATTGTAATACGTTCCAAAACTTTCCCAAACAAAAGGTGAAAAAATAAATAACTACACAAAACCTTTACTGATAGTATCCAGTTAATCAACAAACTGACTGATTAAGAATACTGAGTTTATCGTTTTTTTCTTAAGAGATTTCAATGATTTTCTCCTAAGTCTTAAATCGTTGAGCATCCATGCAAAAGGATTTCTACACCACCAGATTTCAGGACATGTTATTATCTGGTGGTCAGTAGGGACAGTAGATTGTAAAGACTGTGTATAGAAAGATCACACTCCACAGTCCATATTGTGTCTTTTGTCAGAGCTGTGTTTGGCATTCTGCTGTGATTTATAAGAAAATATAGTTCTTGCTTTTGATCCAAGAATTTCAGCTGCAGCGATAACATGAAAAATGACAAATAGCCACAGTGAGGGGAACACAGTATCATAACAAAGCACCAAAACATTTACTTTAAGTAACAGAGGCCAAGAGTGATCTTTCAAATATATTTCCTTCATGAAAGAAAAAAACTGGAATACTATGATCAAATTCAATCTAATAATCTATAGCTGCCTGCAAACCAAACTGTGCTTGCCCTTAACTGTTGCAATTCACTATAGATATGTCCAGATCACTAAATAAAAGAAGACCAGTTAAGGAATTCAAGGAATGAAGGACTGGACTCTTCATCATTTGTATTTGCTTAGTTGCAGGCATGCTCTCTGGCTTTTTGTCAGACTAGCTCTCTCCAAGACTAAGCTGCTAGAGAAAGGACATACATTTAAGAAGCATGGATGTGACTGCATCTATGTGTGTTGCTGTCACAACAGGGCTGTTGGCCCTCATCCCAAGGTTTGCTTTTCTTTTCTTGACCAGCACAGATGCAGTCCTTTGAGATTATTACAAAATGAATAGGCACATCAAAGACGAGATTTATAAGAACATGCTGACCATCATATTAGGTTAAGAACAAAGTCATCTATCTTCATTGCATGATTTCCATAACAGCTTGTTCACTTCCACTTGACATAGCTTTTCCCTTAAAAATATTTATTGAAACCTGACCTAAAGACTTCAAGAGGGAAGGAAGGAAGGAAGGAAGGAAGGAAGGAAGGAAGGAAGGAAGGAAGGGTTACTTTAAATAATGTCATTGTCTCATAGTCACTGCATGTAATAGGCAAAGAAGACTATATGAAGTTCATTTGCTTGAAATATTTATTGTTTTGAATATACTATTAGTAATGACTGGAATGTACTAGGGATTTTGGTGAACCTACATAGAAAAACAAACAACAACAAAAAAGAGCAACAGTGAAAAAGAGTTTGAATGAAGCAACAAAAGCAAGAACTGTAGCTTCCTATTTTCATAAATACATAGATATTTTTAATTTGGTGCAATTATTTGCATTGAAAAAAACAAACAAACAAACAAACAAACAAAACTTAATTTTTAAAAGTAAGAAAAATATGAGTTCAAATATATACATCCCACAGATAAAACTTCTCTTCAGCAGGGACAGCTAATGGCAACTGAAGGGGTGGAAATAACTCCAGCATTCCTTTCATACTAATAGTTTTAGCCAGAGATGCTTTCAACTGTCTGCAATAAATTTAAATCTGTGCTGTGCTGTCAGCCATAACCTCCTCTGAATCTTGAAAAAAAATAACTCTTCAACGACAGGAACATAATATAAACACACTGATATGTTGAAGAAGTACTCAGTATATACTTAGCTATTAAAGCTATTAGTCTCTTATAGACAATATTTTTGTTTTCCAATGCCATTTTAGAAAAGCTCCTATCACCTACCCAAAAATCACTTGGAATTCATAGAAAACAAAACATTTTTAATTGCTTAGCACAAGCAAGGCTTCAGGAGGTCTCCTATGAAGGCAGCAGTCAAGGGATATATATTGACCTTTCATTTCAAGAAACATCACAAGTAATTTGCTAAGGCGTAAGGCCCAGGATTTGCTGAACAGTACTCATTTCTGGTCTAATCAGTTACCTTCCAGGTTTCAGTTACAAGTTAGATATAGATCCAATACAACATTTTAGGTCACATGAGTGCAGGGAACTTATTCCTTTCTTATTTTGGCAGTGGTTAGAGAGACTTGAATAATGGTGTTTCTAGCTACCATTCAATATTTTTTCTTTCTATTTTTTCCATTTACTGCTTCTTCACTATTTTAGTCTTAATCTTTTCGGCAGAGCTTGAAAACGGGAGCAGAGGAATTACCTCACAAACCCCAGATGAATTCAGCCACAAGTACTGAACATTAGAAATAAACTGCTGATTTCCGGCATGCTCAAGGGGAACAGGTGGTACAGCCTGTTTCAGGCTGCCTGCCCCTAGAACCAGTTTCCAGAGTCCATTTCCAAATTTGTGCATCTGAAGAGCCTCCTCAGAGGGCAGAGCACTCATCCCCTCCCTGCCCTCTGCTGCTCTGCAGCAGGGCTGCCTCACCCTGTGCCCTGCCTCCAGAGAATGGAAACATCAGCACAAGTTCTTGAAAGTTGTAAATAGATAAACCCACAGCTAATAAAGCTGTTTGCAGTCAATCTGCCAGGCAGGTTGCACAGTGCTCATGCCTGCAGTCAAGCTGCTTGCTTCCAGTCCTGGGTAGCACTGAAAGCATGGCCACAACCATCTTGATGCATTGCCTCTTAACGTCTCACCAAAACCAGGCCCTCAACACACCTCAAAACATATAGGTCTTTAGAAATATTATGTCCCATCTGACAAGGATTAAACAGATTTTCTCTGTCCTTCCTTACATTGTAATTCTCCTCAAATTCTCCTCATTTCCCAAGTCAGAGGGTAACGGATATCCCTGCCTGCCCACCACCCTCCCAGCCGCCATGCTGCCCTGAGGTTTCCATGGCACCCACAAGGAACCACCATCTTGCACCACACTGCCTGGCTTGCTACCCAGCACGGTGGTTTGACCTGAACCTCTGCCAGCAGAAGCTTGCACACAACACTGCTGGCTTTGCAGCTGACATGGGTCTGACTGTGAATCCCATAACTAGCATGTCCCCTGCCAAAGAGTGGCTGTGTGCCCTGGAAAGGGAGCTGCACAATGGGTATGGCCGTGCTTGCAGACAGGAAGGTGGGGAGGCTGTGCTTCAACCTCTTAAGTGCCCGGAGGGAAAAGGAAGGAGACTCAGTATTACCGCTTTGATTAGGAGACTGTTTTCGTATGTTGAAAGCTGACATCTTGTTCAGTGGGGTGTCCTTCTGTGGGTATCTAAAAGAGAATGACAATAAAATAAAATAAAATAAAAAGATGTCTGTGAGATTTGGAAGCAGCTCAAAACCAGCATAAATTCATTTTCTACTTTGATCACCTCCTTGTACAAGTTTGGTAAGATAGAATGACTTAGAGATAGCTGCAACCCTCTTTGAAATGAAGCTCAGACATGGCGTTCACTTTTCCATCCCTCATTATGACAATATATTATCGTGACCTGCATTTGTGCACATCTCTCTCTTCTCCTTGTCTGGAGCTTCTTCCCTGAGAATATGTGGGGTGATGAGAGCCTTCAGAGGAAAAGATATAGTAATGAAGACTCATATGAGATGATGAGCTGAATGGGAAGATTTTATCAGCCTGTGGCTCAGAGCAGTGCCTGGAGCACACATGGGCTCACCCAGCTCTGCTGACAGGTCTCACAGCTTCAGTGGCCTGCAGTTAGTGCAGGCCTCTGGGGACAGAGGAGGAGGAGGAGGAGGAGGAAGAGGAGGAGAAAGAGGTGTTTCTTCTGCCCTGCAGCAGTTCTCAGGTCATTGACTTCTTTCCAGGTCCCAAATGAGGTTAAAAAACAAGCTTCCAAATATGATGATTTGAAAATATATATTTGGGAGTTGAGTCACTCAAAAGATTTCATGTTGTGCTCTGAAACTCTGAATTTCCATTACCAGTTTTATACAGAAAACATCAAATAGAACATAATGATATTTTAAAGACAAAAAAAAAATCTCCGTTCAGAAAAAAATAAAAATAAAAATAAAAAATCAACAATTATAACATTAACTTAAGCATGTGGACAAAACTGACTCTCTTTAGGGGTTAGTTAGAAATTCAGCAAATTATTATTTTATTATTTTGAAAGCATAATTTCCCAAGAAACCAAAATTAAGCTGGAATGCTCCCAGCTAGCTCCACTGGTCATACTGCTAAGATTTAGAGATGACAACAAAACTGTTTTTGTGACAGGGATGATCATTAAAAATCACAAACATTCCTTGTTCTCTGGGTGTATTTACAGATGTAAACGGTGGATTGACAGACCAGAGCCTGTGGCTCTTTCTTTACTGATACAAGGTGAAGATGTTGAATTTTGGCAAAAGCTTAGCAAAGGTACTAAAGCAATGCTTAAAACAAAGAATGGAAATGAAATACCCCAGTGGATGCTGCAATGAATTGTGCTTAGAACAGATTTTTTTTTTTTTTTTGGTATGTTTTTATTGCCAGATGATTGCTAAAAGAGCTTATGCTAACCAAAGAAAAAAAAATTAAAAAAATCTGGTTATAAACAAACATTTTTATAAAGTAAAGATATAACTACAAAAATAATATTGGAGTACAAAAGTCCACATCTTTCTTACCCAGCTCTGAAATTCCAGATGTTTATAGGAGTTTAATATTTTGACATGTTGATTGGAAAGCTCTGACTCACACTCCTCTCTTTGAGCATTAGTTATTAGTACCAAACGTATGTTGGCACACTGCATGTAGGAAACATGTGACTGCTGGGTCTGGTTCCCACCAAATAAAAATATGCTCAGGGTTATCGTGAGCCTTATTTATTTTGCAGTAGGTTACAAAATACCTTTCAAAATTACTGATACAAGGTTTTAAGCAGATATGCACTGAACTATTAAGGTAGTTGTCAAGGTTATTAATCAATCAGTTTTAGATAATCACTAGTCTTGCTATATATTTCCTGAACTGTCACAGTCATATAAGAAAAAAGATAGGAGAAAAGGTTCTGTTTTATTTATGTTTTCAGCTTAGCACCAGCTGGACATCTGATACTGCCCTTTATTTTAGTCCTTGGTTAATAGGAAGATTGACATTTCAATATATTTCACAAGCAATGAGTGCTGGCATTTCTTCACTTTTTTACCTGGAGAAAAACTACAGTATTAGAAGGAACTTTGATTTATTTTCTAGTTGATTTTTAAAGATATTCCCTAGAGGAAATGTATCATAACACATTGAAAACAGAGTCTTCCTTTGTCAAAATTAGACCAAATGTGGTCATTTCACGGCTTGGAATTTCTTGTAAAAAAATCACACTTTGCACTTTAAATATTTCTTATTAAAAATAACAGGAAATTACTTTGTAGTCTTCATTGTATACTATCTACTTTTTTCCATAGATTCATGATTCAAGGGATCTGAAATTTTTCACAGAACTGACAAAGAAAGTGTCATTCAGTTAATGGTGCTGGGACACTGAAAAACAACTAAAAACAAGTTTGCTGCTCCCACTTGTGTCCATGCATGAGGAAGAAAGTCAACAGAGAACTAAGAACAGTCCATAGCATGAGTACTTTCATTCTCCATCATTTAATTGAAACTCTGCGTTGTCTCTTGTCTTATTTTCAGTTTTTAGTGATGTTAGGGCAAAACAATATTTCTGTTGCACGTTTATATAGCATCCAAAATAAACTACTACCTATTCTTCAAGTTCCAAAGTAGTACACATAAATGAAAATAAGCTCACTGTTTTGTACGGTCAGCACTGAAAATATGTCAGGCATTCAGACATTTCAGACCCAGACACTTTAGTCTTCCAGAATACTGTTGTGTTGTCCTCAAGCTTTATTTCTTGCTTTGGTACTTTCAAGTTGTATATCAAAGATTAATCCATTGAAATTTAAAATGCAAATTAAAAAAAACACCTACTTAGTCTCTAGCACAGATAATCAAGAATCATCAGAGTAAGATTTAAATTTCAAGATCTTAAAAATGAAAAGAATCTTGAATAAAGAGGTGGGATACAACTCATCAAAGCATTTTTTTCTTGGTCTTTACTGTTTTGTGAAACATATGTCTATGCGAAGGTGTATGCAGCTGTGTATGTCAAAATAGGAATGGACAGAAGATTGTGAGAATCACGTTTTTTAAAAAAAATCAACTTATAGAGACCTGGAAAAATCACATTATTCACGCAGGTCTGTGAACTGTTTTTTGTTTGTTTGTTTGTTTATTTAAAGCTTTTTACTCCATAAACAAAGTTGTGAGAAAAAGAAGTTGTAGTCCTCTATAGCAAAGGAGAAAATTATGTTCAGGCATTCTTAATAAGAGCTCAGCCACTGGAGCAAAACAACTCAGCTGGAATGCAAAGCAAAAACAAACAGGAATGCATCTCCAGTGCAATTTGAATTTAAAAACCGCGTCAGGAAACTAAAAGAGAATGAAAACTGCCCCAGCCAGTCCAATGAGCTTTCCCCAAAAGTTTTAAGGCATACCAATCCTGGATTCAGAATCCTCTGAATCCTGTTTCTGTGGAAATCCAAATACAATCCCAAGGGAACCCAGAAAAAAAAAAAAAAAAACTTGAAAAATGACTTCAGAGACAGTCAAATGCCTCTTCAAGCTAGTAGCAAGTTATTCAGAAAGCAACAGAAGTCTTCAATTCTTTTTTTATCACAAATAGCTACATTCATGTGTCTACATCTCTTTTTCACATCCTGATCAGCAGAAGACCTCAGGCTGCCGTAGATCTTCAAGGCTAGACCTTCTAGTTTTCAGCTAGTCTGAACAAACCCATTCTTCCAATACAGAGTTTTTTGCCTTCCTTGTTTTGTTCTGGGCTGAAGCTTTCTACATAATTAGGTTTCACATATATGCATTGCTGCATTTTGGAAAAGAAAAAAAAAAAAAAAAAAAAAAAAACACAAACAAGAATAATAGAAGCATTTCTGGTAAGAATAGTTTTTTCCACATTAGACTGAACTAGTCATAGCCAAAAAAAATCTTTGTTCTTTAGCTTCTAGCTATGACAGTGATTAAGATCTTATTTATAAATATTTAGATTACATGTATTTTGCTTTTAATAAAACAATATTTATTTCCTCAGCTTAAATGTACTGCATATCATCACACTGTGCAAGTAATTCACCATAGGAAACCTAGAAATGTAGAGGGAGCTACACCTTCGTCTCTGAAAAGTCAATAAATTTGTTTTTCTACAGCAGCTTTTCATATAAAATATCGCCAAACTTCAATGTCTAAAATATTAAACTTCCAGAAGATTATTTAAGAAGCATTCTAAAACAAACAAACAAACAGAATTTTCCTGTATTCTGCCTTCTTGTGTTATATTGTTAAAACAATCTATATTGTAGAGAAGCTTGTGAGTTTAGCATTTCCACATAAAATGCCATATGGAACAAACAGGTTTCTTACACATGGCTCTACAGAGCCACAGTTTGCTGATTACATGTACTGTGTCCTTAAAGCTCCAACTTTTCAAAAACATCAAATATCTGCCATTTGAATATGAACAGATACATTGTTCTTTATCCCAAATTCAAAACTTTTCACTAAAATGTCATCTTGAAGCCCAATTTTCTCTAAAGTAAGTTGAAAAATTGGTGTCTTCTGAGTAATCAGAATTCAAAGTTTCAGAATTATTCAATTAGAAATCTAACAGGTAGTTAAGAAATAAATGTTCCACATCCTTTGTGTTTTAACTGGTTTTCATTCTTTCACTGCAACCTAGGAGAAATTTTGGCCAGAATAGCTTCATTGATGATCGAATAAAATGCAGGTTTACTTTGGTTTACCTTCTTGTTTCTTTTTTTTTTTTTGTTATTTTTTCCTTTAGAACTGTTTAAGTTAATGCTGTAATGCATATCTTATTTTCCATTTATATGAGATGAATGTCAAGGATATGACATTTTAAAGAAAACAACATTTGATCCTACTTAATCACAGTTGCCTAAAATACTACTATATTTCTGTGCCCTCAGTTAACATCTATGTCAGGTCAGCAAAATTTGTTATTTTGTCCATCATTTCTCTTGAACAAAGTAAGACATAGCTAAGCAGCAACTGACTGAAATCACTTTGTCTTGATTAATGATAGGGATCTCCAAGACTTAGAAATAAGGTACTGGGGAAACACATCATTACAATTCTAAATAGATAACCATATGTGTGAGATGCAATCTTGCTGGTTTGGAAGTCAACACCAATTTTGCTGTTCTCTGCACCCATCATTTCTCCCCTCAAATGAAGATCTATCATAATCCACTCAGAACGTTGTGTCTATGCTATCACCCTACCTATACTTAAATAATAATTTGTTTTTATAAACATGGGTTCACTTCCTCATTGCACATAAAGACTGTTTTTCAAGTCCTCATCATAGCTAGAGCCAGCCAGATCTCTATCCTCCTTCACACTGATAACTTAGCTGTTTTGGTCAAGCATATGATCCCCTCAGTAGCCTTAAAGGTCCACTCTATCACATGCAGATCTGTACATATGCTACACTTTCCTTCCTCCAAAATTATCACCAGCATCCACTGTCGGAGTCCAAGACTGTAAGTCAGGACAGGAAATAGAAAGAATGATGCTGTTGCTAAGTCAGCGCAGTACCAACTACATAGTCTGAGCTTAAAAACAAACACTTGAATATAATTTATATTCTTCAAAATTGCAAGCCACTTGTCTCTCTTTATTCAGAAATACATTCATCTTTTTGTCCTTTTGCTGAAAACCATATATAAAAATAACTAGATTTATTTTATAGACATTAAAGAACAAGAAAAACACATTCCTAGAATGATTCTTTTTTCAAATTTCATATCAGAAAAATAGCAATATAATGTATTTTTAAACTTCTGAAAATAATATATTGTGTTTAAATGAATATCTTACTATAAGTTTTATGTCAGAGAATTGACAACAATTACAGCTCTCATAAAGAACAGGAATAATATGTGCATGTACATAAAAGATAAACCAGGCAAGGTTAGGACAGGCAAGGTTGGACTAGAGAACACGTGAATGTAAAACAGAAATCATTCATCTATTTGTAGCAGAAACAACTCTCAAAACTGGTTTTTCAGGACGTGGGTGGAGGAGATTCTGTTTTGAAAGAAATTAAGCTTTGGAACTGTCCCTAATGTA
Source organism: Oxyura jamaicensis (assembly GCF_011077185.1). Taxonomy (NCBI): domain Eukaryota; kingdom Metazoa; phylum Chordata; class Aves; order Anseriformes; family Anatidae; genus Oxyura; species Oxyura jamaicensis. The sequence goes on from NC_048893.1 coordinate 160,282,555, forward strand.
TGCTGAAAATGAGTTGCTAAGTCATAACTCAAATTTATATGTGCTTTGTAGTTAGGACTATATGATCAGTTTTAAATGTGGTTTTATTTTTTTTCCTTTTTTTTTTTTAATGGAATGTAGAAAGGGAGTAATAATTTTAGATTTATTTTATTTTTTTTTAATTAACCTACTTCCTTTCACTTTGCTATATTTTTAGTGAAGAACCGTTCCTGTTTATGCATGGGCTCAGTTCAATGTGTGGATAAGTCATAATATCAAAATAGAAACGATACTTCTACCATACCTTTTGCAAAATTGAAAATGATTTCTGAATACTTCACTAGCAGTGTATTCTTAAAAATCAAATTATTGCTATTTTTCTCTTAAAAATCATATAACTAAGGCAAATTCAAGTAAATGAGATTTAAATATTTCTAAATTTAATTTTAGATAAAAATTCTGAAGAAAGAATAAAGAAACAATAAACCAAGCCAAAGAGCAAAAATGACATTAAAACAGCAATTCATGAAAAGTGGTCTGAACAGTGAGTTTGTCATGAGAGAAATAACACTAAAATACAATACAATTAGTAATAAAATGTAAATAAGCAATTAATTAAGATTGTATGGGTAAGAGAATACTTCAGAAAGGTCTAGGAAATTTAAAGACCTAAACTACAACACTTTAAGGGCTGGGTTTTCGTAGCACATTCTCAGCACTTCTTGAAAATCATAACCCTTGAAGTGTGATCCTAAGTTGGACACTCAGAAATCACAGAACATCTGAAAATGGAGGACTTTTGTTACATGATAAATCAGATATGATAAGCAGAAACATAAATACCTTACCTAGATATGGCAGACGTTTGTGTCCTAGTATGGTTCAGTGTGGTAAGTCAACCTGGAGGTACCTGCAATTGAGGTGTAGTCAAAGCAGACAGAGAGCTGAACTGTTCTCCATCCAGCTGTCTGAAAAGCCAAGAGACTTCTCCTTCAGAGGCTGAGTCACTTAAGGAGGAGGTAGGAGGTGTGGAAAAGGGTGGCACCTTGTAGAAATACCAGATCAATTAAAAGTACCGGTAATTTGTTATACTTCTGTGCTTGCTGTACTTTTCAAGTGCAAAAGGGCTGGGCTTCACAAAATAAAATACTTGCGTACACTTTGAAACAGAAAACCAAGCAATAGATATCTGAAACAATATACTACTCTCATATGGATTTTCCACAGAAATATATGTTGCAGTGTTATAGGGCTGCATCTCATGTAGAGGGTTTCAGGTATTTACACAGGCAAACACAAAGAAAAAATGCATTTCAACACAGGAAAAATCTGCTGGAGTGCTGTGTGGGGTAGGTACACTGGAATCTGATACACATTAGGTATTTGCTTTGTTTGAATGTGGGCAGAGGCAAAACATCTGTGGGGGAAAAACCCTCCCACATGAGATCTTGTTCCAAGTCTCTTATCTGTGCATATTTACTTTCTCCTTCAACACAGCCAGTAATGAAATGAAAAAGGAGACTGCCTTTGCTTTTTATTTTGTTTGTTTATTCTTTATAATAAATGCAGTTTGTTTCTCTATAGGCTAAAACTGACTTACTATTAATAAAGATAGTAGCAGTAAACAATCACTTCATTATAGAATCACAGAATGGTTCGGGTTGGAAGGGACCTTAAAGATCATCTAACTCCAACCCCGTGCCATGGACAGGGACACCTCCCACCAAGACCAGGTTGCTCAAAGCCCCATCCACCCTGGCCCTGAACACCTCCAGGGATGGGTCATCCACAGCATCTCTAGGCAACCTGTGCCAGTGCCTCACCACCCTCCAAGTCAATAATTTCTTCCTTATATCTGATCTAAACCTACCCTCTTTCAGGTAAAAGATATTCCCCCTTGCATTATCACTACACTCCCTGATAAAGAGTTCCTTCCCAGCTTTCCTGTAGACCCCCTTTATGTCTGGAAGGCCACCTTAAGGTCTCCTCAGAGCCTTCTCTTCTCCGGGCTGAACAACCCCAACTCCCTCAGCCTGTCTTCAAAAGATAGGTGCTCCAGCCCTCTGAACATCCTCGTGGCCCTCCTCTTTAACCATGTTACTAGTCCTTATTTTTGCTGATGGTTCTGTCTTCACAGGCTTGGTAGTTAGCATGAAGTTACTGTCTAAACATTAGTTATATCTGACGAAATGCAGCTGATGAAGCCACAGACCAGAAAACACTAAGTATAAACAGCCAACTACCACAAATTTCATAATTAATGAATGCAAGCATACCTTTCTGAACTTTGTACATCTCAGCCTCCAGGTTTCTGAAAGTGAAAAATATTTACAGCAATCATGGTGTGTTCAAGTGTGCTGTACTATATCTTTAAATTTTTACAGTCAAGATGAAAATGTTTTGAATGCATCTCTGTTCACACATATTGCAGTCTTACATTTCTAATATGCTTGCCTCCCAAATGAAACAGAAGTCCTTCTTCATAAGCAATACACAATGGGAATTAAGTTAAAAAGAAATTCTAATAATGTTTTCAGTTGAAATGGAAAAATAGCTTTCATTTGTAACAACAACAGTTGAGAGTCAGAGTACGTTTTTCTTTTGAAGTGTTCATCTTTCAGAGGCCAGATGCTGGATGACATTACTTTGTCAGTATTTTCAATTCAACCAAAAATGTTCTTCTTCCAAATCAGAGATAAACTTAAGCTCTCTCACATCACTGCTTTCTTTGGCCAAAATGTTAAGAAACACAAAAAGAGATGCAACCAAGAGTCTGGAGAAATTAAATAGATACCTTCCTGCATTTATAACCTTTGAAACCAGAGAAAAAAACATGGGACACAGCAAGCCAGTTCTGCTACCCCAAGTCAGAGGCTTACTTTTAAGAAAGTCTTGCTGGCATGACAGCATAGAACCTCCCCAGGAAAATGCATACATATAAGGACTTCTATCAATGGTACTTACCTTAGCTTAGGAAAAAAGCAGGCCAGACTGTCTGATCTGCAACAGTCAGTGGATTCATTGGTTGGTAAATTTTTGACATTAGCTATAGTAATTATTTAATGCTTCAAAGATGGAAAAAGAAAAGAAAACAAAAAACATTATTCTTCAAATTAAAGCAAATATGACTAACTGCTAATCATTCTGTCTGATTTTCTCTATGGTAATTGTATGAGTATTTTACCTGGTGAATGAGGAATATATAATGCAGTAACACTTAACAGGAAATGAACAGCTTGAGCATAAATGTACAGTGAAAGTAACCCATAACTATTTCCCGTGAACTAACTTCCCATACTGTGAAGAAATTTAGCTTTCAGAAATTCAGAGGAACTCAAATTTTGCCTCTAGATCTCAGTATAACCCACATATTGTGTGAACTGTTCTGCAGTCAGCATTAGAGAAGTTTTGTTTTCAGTCCCTAGTTTAAGCCCTTATTTAAGTGAACGAGGGACAGAAACATAGAGTGAAACAATTGATCAGACTATGTAAATCTGAATCACACCTCCCTCATTCCATTCCTTGTCTATGATAAAATTCCCCAGATATAGCACAGATGGAGAGTTCTGGACACACAATATTCAGTGTCAAGACACAAAAATGCAAAAAATACAAGTGAATATATATGTGTCTGTATTGTCCACCAATGACTTTCAACTAAAGGATGCAATTTACCTAATCCAGTAGTTCACAGCATTGGGCCATGCTGTCCTATTGATGTATCAGAGTTGAAGGAATTCTTTATGAGTTCAAACTATAAGATAGCTTTGGTGACAGCAGTCACTAATTTAATATCTACCTGTTGCCATTCTGTCTATACTTGCTGTGAATTGTGCAAATACTCTGTTTCTTTCAAGGAAAAACAAACAAACAAAACAAAACAAAAAAGAGAAGCTTCTTTAAAAAGTAGATACATACACAAATAGCCACAATTCTCAGCTGATACAATGGGGTGTAACACCACCAATCATGCTATTCTGATAGCATGATTCATATTAGCAGAGTATAAGGTCTGACATGGCTTATGAAGGAAAGAAAGAAGTGACTTAGAATTCCTCCTTATATTAACTCATTAAATAATAATAATAATAATAATAATAATAATAATAATATAGACGCATTAGTGATTAGTAATCAGGGGTCTCTACCTCTTGCTGATCAGACTGCTAGCAAAGTTTGGAGGCCATTTCTTAACAAGTTTATTTTTAATTCTTCTTTGTCAATCAAGCTTCTTTAGTCAGTCAAAGAATTCTTAAAATGCCTCCTAATAAATTGCTAGTTTCCAATGGGGAGTGTTGACTTTTAAAGTTGTGTAGCACTGGCAGAAAAGTATACATAACTCATTCAGAAAGACCATCATTCAGATTTGAATGGCTTATTCAGTGTTATTAAAGTCAAGCCCATGTAGCACCCTACAGTGATAATACGTTATTGCCCTTCCTGATTCCTGCCTCTCTCCAAACAGGATAGTTGTGTTCTATGTACTTAGCTTTAGCTTATATTTTTCTATAAAGTCTATGTCTCTTGACAGCTCCTAAGATGTATTTTCTCTACAGGGTTTTCTTGACATTTTTTGTTGGGTTTCCATTTTTAAGTACAAAACATACTACAAAGTATGGTTCTACCTCCACATTCTTACTGAGGTTTATAGGGTGGTCATCATATGAAAACAGCATACTGCAGCCTAGCCCTGTCAAGCTGTTATTCAGGTACACAAGAGAGAGAGAGGAATGAGCAATGACTCATCAGGCAATTTTTTGGACAAATACCACTCTGTGACTCCTCCCAAAAAGGAAGGAATACTTTACTGAATACATTATTTTCATAAGCACAATTCTACAAAAGAAAAGTCCTTTAATACTTTGGACCTTCTGTTTAGGATTGGGAAACAAGTCTTCCAGGATATCAGGTGCTATTATTGTTATTGTTGTGTCCAAAGACTTAAAGACATTCTAGCAAGTGGTGTTCTAATTTTTTAGTTTCAAGATCCAAATAAAATAGCTATATGTATCCTATGTAGTTAAATATACCAAGCCCATTCCCTGGCGTAAGGGGAAGTGATACAGCATGGTTTGAATCCATAGGGCTAAACTTGCTTTCCAAAAATAACTTTGTAGCCTCACCCCTCTCGTATCAGAAACAATACAGGGCTTCTACTAGAGATATCCGTACCTAAGATGTTTTTGTTTGTTTGTTTGTTTGTTTGTTTGTTTCAGAAGGAACTCACTGGCAAGGACAAAACTATGTCAAGGAGTACACTAACAGATAATGGCACTGACAAACGGGGGATATTGCTCAAGTTTACCCCTACTTAGTTAACGAGTACAGCCCAACTCATTTAACCTAATTTTTCCCAAGTGAATCATGTTCAACATAACTTGTGTCAAAAGGTGACAAAATTATAACATACACAGGTGTCAGCAGTGGATGATGACTGGTTGCCAGCCTGGGTTAGCAGGCACAAACAGATAGTTAATATAACCTTTATTTAGGAGGAGGGTTGCACTTCTGTGCTACCAACATATTTTTCTTGCTAAGGCTTGGTCTAGGATCACCTACATATGTATGCAGCAGTTTTAACAAGTAAGTCAAAAGGAGAGGGTGATTTAGGGAAGACAGAACCCAGCCCAGCAAACATAAAGCTATTTAGGTAAGGAAGTGGTGCTCATGCATGGGGTGACATTTTTCTCTTGAAGGTGACTCCTCCCCTCATTTCCACTCCAGCCCTACTTCATAAAATAAGGGTATGCTTAGGACTTTTGCTACCTCTGTGTACAGAGGTACATTTCAACCCTAGTGACAATAGTTTACTGAGGGAACATATTGCCAATGGGTACCCCCTTACAAGACATATTTGTGACTCAGAACTAGGCTAGAAATAGTGCATGAATCCCAGTAAGATTCACAGCTGCAACAGAGAGGAGATAGAGGAATAAGAAATATGTGTGTTTTTTTTTTTTTTTGTTGGTGTTGTTTGTTTTGTTTTGTTTTGTTTTGTTTTGTTTTCCACAGGTAGGCTATTCCATCATTAGATCCCCACAGTATTTCTGTAACCACCTGTAGATTTCTTTTCCCCTATAGATCCTGGTTCTCCTGCACATGGGAAGACATCTCAAAAACAAACAAACAAACAAAAAACTACTGTTTTGATGGGAAATGTCCATGGGCATCCTAGCTCAGACTAGGATGTATGTTGTAAAGGTAGATAAGCAATTTCCTGGGCAGTCTTGCAAAGCCTAACTACTGGCACTGCCAAGAGCCTGCACTTCTTCTTAATCTTTTTCCTCCCCTGGTGTTCAGAGGTCAGAATTTCTCTGCCTAATCTTCCTGCCAGACTCATCTCAGAACATGCCTACACCTATCAAAGGATAGAAAGAGAAAGTAACAACCTTCCAATTTGGAAAAAATCATTTAGACTATTAAGCCCAAGTTCACAGAATCATAGAATGATTGACACAGGAAGGGACATTAAAAATCATTCTACCCCCTCTGCCATAGGCAGGGATGCCACCCACCAGATCAGGTTGCCCAGGGCCTGGTACGACCTGGTCTTGAACACCTCCAGGGATGGGGCATCTACAGCTTCTTTGGGCAACCTATTCCAGTGCCTCACAACCCTCTGAATAAAGAATTTCCTCCTAACATCTAAGTTAAATCTCCCCTGTTTTAGTTAAAAACCATTCCCCCTTGTCCTATCATTATCTGCCTGAGCAAAACTACTCTCCATCTTTTTTTACAAGCCCCCTCTAAGTATTGAAAAGGTGCAGTGAGGTCACCCTGGCCCCTTCACTTCTTCAGGTTGAACAGCCCCAGGTCTCTCAGCTTTTCTTCACAGGAGAGGTGCTCCAGCCCTTTGAACATCTTTGTGGCCCTTCTCTGGATCTGCTCCAACAGCTCAACATCCTTCCCCCACTGCAGGTGGGGCCTCACAAGGGCAGGTCAGAGGGGGACTATCCCCTCTCTCGACCTGCTGACCAATTGTCTGTTGATGCAGCCCAGGATGCAGTAGGCCTTCTGAGCTGCAGGCACACATTCCTGGCTCCTGTCAAGCTTTTCATCCACCAGAATCCCTAAGTCCTTCTCTGCATGGCTGCTCCAAATGAGTTCTTCTCCCAGCCTCTACTCATATCTGGGATTGCCCAGGCCCAGGCGCAGCCCCTTGCACTTGGCCTTGTTGAATCTCATTAGGTTCACATGGGCCCACTTCTCAAGCTTGTCCAGGTCCCTTTGGATGGCATCCCTTCCTTCTGTTGTATCTACTGCACCACTCAGCTTGGTGCAAACTTGCTAAGGGTGCATTCGATCCCACTGTCTATGTCATTCATGAAGGTATTAAACAATACCAGTCCTAGGACAGACCCCTGAGGGACACTGCTCATCACTGGCCTTCACCTGGTCATAGCTATTGACCACCACTCTCTGGGTGTGGCCTTCAAGCCAATTCCTTATCCAGTGAAAGTGAGTCCACTTTTCAAATCCATATCACTCCAATTTGGAGATCAGGATGTCATGTGGGACTAGATGATCTTCAGAGGTCCCTTCCAACCTCAGCCATTCTGTGACTATGTCAGAGGCCTTACAGAAGTCCAAGTAGATGACATCAGTCAGCCTTCCCCTGTTAATGGGTGCAGTCACTCCATCATATAAGACTACCAGATTTGTCAGGCACAATTTGCCCTTGGTGAAGCCAAGCATGTTTCTGTTAAATTGAGAAAAATATTTCAGTAAGTCTTAGGCTGATACACATGCACCAGGGATAAGGGTGTGTTTTATGGATTTTTAAAATGTATTTATTTACTTATTTGCCAGCCCAGCTTGCATTTACTACTGCTACTGCAGATTGCCATTCCTGGGGAAGACCTTTTGGCTGGTATGTGTAAGGTATGCACTATGGTTGTTTAACCACACCTTCCTGAGTACAGGAAAGAGCACTATCAGAGCTTTTTCATATGCATTTTTTAAATGCTAGGAAATCAGTAGTGACATTGCAGATGTATTTGGCAGCCCATTGTTCTCCCAAAAGGTGTGGCAGAGTTCATAAGCTAAAGAAGGAAAAAAATATAAATGATATAAATAGTATGCAAAGTGTCTAAACCATTTCACTGCTTTTAGTTGCCACAGAAAATGGCTCAGCAGTTTCTTCTGTTTCCCTTTCTAAAATTGCTTCATAGAGAAAAGATGCTAATCATAGCAGGTGCCAGCACATTTCATGGCAGATATATAATCTTCATTGTTAATAGGCCTGCTTTTTGCATAATTTGAATACCTCCCTACTCTGCAAATGAGTGGAATATCTTGCAAAAATCCCTGAAAGTATCATCCATAGTATGCTAATCCTGTGTATCTTAAACTTGCACCCCTACCATTACTATCTTAGCTAAAAAAAAAAACCAAAAACCAAAAACAAACAAACAAACAAACAAAACAACAACAACAACAACAACAAAAATAACTGATAAAATCAGTTGTCTAAAGAATATTGTGCTAAAAATCTGGCTAAGTCAAGTGACATTTGCACGGCACCAGCTTAATGGCTGTAACCAGTTTTGTAGCTCATGTTATTGATAAATTGATAAATAGCTTCTTTGTCAATGTGTTATCATTAACAAAAAGAACACAAATGGGAGTGGCTCCAATAGTAGTAGGACTGTGAGAATTATGATTAGCTGTGCTTTTTCATTAAATAACAAGCAAGACTTTGCTATATCCCCATCACCTAGAAATCCTCATTGAGAGCTCTAGGAAAGAAGCCATGTTAGCAACCTCAGGGAAGACATCTTGTTAAAAGACGCTAGAGGAGAAATTGAAGAGAGGAACCTGCCTTCCTGCTACCTAACTAATATTTTCTTAAAGCAATTAATTGGCCATAGGCACTTTAAATACATTGAAGACATCTCCACAGGCTGTTCTTTAAATAGAGTAGATACAGAGATGTGTCTACTCCATAAAATGATATCTATGTGAAGAGGTTCAAATTACACTTATCTGATAGATTGGGTTTCTCTCTTTAGCTTGGTGTGGTGCAGGATTCATCTGTGAGGGCTAAGAAGCTTCTGTTGTTGTAATGATGACTGTATCTTTTACTATTAGGAATGAATTAGGTGATACAGGAATTAACAATTGCCTGTCATTTAAAAGCCTACATGGAAATTTTATATCAATCAAAAAAGTGATGGATCGGTGCAACAATATTCTATCTATTTAATGAAATCTTCATTTGGTGTTTCCACATTTGTGTTGCCAGCACACATAACTACTGTGTATGCCTTCCAAGCATAACAGAGCATGATCCCATTCCCTATCCACATCAAAGTCAAAAGTGACAATGGCAGAAAGGTAGCTTTTCCCCCATTCCCTATATATCTGTGTATATCTGTGTATATCTGCATTGCTCCGGGTGTACATGTACATATACACATATATACATTAGTATGTACTCATATGTAAAAGAGTTGAATGAGAATGGAGATAAGCTTGTCAAAGACAAATCCATTGATTGTTACTAAGTAAACAGAAACCACATTTGGCTAAGACTCAAACGTGCAAATTGATAGAGCCTATAAGGGCACTTAGGGAAATCAGTACATATGCTTTCCTCCTTCTTCCATGCTTCCCTAAGCATCTGCTTTGGGCCACTGTTGGAGACAGAATATTGGGCTAAGTAGACCTTTGGGCTGACCAAAGACTGCCACTCTAATGGTTTACCCCTAAAAATGGTCAAAATTTTTATAATGTACATAACTAAAATTGTATTAAATTGTTCCTAATTCTTTTACGCTGATGTAAACAAATAGCAATATGATTAAGTTGTGTCTTGGTTTTATCTGGGATAGATTTAAGATGAGAATAATGCTGATAGCACACAAATGATTTAGTTGTTGCAGAGCAGTACTTACACAGAGTCAAGGACTTTCCAGCTTCTCGTTGCGCTGCCAGCGAGAAGGCTAGGGGTGCACCAGGAGCTGGGAGGGAACAGAACCAGAACAGCTGGCCCAAACTGGCCAAAGAGATTTCCCATACTACATGGCACCATGCTCTGCTATAAAGCTGGAGGGAGTTGGTTGGGGTGGCAGCCACTGTTGTGGATCTGGCTGGACATCAGTCAGTGGGTGGTGAGCAATTGCATTGTGCATCACTTGCTTTGTATAGTATTTATTATTATTGTTGTTGTTGTTGTTGTTATCCCTTTATTCTCTGCCCTATTAAACTGTCTTACCATGAGTTTTTACCCGTTTTAATTATTATTATTATTATTACCTCCTCCATCCCACTGGGGGGAGGCAGGGAGTGAGCAAATGGCTGTGTGGGCTTAGCTGCCTGCCGGGTTAAACCACATCAAAATGATACCAGATTTTTTTTTGAAAGTTTATGCTTCAGTATTAAAATAAGCCAGTCTCCTTAGTGAAGGGGCTTCCTTTCAGCCACTTAACTGAATCACTCAGCAAATTTATTTTAGTTTCTTCAGACTGGATTTATTTTCTAGTTGCATGGCAAATGGGAAGAGTATGTACATATGTGATTATGGAGAGCACGGTATTTTGCTAGTGCATGTTTAAGACCCTTTTCTTAAAACTACCTTTGCAGTTAAATAAAACTGCTCATCTATTCAAAGGACAGATAAAATCACAAGGCAGATTTGTGATATGTGTTGAAATGTAGGTCAGCTGCAGGAGTGAAATAGAAAATGGCATTATGGATGTGGCATTTTCACTCCTTGTCCCCCTCCAATCTTCTCTGGACAATAATTTAGCTGTTTTGTTGTCCTCCCTTGTCCACAGAAGTAGAAGGATTAATAGCATTTCTGAGCATATGCCGAGGAATAAATTTCAGGTGCAGATTTCAATCACAAAGGAACTATGTGAAAGAAAGGAAAATAACTTTCCAAAACCAACACATATCAATCATAGTGGACTGAGAAGTTGAATAAATGATTGAGTTCTCTTCTTGCCTTTATAAAATATATGTCTTATATATCTTGAAACTTGCCAATAGACTGTTAGAATATATTTGAAATACAAACTTCTCCTTCCCTCTTATTCTGAGTAATTTATTATTATATTTTTTTTTTTTGAATAGTTGCTTTAAAAACTGTAAGTAGTTTGGAAAGAATGTGGACAGAAACAGTCTTTCAAGTGAGTTTTAATGTTCAGTACATGAAGGGTTGGGCTGAAGATTTTTTCATTTATTGTTGTTGCTGTTGTTTTACATTTGTTTGTTGTTGTTGTTGTTAGGTGCAAGGGAAAAAAGGCTGGACTTTAAAACAGGATGTTTCCAAAATAATTTGGGTGTTATTAGAAGGAAAAGAGTCTGGACAGAATTATTATAATCATCTGGATGTAATCATGGAGTCCCAGATCAGTTCCTGACATTCCAGATCCTGCCATGGTACTATAGGAGCATACCTTGAAGAACCCAGTAATTTCAAGTGTGGGTTGCTCTGGATCTTTTTTCAGGCTATTAGCCTGAGAAAGCTAAATGACAATTAATGCCTAAGTAAATAATCTGAAGTCTACTCAATGAAAGGAGAATCTAAACTGGTGACAGCTATGTTCAAACACACTCAGTTCCTCAGTGCTGGGCAAGACATTCCATCGCAGGCCTTGTTTAACAAAAAAGCTAGGCAACATCAAAAGTCAGACTCCTACATTTGTCACCCAAGACTCCACTAATGAAATTCATTTCACTCTAATGTAAATGACTAAAGTAGGTCAGAGCATCAGGCTCCAGAATTTGCTATTTCTTTCCGCTGTCTTGAAAAGGAGCCTAAGATGACAAATCAGATGTAGATATCTACACTGTAAACACAGTGACGTGTCAGATGAACCCCATGCAATGGCAGGATTTCAAATTAAATTTTGCTCTTGCAGAAAGCCATGATTCTTGTCAAATTTCAAACAAAAGGAAACAGGCATGCAGATTTTTTTTTCTCTGTCTCTGGCCAAAATTGTAGTTACAAATCTCATTCTGCACCCTCGAAAATAACAGCACCTATACTAAATCAAAATTTGTCTAATGTTCAAGCAAACTGCATGTTCTGTGATGCATTGTAGAAAACAGCTTCCCAGCAACACTGTGGCCACTTACAGAAAAAGCATAGCAGGGAAACTGTAAACTGGGTATGTTGGAGTCTAACCCACAGAGAATATGCAAGATTAGGGAAAAAAAAAAAAAAAAAAAAAAAAAAAAAAGTCTTATTTTTTTTAGGCAATTCCTTCCCTTTCATTCATGGGTGCAAAGGGAACAGTCTTATTTCTAGAAGGAATATGTCAGATCTTTCTGGATTCAAACCCTCTAGCTATACTAAAAGTAAAAGTTTAATTTTTAGCTGTCTTGTAGTTAACTTTTTTCATTCTGTTCAGAGTCCTGAGCTGCAGATAAACCAGTGCAAATGAGATTTGACATCTATGTAGCTCTGAGCAGAACCTCCATAGTATTGTGCCTAAACCTCAGTATTTGAATTCTTTATCTTTTCTCAATTTTTATTTTGAAACTTACAATTCTGCTCTAGAATATCTGAAACTTTTAAACCCGTAGTGGTTTTACCATGTTAAGTTGCAGCAGAAAGCTCCATGTCAGTGAGTTATGCTGTAGCTTAATTATACAGCCAGCATGGGTGTGTGAGAATAGCCACCACATACTAGAGAATAAATTGCTGGGTTTGGTTTTTCTTGATTTACAAGTTGCTATATGAGGCACATGTTCCCAGGGAGTGGTGAAAAGTAGGGGTGTGTTAAACAGGTTTAAGAACATTTTAAAGAGACACAGTCAGGTTTGAGACATAGTAGATTTGGTGTACTTCCTCCTTCCTGCCAAATAACATTTTCTGTTTCTGTGGTTAAAAACAGTTGAGCTGCACCCTGCCTCTCTGTTTAAGTGATACCACAAAATCCAGTGTCGCAGTATGTGTCACACTGGTCTCTCTCTGTCTTTTTTCATTTTTTGTCATCAGTAAGGAAAAGAAACTGCCAAAACTGCTGGTCTTCATGCTCCTTGGAGAGCAGAATTCATATGCCATCGAGCTCAGCCAGTAAAATCTTGTGGTTTTCTGTAAAAATAGTTGTGGTGAGGACACACAACACTTGGATCAAATTATTTCTCTACTCAGAGCAGTAAAGAAGTTGTTTGCTAGTGTTGCTGGGGCCACCACTCTAGTGTCTGAAATACCCCAATATGAAGCATGGTTTTCAAGTTCCCAGGTACCTTCTCAAAAATCATGTTGTTGAACTTGGATTCTCTTGTTTCCCAGATGTTTTGCATGGAGAGTGGACATTATTTTGACTCTTTCTTACACATAGTATTGGCTTTGAGCCTTGGAGAATTAAAGGTCATTTTCTCATTCTGGGTAAAGATCTCTACTGGAACTAAAGATGATTTTAATTTAAAATAAGAACAATCTTTCTTGCTTTCACAAGGGATGACTGGAATATCAGTTCCAATTGTTTGCATACTACAGGAGAGCAAAATTAGCAGAGCACAATGTATATACAAATTTCAGCGTGCCATTATTGCAAATAACACTGAAATTTTTGTTTGGAAGCACTTAACCCCACTTTCTAGAGACCGTATTTTGTTTGTTTGTTTGTTTGTTTGTACCTCAGTTGATAAATATGTTAAAATTTGGAAGTTTTCCATTACATTATATTATATTACTTATAGTGCTATCTTGTTCTATATTTTCAAACATTTAGCACCAAAAGTTCCAGTACCTAGTTATTTGAGAAAACATGTTTTAAATTTGCCCTTCCAAAGGTACTAGGTAAGCACCATGACACACACAAAGATCACTGTTCGTCAGACCAAAACTTAATTCATGAAAAGAGCACAGTGGGGACATGACTTACCAGTGCCACTGTTTGGAAGAAGGAGAGTAAATGGAAACAGAAATTTGAAAGTAGCAAAGTAGCTGAAGAGGAGTTTAAATAAATAGGAAGGAGGGCAATGTCAGAGAAAATGGAAGCAAGCAGAAAAGGAAGGTCAAGATCTGTCTGATCTCATATACTGACAATGTAAATCATACAGATCTGTGCTTATGAAAGGGCTTGAGAACCGGAGTCTTGTATATATAGAAGATATATAACTCATACCGTTTTTAAGCAAGGTGAATAGAGGTGTTTATATAAAACAAACAAACAAAAATGCTTTCTACAGAAATTTTACAGTCTAGAAAATCTGTGATCAGATGAAGAGAAAGGATGAGTTCTCATATTGCATGAGAACTATGTCATGAAAAATGTGTGGCATGTTAGCAATTCTTTCCACACGGCCTGTGGTCAGGACAGAGTAGCAACTGAATTATGCTGCAGAAGCAGCAAATAAAGGCAAATGCACAGGAGGAGGAAGGATGGTTGCTTAGCTGAAAACACGGGGGCTGAGAGATTTGAAGACAATACCACAAAAAAACAGCCTGCGGAGGTTTGCGCAGAAGGCCAAGTTCAGTGATAGCCTCTTAATATAGTTTTTCTAGGGATTTTGTGAGTTCAGCCTCCTAAATGTTCAGAGGTGTAACTGCAGTGACTATCTGTTCAGGAAACACCCCAGAGATTGCCATGAATCAGTTTCTCTGTCACTAACCTAACTGTACAGTGCAGTGATCCAGTAAATGGGTGCTGACAATAGCTTTTGTGGTTAGCAGCAAGGGCGCGGTTTCATTATCAGTTTAAACTGATCTAATACCACATTCCCACCAGAAGGAGCAGTTCTGCCTTCCTTGTCCTGCCCTTGGCCATGTTCATGCAATAGTCTCTTACACCAACTCAGTCAGATCAGTAAACTGATCCGATTCATTGCAGGTTTCATGACCAAAATAACTGAAGCAAAGCCTACAGAAAAATAATAATAATAATAATAATAATAATAATAATAAATTAAAGAGAGACAGAGAAAGAAAAAAGAAAAAAAAAAAAAAAAGATACTGGGTAGGGCAACACCACCCATTTGTCAAGGTACTATTAGGAGGTTTACACCAGTCATGAAACCATCTTTTAAAGCTAGTACCTTAATTTAGCAACTATTGAAACAAAAGGACAGTTCACACCTCAAAATTAGTACTTTAACTTCTCTGTAAATTCCGACATGTTGTTTCTAGTCATATTCTTCCTCCAGAGTACAAAGTATTTTCCCTGCCCTAGCAGCTATAGATTTTTACAAGAGAAATTTCCCACAGGATTTCAACCTAAAGGACATGCCAATATTTAGAATGAACAATCTATGTTCTTTCAGAGAATGTCCTGATTTTCTTAAAGTCTGGGCGAGCTTTCCTCTCATCTACAAATAACACCTTGCTCATATCTCTACATGTATACATATGGGAAAATCTATTAAAAACATCAGCATTTGCCAAATATTATCAATATATCATATTTTCCATATGGAAGAACTTTTCCTCATCTCAATTTTTTTTTTCTATATTAGTGATCTTTGATGTCATCCAAGCACTAATGGGGAGGACAAAACCTGAGGATGGGATATGAGTGGTAGGAACTGTTATCAGTTTAGGCACTAAGGAAGTCAACTGACCACTATATTGGTCAACAACTCAAAAGAGAAAATAAATACTTTCCTATGTTTTTACACTACTACACTTGCATGCAGACTTTAATCAAATAATAGGATCAATTCACAGAATCAAAGAATTGTTGAGGTTGGAAGGGACCTCTTAACCTCATGTAGTCCAACACCCCTGCTTAAGCATTATCAGCTAGATAGAGCATGTTGCCCAGGATGATGGTCTGGTTGAGTTTTGAATACCACTGAGGATGGAGGCTCCACAGTCTCTCTGGACAAGCTGTTCCTGTGCTTGACCACACCACACAGTAAAAGTGTTCAGATGGAATTTCAAGATGGAATTTCAAGATTTTCAGTTTCTTCCCATTGCCTCTTATCCTGTCAGTGGGCATTAATGAGAAGAGTCTGGCTTCCTGTTCTTGATTCCCTCCCAGCAGGTATTTATTCACATTGAGGAGATCCCCTTGAGACTTTTCCAGGCAAAACAGTCACAACTCTCTCTGCTTTTCCTCATATGAGAGATATTCCCAACACTTAATCACCTCTGTGGCCCTGTGCTGGACTTGCTCCAGTAAGTGCATACCATTCTTGTACTGAGAAGCCCAGACCTGGACATGGTACTCCAGAGGAAGCCTTACCAGTGCAAAGTAGATCACTTCCCTCAACCTGCCCAGGATACTGCTGGCCCTTTTGTGCCATGAAGGTGCATTGCTGACTCGTGGTCATCTTGTTTTCCAGCTCCTGGGCAATTTCCACTCCAAGGACCTTCTCAGCAAAGCCACTTTACCAGCTGGCTCCCAGAATGTACTGGTGCCTGGGGTTAATCCTCCCAGAACATATGATATCGTCTTTACCCTTGCTACCCGTGCTTTTACCCCATGAAGCTGAACTTCATGAGAACTCTGTCTCATTCTCCAGCTTGTCAAGGTCTACAACCAACCAGCACATCAGCCAGCCCACTCAGTTTTGTATCATCTTGCTGGGAGAGCACTCTGTTCCTTCGTCCAGATCATTAACAAAGATGCTAAACAGTATTGGCCCAGTGTTAAGCCCTGGGATACAGCACCAGTGACTTGAGTAGGTTAGATTCAACCATCTAAAGCATAGTCTTTTATTCCTCTTGTGAGTGTCAATTTCCTAAGCTGTATGTACATTGTATAAATGGTTACTTCCCTACAGGGAAGATGAAGCCAGAATTAATAACTTTGAAAAGCAGTCCACACTTTCTCTGTAATTATGTACATCTTTTCATCGGACAGTGCTAACCTGTTTCCTTCCTTTTTTTTTTTTCTCCTACTTGCCACATCCTATCTCTGACAACCATGGTTGGTGAAAAAGATTAAGGGCTTCCCTGAGCTCTTCATGTAGTAATGAACAAGGCAGAAGGAGGTAATCACATATACATTTGCAACTCTATTATTATAAAGTCAATGAAATGTAAACTATCTCCTCTTCTGCCTTATAATTAATTAATTAATTATGAAAATGTACTGATTTATTTTCATTCTTCTGTTGCAACAGAGGTGACTATTAAGAAGTTTGTGAAAAGAAAGTATAGCACAAGCTCAAAAAGCAAAATTCATGTACAAGAGGCTGCTTAAACATAGATATAAATTTCTGTTATGAGCAAAGGAGATGATCATAAGAAGGCATATTATATTGAGATGCTACGCTCTGAGCCAAATAGTATTTAGTCACTTGCAGGATTGTGTAAGTACTAAAGATGTTGATCTGTGAAGAAAACCCAAGCTAATCTGAATTCACAGGCACAATATCTCATAAGCAATAGAACTATGAAAGCTGAAATACATAACAGCTTTGATTTATTCAACAAGGTACAGAATTGCATTGTATATTTGCATTCAGGCAAACATACAACTATGCATTAGAAGCAGACATCACAGATAATGCACAGATGAGGGAAACTTTAACAATAAATTTATATATTTTACTTCCACACCATATTTCACAATTGTAAATATATATATATTAGTTTACTGAACTTAAACATAGTCCTGTACAAAATTAATGTTCCAGATGACAAGCTTTCTCTATAGCTGCCATGAGCAGCATGCCATAACAGGAGTTCTGCTCATACAGAGAAAACAAGGCAGCTCTGTGTCCCTTGTATTACTTTCTCCTCAATTTGTTTTTAGCAGGGTAGTCCTTAGTCAGAACTTTGAAGAAACAATCGTGGACCATTAGTCCCAGATGGATAGACCTCAGAAAAAGGTACCTGTGAGATGTAAGAAATCCCCCACCCTCAGTGTTTGTATCGACTACTCCTAAGTGTCTACACAAAGTGTCTACAAAAAGTGAATTTCAAGTAGCTCCATGTTTGGGTGTCTCTGTTTCCATGCCTCATTTAAGGTCTCTGACTCCATACAAAGCTGACTCAGAGCTTTGCATGCCAGTGTAAGTGGCAGACACCTCCCTGAATGCTGTAGCTATGTCTGACTTTCCCTAACCTGCTCTGATGCTCTTGCTGAGACCTCCAGAAGTTCTCCCCATAAAACTTGTGACAGATGGAAATTCTAAAATCCTCACAAAACAGCACCAAGCACAAGGGGTTAGATTACTCCCTTTTAAAATGTTTATCTCTATAAGCAGATAGGATTTTTCAGTCCACTTGCTTAGGCATGTGCAGGTGTGAATTTTTATGGGTCCTGGGCTGCTCTGCCCACAGCTATTGCTGCCCCTGCCTCCTAGCCCACTGTGGTGCCTCCAGGTTATTGCAACTGTTATATTTACTAAATCCAGGCTTCAAGCAAGGATCAGGCTTGGGAGCTTCTGCTGTATTTCACACTCAATACAATAGATAGAAAATTTGTGAATGGTTAATTCATTATTTCTGATATCACAAGACTGTTCAAGGTATATGAACAGATTATCTTCATGCTAGAGGGTGAGCTGTGCCCTTACGTCTGACTGCAGATCCTTCCTCTGAGGCATCTGACCAAACTCTGTCAGAAACAAGTTCCTGGCATGGATGATTCTTTATGTCTAATCTAGTGTGGCTATTCCTCTGTAATGGAAAGCATCAAAAAAGAACATTAGTCAAAGGTGCCCTTCTTTCTACTAGCCTTCTTAATAGAAAAGAGTGATTCAAAATACGGTAACATCATTAAAATGTTGCAAAAAACAAAAGTCAGCTTCCTCCTTACTTTAAGCTCTAATAATTTATTTAGTTTTCCACAGGATCTCTCATAAAATATTTTCTTCCACATACTCATTAGCCCAAAGATCCCAGGACAGGATAATATATACAAGTCTGAAGAGGATACATAGTGCTAATTTAGTTTAATCACAATCTATTTGCATAAATGCAGTCCTCCAAGGAAATCTATTTATTTTGCCAAGAGCAGTTCCTTAAAGGATGATAGGGTAAGAAATATGACACCTATTATTACAAATTATTACTTAGAGGTGAATGTACTGATTTTAATTACATCAGGTAATCTTGAGGTTTCCCATACTGTCAAAAATAATTTACTCTGCTTGCACTAGTTGATTGTTGGCTTTAGATGCTGGCAGTATGTTTTTTCTCCTGTAGCAAAGTCCTGCCTTCCATCCCCTTGGAAGGACACAGTCACAGTCCCACTCTGCTTAAAGTACCATAAAAGCAGAGATTGTCTTCATATTATCAGGTAACTATACAGAATAAAATAGCCCCTCAGCTTACCATGTTCCAAAACAAGAACAGCTATTCCAAGATGGGTGCATCTTCCCCATAGACCCCACATATAGACCCCACCCCTTCAGAGGCTTCTTTCTGTAGTGTAGAGCTACATCCACAGTGATGCCTTCCCTAGTTTACAGGTCCTGCCAGATGATTTGGGGACTCAAACCAAGCAAATCTACACTTCAGTGCAGGAATCTCTCTGGCAGGGATAGGGCTTTCAGGTAACAACAGAGAATATTGTAAAATAGTGCTCTTTCCTTCCTAACCCTACCCATGGAGTGTCCATTAAAAGCTCAATTCAGTTACGATTATTTCACAAATAAAAAAAATACCATAAATAAAATTTGGGTTTACTACTCAAGCAGGAAGGTTGGGTAATAGCAACAGATCTAGACTTGAACCATTATTTAGCTCCAAGTTCAGACAGTAATGCTTACAGTTGTAAAAATAATCCAATATTTTAATAAGCGTGTTCTGATAGACAACTGCTGACCTGTAGACCCATATGCACTTAGTCTTTAGAGAAGTTAAATTAATTGGTCTTTTAATGTCACTATAAGCAGTCTGTAAATCAAAACAAAAACACATTTCAACAGAAAGAACTGACTCTTTGTCTTACACATCTATGATATTAATACACCACTTTACAAATCAAGAAAAAAGATTGGCTAGGAAAATGACATTTAAATACAAAATTGTAACTCTGGAAACATTAGCCAGCCTCCAGCTTATCTCTTCCTAAATGTAAATTCCCTTTTATTCAGAGTTCTCCAGAGGTACAGGTATACCTCTGCATAGCTATCTGCCTGGTTTGGAGCAAGCACCTTGGTGTCTAAGCCACACCTCAAATGGGTGACAAGTATCTCCTCACAGAAGGTGACCACAACAGCTAGTACACTGTCCTGAAGGAAGGACCAAGAAACTATGAATTATTTCCTTAATCTGGACATTACTTTTGCATGTGCTCAAAGAGAAAATGAAAGAAACATTTTTCCTAAAGAAATAGTCCAAATTACAAATCCTCAAGCTCAAGACAAGACATTCTGTCCCCCTACTACACATCAGACATCAGAAGCTTGGATAAATAGTAATCCTGTATTTTTTCAGAAGGTGTATGTGGTGCAGTTAGGTCATTTAACTATTTTGTTCTAGTTACAAAAACAGGCAAATAAATAGAATTGTTGTATCTAGAATTTTATAAGAAAAGTATAAATAAAAAAAAAAATCACATAGCTATCAAAGCTGTTGCCATACTTGTGTTGTATGAATTGCTCTGAGATTAGTAATACCAGTATATTTTTTTTACTTTTTGTAAGCATATACAACATATTAAAATGTATAAGACCAATGCACAATTTATTTTATCTTAGAACATAACAGAATTTAAAACGTCACTGTCTATATGTGCTTTTAATCTGTCCTTAAGCCTCCTGCTACATTTCACAAGGTAGAGCCACAAATTGTGTATTCTATCTGTGTTCTATTGAACCTCCCAAACAAACCAGAAAAAATATTTTTCATAGTTCAACATAAAAAAATTCTCTCTTATTTCTTCCTGCAACACAATGGAGTTTTTGAAGCCTCCAGTATCTGTTATTAAAAAGTTATGGTTGTTATAAAGCGTGATTACTGACATATGGGTAAAGACTATCCGGATAAATTCACCTGGAAAACTCCATGTAGCTTAGTGACCCCCTTCTGGATTTCATTCTTAGCACACACTTGCCCATAAGAGTAATGAATGCTTTTCAGTGACCACAGTGTGTTCATTTGTCTTCAGTTAACAACAGACCTCACACACACACACACACACACAAAGATTATATCCGTGAAGGATTCTGACATTTAGATCGTAACTGATACTCCTGCTTCTGAACAGACTGTGTAGCAAAGACCATAGTAGATGCTTGACAGCCTTTAGTCTAGAAGCTGGTGCAAATACCTTTCTGTAAAAGAAATATTTAATATTACTATATCCATTTGCTTATTTTTGATGCAAATCCCTCCTAGCTGAGCCCAATGCTGATCTACAGGTACCGATTCTAGAACATACTTACAATTTAGTGTAATTTGCAGTTTGAACACTAGGTGGAAACAAAGTAACAAAAATAAGATCTGTTATCAAATAATCTTCAGCACAGCAAATGGAAGAGCTTTCTCCAACACACATGACTGAAATCCCAGAAGCCAGAAATGGCAGCTTAAGCCTGCTTAATTGCACCGGAGATCTCTGTGATTCTCACTTCCTGGGCACAAGAAGAAGAGGAAATAATCTCCCTAGACTTCTTAAACTTGAATATTTGATTTTCTTTCCTTGATGGCTTACTTTAAATTTGGGGATAAATATGTTCAAAATGCTCTGATGTATTTGTATTGATCGTTGTTCAAGTATTTCTGTGAAAAATGGTACCAGAATTCAACATATAAAATTTTTCCTCTATTGTTTTTCAGTTTTGCAAAACTTTAGATTGAATACATACTTAGAATGAGCAGCTTCTGTCTGCTGCCATTTGCTTGTCATAGATAATGATAGATAAATAGTGAAAATAGAAATGTATACATATATATATATATATATTCAATCATATGGTTATGCAACAAGAAAAGCACTGCAAGATGAAAGTGACACTCATTTTATTCCTTTGTGTAACACGCTTCTAGGAGCCTCTTTGTTATAATTCCAAATTTCCTCAGCTCAAGAAAGGGAACTGAAATGATATTTAGTTTTGGATGATAGCCACCTTTTGATAGCTTCAGATATTCTGTTGCTTGTGGAAAACTTGGCTCCAGAAAAATCCATATGCAGAATGCAACTGCAGCAAAAGCCCATAAGAAATAAGGGAGAAATGATGTAGCATTTCACTGCAAACCACAATGCAGAACTGAGCTGCACAACAGCAGTGCTGTTCAGGATTTGACATTCAGGCATTTTCATCTTCTTTCCAGGAATAAATAAATAAATAAATAAATCTTAGCATAAAAACATCCTGTTGAAAAGATGCAGCCATGATTCACACAAACTCAGAAGACACTGGCCTAGTGAACCCTAGTCCCTTTCAGTACTGTGTGCTGAACTTGAAATGGTTAAAAAGCTGGTATAACAGCAAGGGACAACCCTAGTTTTATTTATAGTTCATAACATACTCTTTAAAATGTGAATGGTACCCTGCCTGCATCCAGAATGAATATATAACAAACCATGAGATTTCCAGCAATATTATCACCTCTTCCAAATTTTTCTAGTTTTTTAATTAATACATTTGTTATCGCCAGTACCTTGCTCTACTTCATTCTATGCATTTGTCCAAGTTCTGCCTCTTTGTCCATCTTTTCACACAATAAGAGGGCAGATGCTAGCCTCAAAGCCAGTTTTACAGACTGTTTGAAATGGAGTTCAACTGCCTGAGGTGACTTAGTCAATTGGCTCACATACCAGAGCAAATATTCATATTGGTGGAATGCGAGTCAAAATCTTAACTGAATTTGAAACCTGTTGAAGCTTGGTGAATAACTAAGCCTATTGTTCCTGATCCAAGTAAATATAACCCTCTGTCTACTGAGTACTTCTATTCAATGTCTTAGATTAAATTATTTTGTGTATATTTTCTAAACTCTATAGGAACAAATGCTACGTTAAACTCAAAGGGTATATATCAAGTAGCTGCATAAGGCCTACTGTCATCATTCCTGAAGAAAGTTTGTGTGTGATGGGTGTAAGAACACTTAGATAGGGCAGGACATAAATATAACCATGAAGTAAAACCTTTTGGTTGGGAAGAATTTTGAGGAAATCAGTATAGATGCCATTGAATTCAACCTACCATTGAAAGACTGTATATTTCCTCAAAGCATTTATAAAGAAAAAGATTCTGCAGAACAGTGTCTAAGTTAGTTCTTTGTCCTTCAGAGGATGATTATACCAGTCCTTATCCTTAAGGTCATCTTTTAGAGGAGAAGACGCTAGTTAAATAGCATGAAAATCTCCTTGCAATACAATACAACAGTGTCAATCATCCTTCAGTTATGACTGAAAGGCAATTAACACCTAAATAAAATATAACAATTGTTAAATGTAGAATGGCAACACATCCTACAGAAACCAAATTCTGTGTACATTCAGTATTATCTCCACTTGAAACAATACCAGAAAACATTGGCATCTTTTCTATTTGTCTTACTATTCCCACCCTGCTAAGTGTGCGTGAACTGGATTTTATATCAATGGGTCATTTTAATACAGTCTAGCTACATAACTGATCAGTTTCCTCATATCAACTTCAAGAAGTCATGTATTAGGGCAGAAAAATAAAATAAAAAAAAAAAAAAAAAAAAAGTAGAGGGGAAAATTATACTTTTAAATTTAGCAGAAGCTATATGGAAAACACTGAGTGTCA
This sequence comes from Oxyura jamaicensis, assembly GCF_011077185.1. Taxonomy (NCBI): domain Eukaryota; kingdom Metazoa; phylum Chordata; class Aves; order Anseriformes; family Anatidae; genus Oxyura; species Oxyura jamaicensis. Next base: position 160,306,114 of record NC_048893.1, read on the forward strand.
AACACAAATGTGTTTGTTTGTTTGTTTTTTAAATTAATCCCCATTTCAAAGATCCCCAAGCAAGCTTAATGCTATAACCTGGACTTACCACTTTTGGCACTGAAGAGAGTAGCTATAAAGAGCTTTCCAGATGCAAGAACTTCCACTGTTTATAAAGCCATTGATTTATTGATCATTGACGAGAGGTCCCTAAATATGTCTCCAGTTACTACTTCCTACAGCTCAAATCCCTCTTCCACCAAGATTCAAGTTTCAAGTTAAAGCAGACGGAAAGTTTGTCTTTGCTGTTATCTGCTCTGGCTGGTTGGCAGCTGCTGCTGGTGACTGTGTTACTAGGAGTGGTTTTGGCTTTGAGTAGCATAGTTGTGAGTCAACATGTGGGAATAAATCCAGACATGCCCAGCTTTCCTCCTGCTCTGTAAACAAAGTGATCTGATACAGAAATCTGACTGGGATGATCTTTAGATGCAATAAATATATCTGCCCTTCTGACACATGAAGACTATCTTCCTACTGAACCCAGTAGGCATGTGACACAAGTTATTTTTTGAGGCACTCTAAATTGCAATAACTTCCTTGCCTGCAAGGTCACGTATTAATGATAAGCATCAAGAGTGGGATCCTTGCTGCACAAAAATCACATTGATCTCAACAGAATAATGGCATTGCCACAAGGCACTGCAGAGCACTGCAGTGAGGGGAGGCTTCCCACAGAGCCTATTTTCTTGCTCTCCATCTTACTCTTCTAACACCTTCTTTGCATTCTTCTTCCATCTTTATTTCCAGCCAGCTTCTTCTACCAGAAAATCCCTCATGACAAATTTCCCTGGCCTGTTTCCACTCTTTCTTCGAACAGTCTGCCTTTAAATTCAGGTTTGTTTTGGTCAAGATAAATTACAGCTAATGGTGTAATCTGAAATCTTTCCATACTTTTTTTTTTTTTTTTTTTTTTTTTCCAGGAGAAAAGTTGCAGTGAAGCAACAGCCATTCAGCTGAGCATGTCTCTATGTTTCTATGTTACATACTGTGTGAATAACAATTTGCTTTCCCAGGTTAGTATCTCATGTTACACAAGTCTTGGCACTGTAAAGTGTCTTTGCAGACAGACATTATTTTAAGCAGGTGACCAGCAGGAATCTGTGTTAATTCACGAAATGTTCTAAATGCCGCTTTAAAACAAGAACTGTGTATAAAAATTGTTGAAGGAATATGTCAAACACGCAAGCTAGAGCTGTGCTTTTGCAACAGAGGACTTCAGAAATCTGTGTTTCAAAGGCATAGAAATAAACTGTACATAGAAAGACATAACCATATTCTTTGCAGACTCCTGCTATCTTCAATAAAGTAAACTAAATAAATAAACAAATAAAATACAGTCTGCAAAATGTTTGTTAAGAAAATTCAGGTATTAATGAAGATATGAAATTAGACAAATAAGAATTACTTCATTCAAGTCAGGATTTGTTCTTGGGTGTTTACTCATATCACTTACTCATCCATTAATGAATCTGCTTTTTTATCCCTATGATACCACACAATCATAAATTATTATCATGAAAGAGAACACTTTAATCTTTACCTTGACATCCTGTAGAGTCAAGGCCATTGAACTGCCTTGAATTTTGTTTATAGATAATGTTTTTTCACATGATGTGGGTAATATTTTACTTTATCACACTGCAGTAGAGATTTTGCTTTATCAAAGATAATAGAAAACTGGATCTTTGCAGAAATGCTACATCTGTAACACAGTTATTTGCGGAATTTGTATGCAGGGCATAGTAAAATTTGCTCATTACTCAAATTCGGCCATCAAAGTGGCAGGCCAAGGAGGAATTCTCACATGGTCCTCAGATCATTTTCCATCATCCCTTAAAACTGTAAAATTTATTTGCCATCTGATCCTTGAGTAAACAGCAATAAAGTAATCTCTCCCTTAGTTGTCGAAAAGTTTGACAGTCCTTGATTAAAACATAAGCATCTTAGATGCAGAACTGCTGCCTGTAGGATACTTTTAGAAGTAAAAGCCTTATCTAAAGTCAAAAATAGTTTATCTGTGTTGTTTGCTGAGCTTTTGGATGCTGGTCTTCATCTTTGTAACCAAAAGGAACTGAAAGTAATTTATTATGAGCTCTGTATGTATAGACGCACTCAAACTGAACATACTAACCAGTTGTGTTTAATTCAGTCTGCACATCAAATCGCTTTTAAATTTATTTATTTTAAGTTTATATTAAGTTTATTTATTTATTTAGATTGATGGACTGAATGGCATTTTTATAAGTGAATCATGAATAGCATAAATTATAATGGTAGTACACAAACAAACAACCCAGTATCTGCCAGTACTCAGTGGAGAGTACTGGCACTTACACAGTGATATATTAGGTTGACACAATAATTTTCTATCAAAATAATTCATAATTAACAATATGTTACAATTTTAGCATAGCTGATCATAAAATCATAGTCGATGATTAAGTAAAAGTTTTAACAGCATTTTAATAAGACAACAGTGTCGTTTTATGTCAGTTAACCATGACTGCAATTCCACAAAATGTACACTGCCTGCAAGACTGATTCCTGAGCAGTAATTCAGGACACGCTAATTTTATAATGACAGTGCCCCCCACCCCATCAAAACCTTCTATTCAGTGCCCCTTGCAAAATGGCAGAAGTTCAAGAACATACCGGGGAGGGGAGAGCTTAAAGCAGATGCAGTCTCTAACAAGTATTATCATGCACTCAGAATAATTGCTACTAAAAAAAGCCAGCAGCTATCAAGCAGCATTTTAAGCTTAATTCGAAATAACTAAGTGTATTAAGCCCCTCCTCTCATTCATCCCTGTCTGCTGCAGTTTCTAACTGGAGATGCTTAAAAATACTTCCCTTTCCAGCAGAAATGAAGGGAACTGTTGAGTAACTCTTGCCCACTGTTTTTTTCCTCAAAATACTGAAAAATCATAACAGTTACAAGTATGCAAAACTTCTCCTTCATTTTATGAAACAACAATGAAAAAACAAGTTGGATTTGGACTGATAACATCCTCTTATATCTGTGTTTTGAATATAAGTCTATTTGGCATGTGAAAAACGAACTCTTGTCTTCCTACATGCAATATATGGAAGCACATGAGCTGTATCTTAAGAATGAGTTCAGTTCACAGTTTTGTGTTAACCTACAGTACTGTGTCTTCTACAAATCTCCAGAAGACTGAACACAAACCACAGGCATGCATACTATATAGAAATTGAAATAGACTGCTTTTGTTTTCAAATAGAGAACTCACAAATGAAAGCAGCCCATTACCAAGCAGGAAGGCCATGTGGTCCTTTAATACATTAAGCAGAAGGAAAATTTGACTTCAACAGTAGGGACTATTTCTTCCATGCAAGGTAGCTCAGCCCCTAACTACCTGCATCCATTCTTCAGAATTGAGATGACACAGCATAAACCATTCCAAGGCAAAAAGGTCAAGCGAAAGTCTTAAAGATGGTGAGAAATTCTCATAATACCTTCTGTGAACAAAGCTAGTCCCAGGAGCAAAAACAGAAGGTAAGACAGAGTAATTATTTCAGTGTTCTGAGGTGCCTTGCACATATTCACAACCATGAGAATTAAAGCTATGCATCATTCATTAACTTAGCTGTCTCTTTTCATAAGTGTGATGTAAGAAGAAATGCAATTTATGGAGGCATACACTGTCTTCAGGAGGACTCTCACCATGTCACATAGGCTCACAGTGCAGATGGGGCTATATGTGAAAGCTGCTTATTCACAAAGTACCAGGGAGAAATGTTTCCTAGCTTGCTTTGCTAGTGGAGAGCATGCAGGCTGGCAGACAAAGAAGTCAGCTGGTCACTTAAGCTTTGCACAACTGGTGATCTCACCCTCTCCTCCCACTATTACAGAGGAAAGGACTGCTACGGTTTGACTGATTGGTTTTATTTTATTACCTACTCTCCTGACATATGAGAGAAGTTAACGCCCAGTTCTTGGCCGTTTAAATTAATTTTAAGTAGTGCTGCTTGGAATTATTGGACACAAGCCAGCCGATGATGACCGTGCTTGGGATTTTTTTTCGCCCTATAGGAAAAATAAAACAGCACTGGACAGTTACATCAGGGCTTTTTAGCGAGGCATTAATAAATCATGTGCAGATTACTGATATTGACGATTACTCACAAGCAATATTTTAGACCTCATGTTCCTGAAAAGAACCAGGTGCCTAAAACTATGTGTTTCAATGATCTGTTCTGAATGAATAATATTTGCCTTCTCTGTACTGTTTGATGGTATAGAATGAAGCAATCATTCACAGAAATACTATGAAAAGGTTATTATTCATTTCAATATTATTTTTATATAAACAAAGAAATATTGCAAATAGAATCTGCTGTATTTTGAGAAATAGTTGCTAACAAACAGAATGCATAGGTTCACTATTCATTTAATAATGCAGTTTAAATTTGCTTAGAAAGCAAAGAGAAATGTTGGGGAAAAAATGTTTCACACTGTCGTGGAAGACAGCATTATGTTGACAGTTATCTATGGAATCAAGAAATGAATACTGAAAAAAAATCTACATGTACAAGATCTGTTTAAGTATTTTCTGGGAAAATATCTGTTGAATAAATTATTTCAGAACTAGCCACCTGATCTACCTGACAATGTTATTCTGTGCATTGGTGAACAGCTGAAAAAAAACACTTTATAAAGTTTGAATCCTCTGTTTCATCATTGTTTCATGGTGCTATTTTCAACCCCGGATGTTCTGCCACCCTCTATTTTTTATATTGTTTTAAACTAACAAATGCTGCTACTTTGATCATCTGCAGCATGTGCCAAGGCACAAGACAGATGCTCCAATGGTGCAGTTGTGCAACATCAGAAGATATCTTATTACTGGAGAAAAAAAATATCTCTGCACTTGAGATTAACACAGGGATTTACTTTTCCTTTGTTTGTTCTCCTGCTGATGGCACAGTGCAGCTGCCTCTGAGAATGGCAATGTACACACAAAGAGGAGTGGAGATGTGTGATTAATGCAAAGGATTAAGCAGGGGAAGTTAGAGATTTTTATCCTGATCTTCCATTGTCACCTAGGCAAGTCCCCTAACTATGAAGTGCAATACAAAAGGCAACTTAATGTTTGATTATTTACTGAATTTTTGAGCAACAATCTGAGGTAACTTGCAGTCTTTCTTTAGAAACAAAAGGATTTCACTCCTTTTCAAAGAAGAAAAAGCTGTGAGAATGGACAGGAGGAACACCATGGCATACCTAAACTGCTTCTCGGGAGGCAGAGCCCATAGAGGGCAGGAAATGACTTGCTAATGACAGGGGATGCAGAAAAGAGTGAAGAGTCCTCTCTGCTAGCAGAACTGGGGAAATACAGGGAACATCACCCTTTCCTTATCCTTCAGGAAGAAATTCCCATTAAAGCTGCTAGCACAATGCAAAATCTCCTTTGCTGTCAAAGGACAGCTTTAGAGTAATATACTGGCCAGGACATCCTATCGTCATTTTGGGAGGGTTTTTCATCAATGTGATGAAATTTATTCAATGTGTTTCATTTATTCATTTTTGATTTTCTTACCAGCTCAAGACCAGTCACTGATTTAGTCCCAGAGTGACTCCCCTTAGCAGTTTAACACACTGCTAAATAAATAAGGATAGTCTGAGAGTTCCTGCTCTGGATCCTCCACCACTCATATCACCTAACTTCTCTCTGTGGCTCCGCTGTGGACCACAACAACTGTCTGTTAGAGAAGGGATGAGCCACAGGGAGTGTGTACATAAATCAGCCTGTGGGCTCAAACATTCACCCCTTTCTCTCTCCTTACAGCTGTGTTGATGTATCCAAAGTCCACGTGCCAAACTATGGCCAAAGGTATTATAGTCAGCACAGGCTGGCAAGCGCACTGACACTGGTTCATATCAGGACTGGATTATTTCAGCACAGGTTAAAACTTGAAGATACTTGAGCTTTTGGGTTGCTTTTGGACTGGCAGGCAATACTGTCCAAATGAAGTGCTTTTCCATGGGATGGGTCAGCTGCTGAAAGCACAGTCTTTATTGGCAGTGGGAAGAGCATTCTGGGTTATCCAGGTTTTAATCTAAGCCTTCCTCTTCTCTGGACACTTAATTTATCTTCCAGTTATACTTCTGGGAAACAGTGATTGAGGGGCAAGAGGAAATTTTTATCCAGAATACTGGTTGTGGGAATTGTGAACGTTAAATGTCATGACTGACAGAGGGCATTAAAACAAAGAGCAGTTCAGACCTGTTATGAAGCTGTGTGTATTGTTCAAACAGAGATGGTGATACCACTGTTTCACAGTAGCAGTGAGAAGTAGCTTGGCCTAGATGTCTATTTGCAAACAAAGGAAACCTTCTACAAACAGTTCTCAAGAATGCAAAATGTGAAATTAACTCCTATAAATAACAAAGTGAAATATAAAACAACACATATGTGGTAATACTGATCAATTAATAAACATTTCACAACTAGAAAATGGGTACAGCTAAAAAATTGCAGTTAAAATAGTCCATTTAATAAAAAGACAGACTATAGAATGGATTCACTTTTAAAATTTGAGAAAGGATGGAGGGAAGGAAGGGAAGAAGGGAGGAAGGGAGGAAGGGAGGAAGAGAGGAAGGAAAAGATATAAAGAAACAGAAATGAGAAAGTAATGTTGGGAAGCCTTTTTTTTTTTTTTTTTTAATTTCCTGTCAAATTCACTAAGTAAACAAAAGGTTTTAATCAGAGCTACACAGAAATTCTACAAGACAGCTTTCACTATTGGCATACTCCTTGCTTCCTTTTGTTTTACCATTTTTCTGCTGTAGTAGAAATCTGTGCTCTGTCTTCTTCCCATCCCCTAAAGCATTTCTGACATAACCATTAGGGCTGTATTAATTCAGAATGACTCAGTCATGCTGTTCTGCCAGATCAAACCCAACTGTCCCAAACCAAGCACAAACTCTGTGGATTCAGATAAACACTTCAAACATGTGTTTTGGAAAATAAACAATATACTTTATTTCCTATGATGAGACAAGAAGGATCACATCTTAAAGACAGTCCTAAAATATTTATAGGAAAACCAAAAATAATGATGGTTATTAGTCAAACTCTTTCCCCTGTAAAGCATTATCTAAGGATAAAAGTTTAGATATGATCATAAATTTATATGAGAAATAACATCTATTGATACATCCACTTTGTTAAGTTATAATCTGTATAAGTGAAATGACCTCATCCAATGACCAAACAATTTCACTCAGAAAAGAACAAAATGAAAGTACACCAATTTTAAAAGGGTAGAAGGACAGACAGAAAACAAATAAAGAAGAATTTAAAAAATAAACCTTTTTTAATATGCTTCTATCATGCTTTCTTTTAAATCTTGGAGATATTTATGCTTAAATGCAAGTCAGTCACTGCTCATCATACCATTCCTGCACTACATTTGTACCAGCACAACACCATTAGTCATTTCCAGAACCATAGCCATTAGAGATTGAAGTGACCTTTCAGTGTCATCATGGCCTCCCCTGATTCCTACAATCCATGGCAACAGACTAACGCCAAACACATAATTATGGCTTCACTGCAAAATGTAGCAAAGGAGAAGCTGATTTCCAGTTTTAAGCTAAATCTCAGAAGGCAGAGGCCTAGCCTTCTGTCATCCAAATTAAAGTTATTTGCATTTCTTCTGCAAGTTTCTTGGCAGCCATTGTGTTTGTAACCACACGCCTTGATTTGGTACCTACATAGATTGTTAAGCTGAGGAAAGAAAACAAAAATGGCCAAGTCATGGAGAAACCAGCATCTGAGCCAGGAACCTTCCAAATCAAGGACAACTTTTTTTTTGTAAAGCGGTGTGGACATGGTTTATCTGCTTTCCTCACCCCCACCAAAGTGTGAGGGCCTCCGGCTTCCATGGGAGGAGTTATAGATGACCCCGTGCCCATTTGATATAACACAGACTCCAGCATAAACAAGTTCCCAGCTGTATCCCTCTCACCCTCCAAAGGAACTACTCTGCTCCAGATGAGGTTGAATTAACCTGTCAGCAATACTGGGAGCTGCAACCTGGGATAAACACAGAGAATAACCAACGTCAGAATGTAAATGCCTTTTTGGAGATGAACAATTAGTTTCTATTATGGCTGCGTTTATATAGGTATGTGTATATCTGAAATGAATTACTGTGTAAAGATATTTCAGCTCAATTTAGGCTAAAAGCTATGTAACATTATCAGTGTAGCACTATGCTTATGGTAAGTAGCCCTTCCTCAGAGGTAGGAATAGTATGGGCAATTGCCATGCTAATACAGATCTATTGCTTCTAGAACCTAAGACAATATGTATACAGGGCTATTTACTCAACTATACTTGCTTTGTTTTTAATTTACCTTTATTCAGAACAATTCCCCATCAAAATAAAAGTGATAAACTGAATTTCTCTTCAAAAGGGCTGAACAGAACTATGTAAGGACTTACTTAAGAAGTTGTCCCAGAGCTTTTTAAAATGCAGCATTGGAAAACTGAGCATCTGTGGTATTATATTTCAGGGATGATGCAAGATTTTTCGACCTTTAAATTACAGCTTGTGCAAGCAGTACTCTGTTACTTAACTCTAACAGATTTGCAGATGTGTCCATCTCCAAGGTAATGGGCATTGCATTTCTGCCATTCAAAAGGCTGAGATTCAAAATAAATCAAATAATGAATTAATCCTCTCCTTTCATTCTCTAAAAGCCTCTAAATACTGCTTGTAGGAATTCTAGCAGATATAATAATAGATTTTTGTAAAGAGACTCTGAAGAGTTTACAGGAAAAAAAGGCAAGAACAGTTACCCTCTATTTTAGATACAAAAGAGAAAAGGGGGCTTTGCTTGATCAAGTTATACAGACGAACACTGCCAAAGGTTAGTGTAAACCCAGTCCAAGGTCTGGACCTTACTAACTATTATATACTTCTCTCTTTGCCCACCTGAAAAAAAAAAAAAATCCAATATGAGAGTACAGATGGATAGACAGAAGAAATAAAATAAGGGAAGGAGGAAGGAAGGGAGGAAAAAAAAAAAATGGTTCTGGAAAGTTAGACTTGATAATATTTCATGACAAGGTTTTTAGGTATTTTCCTTTGACTATTGAACACGGGGCTTATAAAAAGCTGCATATTTTTATAACTGATAATATCTGCAGTGATGCAAGCTAACATAACAGTTCTGTCTCAGGAATAATGGCAGAGTTCATTGAAAGGACATGATGAAGATGTTACGTGTGTGCAACCACAGGGAAACACTGACTGGCATTTTCCCTTTTGACCTGACACAACAATGTTACATTCCAACTCAGCCTAAAAACAACACTGAATAAAATAATATGTAGCAAATAAAACTAAAAAGTGCTTCAGTGAAAAAGGACCATACTTGGAGCTAACAGCATCTCTGAAAGTCTGTTTATTCTGTTGCCTCAAATCTGGCAGGCCCATAATGAATTAAAGGAGCTACAGTTAAAAGAAGTGTTTGGAGTGAACTTGAAATGCTTTGTTTTCTTTTTTCACACTAGGACTCGGGTGACTTACATACCTAATCACAAGATGCAAGAATGTGACTCTGCTCTTCTTACTGTGTGACAAAAATAAAATAAAATAAAATAAAATAAAATAAAATAAAATAAAATAA